>NC_092458.1:2811938-3116938 GCF_047495875.1 Pithys albifrons albifrons | reverse complement strand
AATGCTATTTTTAGGCCATTTATGGTACATACTTGTCAGTCTAATGGTTTCAAGTACACCACGCAGACACACACTGTCATATGCACTTATGCTGTGTCATGCTGTGAAGATAAAACAGCAAAGGCTCAGGGATTTAAAGTACGCAATAGTCTGACATATTTCTTTATTGAAAAGCAATCACTCAAAGCAGAGGCATTTTTTTACTGGAACTCATCATCATCATCATCATGGCCAGGCTTCGCGAACGAAGATTTGGGAAGGGCACTACCCACGCTTGCTGCAAGCTGCTGGTGGCTAAAAAGGCCAATACGGGATAGGCAGGTCCGGTCACAAAAGGCACAGCGGAACGTCTCCCTGTGTGATATTGGTGAGCTTTGTTTAGGCCACCTTTTCCAGACCCCTCTCCATGTGGAGCGAGCAGTGCTGTCCTTAGCCTGAACCGCCTGCATGCAGGGTTGGGTCTGCGGCTTCCAGCTGCTTCCTATCACCTGCCGTTTTCGACCCTCACCTGTCACTACAGGGCTTTGCAATGTGGGTGAACCCTTCAAGCTGCGCAATGGATTGTTTAGGTGAGGCACAGCGTGCGCAGAACTGGCCCCACCCTTTACTCCTGAGGTTCATCTGCCACGGTCTAGTGAGCTTGGACAGTGACAGCGAATACCTCAGGACGTAGGTTTGGTCAGAGTATCCTTCTCTTAGATGGATGGCCTTACAGGGCTAAGCGAGCTCCATCTGCCCGGGTTTGGGGTTGGAGTTGTCCTTCTCCTAGGATGGTTGCCAGGGGGCCAGCGAGCCCATCCTGCCCGTGGACACACTTTGTCTGACCCTTCAGCTGAGACCTGTCTGGCATGGGAGACCCTACCGGTGGCACAAACCACCTCCAGCACAGCTCTCAACCTCATGAGGGCACGCAAGCTTCTTCCCCGCGACAAGGGGGTGTCCCCGGAGAAATTTACTGGAACTATGATACTGATAATTTGCAATATGTTATAAATTCATGTGGTAATTCACAGACATGTAAAAGTGTAGGCTGCTGCCCAGAGGAGATTTTAGCAGCTGTTACAGGTGTCCTGGGCTACGCTGAGCTCCATCAGCATGAATGGAATTTTGGATATTGTGCATAACAGTTCCCAAGTTTCTGCGACTCCATTATCTACATCGTCATAACACATAGCAACAACACAGACTAGGACTTTGTTAGTAATATAGTGATTTGTGTTTTAACCTGTGACTCAGTAACAACAAAAGGTATCCTGTATCCACTTCTTTTATTATTCAGATTCCTTGACTTAGAGATTTTATGGAAAGTTTTTTGAGTTCATTTTTCTGAGATTTAAAATGGTGATGTTCGATTGAAAAACATAAGCAGAACAGCTCTATTTCTATATCAGTTTCTATGCTTTGGTTCTCTGATAAACAAAATAGAAAACCAAAAATGTTTACCACTTGGTACACCTGAGTAAGGGGAAACAGAAAAGCTTTTGACCTTTAGAAACACAGTGTACATTATTCACAAAGCAGAGAACAGTGAGAAGCCAAGTGTTCTTTTCACTAGAAACACTCCTCTGAAATTATTTCATAGTTACAAAATTTGAAGAGATACCAAGGACAATAGAAACATAATGTTCCACAGAGAGAAATAAAGGCATTGTTTAAGAAAAATGCTGGCAGTGCAGTGAAGCAATTCAAGAGACTCAGAATAATGCGTTAAATTAGTTTTCATCTTTTGCTTTCCTAATGGTACCTTTATTTCTTTGTATTTACCACCTGTTTCATCCTTCTGCTTACCATTAGATGCCTTATTAGTTTTCCATGTGTTAATGGTTCTCCAGATAATCACCATCCTAAAACATGAAGTAAGAAGGTTTTGGCTATTTTTTTTCTGATTGTTTCTTCTTCATACAAAGAGAATGAAAACTGTGGATGTACAAACTGAAAGTGTTATAACTGTTACCTTGATTATAAAGGTCCTTTTATTTGGCTTAATAATATAAATATGGCACTAAAAAGTTCAGATTTTAGATCTAACATTCTACTGTGCTACAGGAAACCTGAACCCTGTGATATTATGTGCTTTAACAGCAAAGGAAGCTGTGATATTACATAGCTCAAGTTAGAACTGCTAAGAATTGAAAAGAAATTCTATTTCCATATTAGCACTTTACTTAAAAATATAGTCTGTAACATAACAATATGGGATTATTCTCCTGGTGAATGAAATATTAACTCAGATTAACTTTGTGTTGCTGTTCCACTTAATCCTTGATATTGACCTACTTTCTTCTTTAATAATTTAAAAAAGTTATTGCATTGAGACATGTCCTTGTTGTTTGGAGAAAAATGTCATCCTGTTGTAGGCTGTGATTAAAATAAATTGCATTTACTGAAAATTTTATCTCCACTTTGTTAACTCCTTGCAAGCTTTCAAGGAGGCTTGCAAGCAGCAGCTTATTTTAAGCTGATACCGAGTCGAAATTAAGGTTGTATTCAATATAAACATAATGATAGAATTAGATGGGATGCTGGCAGAGAACTGGTGTAGGACAGTGGATGTCTCTGTTTTCCAGCTCAGACAGCAGATACTGTGACTGACCTTGGATAAAACAGTCTGTCTCAGACTTCGATTTCCCGCCTGTGAAAGGGGACTAATATCTTCCTACCATAGAGGCATTTTGAAAATAATGTTTATTTGTGACAGTGAGATGAGACCGAGTGAGGCTTATATAAATACCTGATGGTTTCACCAGCTGTAATGCTATGCAATGGCACAAGTTATGAACAGAACACCTGGGAAGAAGGCATTCTACCTACCAGAAGAGGTTGCTTGCTCCTATACAGCACTTCAGAGCATGCCTGAATTCCAGCTTTATCATCTTTATATTCATGTTACTGTTTCTTTCCTTCTTTTCTGTTTAATGTTTTTCAGTTGTATTTGAATTTACTCTCCCTGATGATGTTTTAAGTCTGTAAGTTAAGACTAATTAGGACCAACCAATAAATCCCTACAATGGAATAAGGCTCAGAGGAGATGGGCAAGGAGATGTTCCTGTGAAGCTCAAGAAATAATGCAGAGTTTGACTGACCACAGCTGTTGTACAGAATGTGACTTATCTCAGCACTAAGGGGACCAATGGGTGGCCTTTATTTAAGGTAAACAGATGTCAGCAGTTGAGTGGATCAACAGCAGTGTAAATGTTTCTCCCTGAGTTCATTAGAAGAGTGGGAATGTCTCCCTGAGTTAGCCAGCCCAGCATGGGGAGGAGGGAATACCTGACTTAGCCCAACACAGAGTATAAAGACTGAAAAACTAACAAAAGAATTTCAAAGACAGCAACAGGCTTGAGCTGGCTTGAACCCATGTACAGCTTCCTGGTGGCTGGGGATCCCAGTGTCATGGTGGAGAGCACATTCTAAAGACCAGTAATGGGAATCCCACTGGTATTGTGATGGAATCATATACTGCAATTGCTATATATGCATTTTGCTAAGTGCAACTTACACTTGTATTGTGTTATGCCATGCATTTTGTATCACCCTGATAAATTAGAAATGTAATATAATCTTTAAATAAATATATTTGATATCAAACATTGCACCCTGCATGCATGGAATATCTAAAAGAACCTTATCAGACAGTGTTGGGCTTTCGCTCTACTTTTCGCTCAGCTTCTGAAATATGAAAAAGACAGTGGTGGCTAATGTAAGAGACTAAAAATAAACTTTGAAGTATTCCTCTGCCTTTTAGTAGGCATCAGTTAACAATTTTGATGTCTGAACATGAATGGCTTTTTTTTAACTTGCAAGTTTTCTGCTTTGTTTTCAGAGCAGTTCTCTAAGTATACCACAGTTTTAGCTGCTATACAGCAGATCTGCTTGCTTTTCCTCATGTTTTGCATGACCAGCACCTTGTAGAACAACAGCTTCAAGAAGATCACAGATGCTGTTGTTGGCAATAAGAAAGTTGCAGTGGTGTATAAAATATGAGTGGTCACAGTAATACTGGCCTCTGCTGGTACCACACCATCTTAAGCAGGTGTTCCATGCAAGGATCGACTGTAAAAAGGTATTAAAACCTAAAAATTGCCACACTGCAGAGTTAGATAGTACTTCAAAATCTTTTTCAGGCTGTGTTACTAGCTCCTGATCGCCAAAATAATCCCAAATAGGATAAGGAGGACAAGGATTTGCACTGTATTTCAAAAGAGCATAAAAGGGCAACTCTTAGCAGCTTCTTGTGGTAACAGTTCATATGTGAACTTCAAAATATAAAAGTATGTCTTTGTAGAGTCCACTACAAACAGGAAGTACAAGTGTTATACTTTGTGCCTAAGTAGGGATTGCCAAACAGTGTTAAGAATCATCTCTTACTAAGGCTAAGTACAAGCTGGTCTGTCAATATGGGTCAGAAATCACCCTCAGGAGAAAGAAGTAAGGAGGGAAGGAAGGAAATGCAACTTTTCCAAGATATTTTCCACTTTGTTGACACTAGACATGAACAGTCTTTTTGGCAAGTGTTTCAGACTAACTTTGTCAGCAACTGGGACTTTGTCTGAAGGCCGAAATTCACACATTTCATAGTGATTTCCAACTGGAACTGTGATCCCAAATTATGCACTAGTAATCATTAAAGAAAAAGACACATTAATTACAGAAAACTCAATTTCTGATCTTTACAAACATTTGGCTTTCATTAACCTTCCTTTTTAAGCATTACAAGCCAATCGAAGTGGAGTCATGTTTTGTGACAAAGGTCAAAAGTAACGTGCCAAGATGCCTAAGAAGGCTGGAAATGAAGCTGGCAATGGACAGCTTCTCCAGATCCCTTCATTGCTCTTTTTGGTATTATCAATTTTTCTCCTATCTGTAAGCCACATTTTTCTTACACCAGGAATTAGACAAAAGATATAGATGGGTCACTGTGGTATCCATGGTTTGCACTGGCCATGAACTTCCAGTAGGACAAAGGGAGAGGTTGGACTGAAATATTTTAAGTGGTTATGTTAAAATTTTCTACTCTTTAATATTGGCATACTGTGTCTGGGTAGAACTTATGAGTATTTTCCCCTTAGACTGTTTGCTTATAATGTGAAAATATTCAGTAGAAATTCCAGAGGAAGAATAGTTCAAGTTGCAACTATTTTAGAAGGAAAGACTACATTAAAAATAAGCTCACTCAACAGCTCAGTTCCATGTGCATTTGATCACAGCTGCAAGGAGCTGAGTGCTAAACTTAATCTTGCACTGCCTTTAGCTCCTAATAGTGCTTTCAGAATTGCATATCTGTCAAAGAATATGAGATGTACTACTTTGATGGCCCTAGGCATTCCCTAAATTCTTGTCAGTCTCATAATTCACACATTTTGACTCTTATCAAACCATGTTAAAAGAGAGCAGTATTTGCACAGCAAGTTCTTATATGGCAGTTAAAAATACTGTTATTTCACTAAAGAAGGTACAGATCTAAGGAAAAAATTATATTAAGAGGGAGTAACAGGCTTTGAGCAAAGTACAAAACAATACGAACAACTAGTTGAATAAGATTGTACTGAAAATCCAGATGTAGGCTGCCTGAACACACCTTGGTTTCAGAATTTACTTTGGAACTGGCCAGAACTGGACAAAATTTGGATCTGGGTTTCCAACTGCTTCTCTTAACGTAGTTAAGGTCCTCAATATGAAATAGTATTTTTAACACGATATAATTTTAACACATCTCACAATTTAACATAGGCAGAGTTAATCAGGGCTCTGACTTCATTATCTCTATTATCACTACATGAGCAGTATAACTGTATTGGTAGGGCTCAGCCAAGCAGCAGATTGGAAGGCAATACTAACAAAAACATTACTGATTTCACTGTGTAAGCTGGTTCACTTAGAGATATTTCAGCTATATCTGTGCATAACATCTCATTCTCCTGTGCTCTAGAGCTTTTGAAGAGGGTGACCACACTTTTTCTCAAATTATAGAGACATATGGACTAAGGTCTTCACTAATGAAAGTGTCTACAAACTGCTAAGAGAAACCATTTTTTAGTTGATTAAATTAGTAAGTAGCCCAAGTCTTTTGTACATAAGGGGTACGTTTTCTAAATTTTTTCTTGGATGTGGGTAGTTTAATTCTGCCTATTTTAACAGTAATTATGATGAAATGTTAGGGATAAGAAATCTTAGTCACCTTAGGGAATTTATGGAGTAAATTTATATATAAAAAGAACTTTATATTATTTGGGCCAAATAGAGTTGTAGAATTTTTTTTAAGTGAAATTTTATGCAGATCAAAAAAAAATAATTTGGGAAGGTCTAGGTCTTGAAATTACACAGACAATTTCTTAGCATTCAATACTTTTTACTTCATGAGTCACTCTACTGTTGCCATGATTGCTTCACAAAAATACTGTAATAACATGCCTGATCGACCTTAACTTGCCTGTAGATGAGTGGAAACTCCTAGTTAATTGCTTCTTTCTGTCAAGGTCAGGAAAATCTTAATTTGGATCCATTGAGGGAGAAAATTTTTTAACCAACAAGTTTAACATGTTAGAGTATTCTCAGCTTCACATTACTGAGAGCCTTCCATAGCACTCAAGGGCAAGCTGACCTCATCCTTCCTGTGAAAACTTGTTGCCAGTATATACTTTTTATCGTTTGAGAAGTGCCTGTGCACTCCTGCATGGTCAATCTCATTTTCCTTTTTCCAGAGCCTGTGTTTTGAATCCTTTTTCTTCCTTAGCACAGCCTGTCATGGGTGTGCTGATTTCAGCCTGTTTACACACGTGAAAAGGTGCAGCTGCAAACTTGCATGCAAGGCTTTAATGAGGTTTTGGCAAGTTTTGAATCTGAGTCATCTTGTATGTGTTTAAGCTGTGATACTGTGTAATTTTTATATTCTAAATTTTGTTTGGAAATCATGGATTTTAAAAAGGAAAGGTAAGAGAGGGTAGAAAAATCATAAGGGAAGTATCAAATATCCTGAACTCTTCAGAGTTACTGGCTTCATAGAGGTTTAGAAGTCATTCATACATTCAATAATGTATCTCTTCTGATGCACCTTTTACATGGTCCAAAGGAGGTGTTGCACTGAATGTCTGTTTTTGTGGAGGGAGTAAGAGGCAGGAGGTTCCAAATTTGATACCCAGAACAAGGCAGTTTATCACAGTACAGCCTCATGATATGTTATATTCTCTTAAAATACAAATGTATGATCCTTATTGCTTCAACTCAGATTTTTTTTTCTACAAAACCATTTTCAAATACATTCCTTTATCAGTAAGAAAAAATTGTGACATTGCAATAAAGCCAGTGACATTTTCAAGGTAATAAAGTAATCCAATTCATTTTTAAATGACTGGTTTGTTAATAGTTTCTTGCTGTGACTTGAAGTGAAAATGGTCACTTTATTTCTAGAGTGTTCTGAGACTTTCTTTTCTCACTCTCCCTGTTGGGAGTGTTTGATGGCAGGTGAGATGAAAAGTAAAAGCAGTTGTTTCAGTAAGAAGAGGAAACGAAATCAGGAGACAGTTTCAAGGACCCTCTTTGAAGCTACAGATAAGTATTTTCTCAAAGGGAATATGCTTTCCTGTATGTCTACACACTTTTACTTTAAAAGTCACCTTTGTCCATATATTAATTGGCATACTTATTTTCTGGAACTTCTAAGTGACAATTTTCAAGCTACACTCTCAACTCTCCTATTTTCTTCATACCATGCACATCAGCTAAAATGCAAATTTTTATTCATTCACCTTGCCCAGGATTTACTACCTTTGTCTTTGTTATCCTCTTTAAAAATCTAGCTTCACTGAATCACTGAGGCTCTCCCATTCCTTCCCAACGAAGTTTTGGTGACATTTATGCATTCACTTGTCTCCTTTCTTTTTAACCTAGACAGCTCTGCCAGTTCAATTTATTGATCACATTTCTTAAGAAACAGCTTGTTCTCTGATAGCAATGAACAAGCCATCCGTAACAGTTCAGAAACATTCAAAATAGTATATAGACAAAATAAATGTCAAATTTAAAGATGGTATTTGAAATATATTTTGCTTTCCTGTATACACGTTCTTTCACTATGATTTAGTTGTTTTCTTCTAGTCTTGGGATGTGTGTCTGCATGACACTGTTTTGAAAAATGCTTAAAAGAGTGCTGTACTATGTGCTTCTGCAAATAATAAGCAGGAAATCAAAAAAGAAAAAGTATAGTAGAGCTGAAAATAATATTACCTCAGCTGTACCTTCCAACATCAGGAGTGCTACTGTTAAAGCAATATTTATTTATCTTAGAGAACTTGCTTCACATCCAATTCAGAAGGATAAAAATAAAAATAAAATAAAAAAAAAATATGGAAGAAACTTAATACAGCAGTCCAGACAGTATTTCAGTTCAATAAATTCAGCTCAGTATCCCCACAGACTGTGTTTGCATTGCAGAAGGGATTTGGATTGTGCAAAGTAGACCTCGTCATTATTCCCAGAAATGTACCTAGTGCTCTCCAACTGCTAATGGGATTGGTTCACAGACCAGACTGAAGTTAACTCAAAGAAAAACCCCTGGAATGCATACAGCATCACTGCTGAATCCTCAGCACTGCTTTATTCTATACATGGACTTCCACTGTGTTGCACTGCAGGGCTGGTTACTGTGGCTACAATGTGATTCTATTCCCACATAATACAGCGTTGCCCATCCATCCCTCACACAACTCTTCTAGCAGGTCACAGTAAGAGGTAGATGGGAAACAAAATTCTTTCAAGGAAAGGAAGGCTAAGACTACATTTCAACACTTAAAATTCCCAGTGTGGAACATGCTCTTAGAACTCCATTATATAAGGAACTCATGAAGAAAAGGAAAATAAACTGGATCCCTGTGAGAGATGAATCAGCAGTAGGAGACAAATCTTTTGAAAAGGAGCATTATTATGTGACCAGGCCAGAGTTCAGGAACAGATTGAACAGAAAACCACAGATGCAAGTAGAAACCATAAATGTCTTTTCTGATATTTTGGTTTTAGAAACAATAAAGTTGTTAGAGAAATGAGACAGTCATAGAAGGACATGATTTCTTCTCCTGCATGAAGTTTTTCTCAGCAGTGTTAATCATCATGCATAGAGTCTTACATATTTTCTCAATGAGTCTTAAAAATCATTCACTTGCTGTTGAGCAAGATTTTGAATCAGAGGCTGGAACAAAAATATGACCATTTACAGACATCGAGCTGATCACAGATATCACATATGCTTGTCAAAGTAATCAGTCCCAGAGTACTTGTGCTACACTAAAGACCTCATGACAAAGCCAAACATGGAGCAGTTCTCAAGGAAAGCCAAGCTGATGTCACTAAAGCCTGCACGATATCATCAACTGACTGCTGTGTGAGACCAATCACTTGCCATTGGATGTTTCTGCAGTGAGTAAAGTAAATTTTAAATATATGGAATGGTCACCACGAAGGGGGTTTTTGTGTAGTTCTTCAACTAAACATTAATGGATTAAAGATTTTTTGGAACTATATGAATGCAATAGTTCTGGTTAAGTGGTCTTTAGTATGGCACAACATTCCTATCTCTAATTTCAAGAGATGGGTTTGATGTGTAGACGAGTAAATGGGTAAGGAACTGGCTGGGTAGCTGCATCTGGAGAGCTACAGTCAACAGCACAGTGTAAGGTGGAAACCAACAATGAGTGGTGCCCTCAAGGGTGTGTGCTGGGACCAACACTGCTTAGCAACTTCGTTAATGACAGATAGTGAGAGTGAGTGCATCCTTAGCCCATTTACCGATGACACCATATTGAGGGGGGCAATTGTTACACTGGTGGGAAGGGAAAATTTAAAGAAAGTTTTCTGCCTTCACTGTAAAATATTTGGTTTCTCTTAATACTGTGGTGAAATCCAGAGATACGAGTTGTTGAAGGGTTCAGAAAAAGTGCCTTGCAGGTAACTTATTCATCATTCAACCAGCATGTTCCACCTACATCTTGTTATCTCAGATGTTGCCATTTCCCTCTTCTTCAATTGCTGCCTTAATCTTTGTCTGCTGAAGTCAGTGAGTAAACAAGATCTCTCTTGGGGGCCAGGTGAAACAGGGTTGACTTGCTTTTGCTTGTGTGATGCACTCAGTGTTTGATGGTAGAAAACCATGAAAATATTTTCAATCCTCTTTCTTTCCTGAAAGGACATGATGTGGAGTCTCTTTGGTACCCCTTTCATGAAAGGGTCTTTCTAACATAAATTTACACCTATAGACTTCTCTTTATTTAGAGCTAATAACTGATTTCATCAGGTCATCAGATCATGTCTCAGTTCCTTTGTCCTGTAATATTGAGGATGTCTGTTATATAAAAATAACTTTGAAATGCTCTTTTATGCTTGGCAGACAACTAAACACAATATCTAGATAATGCTAAATACATTACTTGCTGTTAGTGAACATAGTAATATTCTCGTTTGGACTATCATAAACAAAACACATCTCCTGCAAGTACTATTACTTCCCATGACATGAGAATTCATGTTTTTCAGCTGCCAGTTATTTATATGATATCACCTGTTGAAACCATATTGTACACAAATATGGATAAGAAGATGAATGGTTACTGCCTGTTCATAAGGAATCTGCACACAATGGCAAGCACGTGTATCAAAGTTATACTGTTTCCCGAGTAGTTTACTCACTTGGACAACCCAAATGTATGGAGTCAACAAAAGATATTGGCACTTAACAAAGTCCTAATTTTAGCAAACACAGGAAGAATCAGAACAATCACAGGCATAATTTGATCCCTCGAGATTCATACACAATCTGCATTAGGAGTGGTTTTCTTGGTGCTGGGAATTCCCAGCATTCCTTGTAATGATGATAACAGAATTAGCCGAGTTTCGTTATCTCAGAGATGATTCAAAGAACTCCAGCCATAGTGAACAGCTTGAAATTTATTTTTTTCTAAATTTCATCTGCATTCCAGTTTTCTCTTATTTTTTGGTAGCATGCAAATTTGGGTTCAGCTCTGCAGAGGAAAGTAGTTGCAACTCTAGATGCATTCAAAATTCAAGATAACCTTAAAAGTCTGAAGCACACATTTCAATGTCACTCTAAATGGATTCATTATATTTTTCCTCCAGTGATTGATCAACAGACACTAAGAGTTTTTGTTATAAAGGCTTCTTATGTGAAATAAATCACAAGAGAGTAAATTGGTATTACAGCACTTTGAAGCAATTCAGTTAAATTTGTGAGCCATTAAAAACGTTTCCATGATTTGTTTTAGCAGAGCTTAATTTTAAAAGTTAATAGGAAAGTTAACTCTCAAAGTCACTCTTACACCACCCACACTTGTCACTTTGAAACTTCTGGTATCCAACACTGTACAGCTGTCCTGGTCATTTTTGTATTTCTTATTGGTGCTGTAGAGATTTATGATGGATTCAACAATGAGTTCCAATTTCTATTTAAACACAAATCTTTCTCGTAGCTGTTATTCTTTATTGCATGATGAACAGATGTATGATGTTTCAAAAACCATGATGTGGAACATACAGAGGTACATAGCTCTCTTGAATCATCTGGGGAATGTAGTCATTGAACAGGTAACATAAGGACATTAAAGAATACAAGTATTAGATTCACAGTAAATTCTGTAATTTTACCTAATTATCCTTAGAATCTACTGTTTGTAAGAAATTTGCCTTTGTGATACAACTAAATGTCGCATGATGAGGGGATTGAGTCCATCATCAGCAAATTTGCTGATGACACCAAGTTGGGAGGGAGTGTCGACCTGCTGGAAGGCAGGAGGGCTCTGCAGAGGGATCTGGATAGACTTGAGAGATGGGCTGATTCCAGTGGGATGAAGTTCAACAAGGCCAAGTGCCGGGTCCTGCACTTTGGCCACAACAACCCCCTGCAGCGCTCCAGGCTGGGCACAGAGTGGCTGGAGAGCAGCCAGGCAGAAAGGGACCTTGGAGTACTAATTGACAGGAAGCTCAACATGAGCCAACAGTGTGCCCAGGTGGCCAAGAAGGCCAATGGGATCCTGGCCTGTATCAAAAATAGCGTGGCCAGCAGGACCAGGGCAGTGATCCTTCCCCTGTACTCTGCGTTGGTGAGGCCACACCTTGAGTGTTGTGTTCAGTTCTGGGCCCCTCAGTTCAGAAAGGATATTGAGGTGCTGGAGCGAGTCCAGAGAAGAGCAACAAGGCTGGTGAAGGGACTGGAGCACAAGTCCTATGGGGAGAGGCTGAGGGAACTGGGGTTGTTCAGTCTGGAGAAGAGGAGGCTCAGAGGTGACCTCAGCACTGTCTGGAACTCCCTGAAGGGAAGTTCTAGCCAGGGGGGGGTTGGTCTCTTCTCCCAGGCACTCAGCAATAGGACAAGGGGGCACGATGGGCTCAAGCTCTGCCAGGGGAAAATTAAGTTGGAGAACAGAAAAAAATTCTTTCCAGAGAGAGTAATCAGGCATTGGAATGGGCTGCCCAGAGAGGTGGTGGATTCACCATCCCTGGAGATTTTTAAATGCAGATTGGACATGGCACTGAGTGCCATGATCTGGTAAATGGACTAGAGTTGGACCAAGGGTTGGACTCGATGATCTTGGAGGTCTTTTCCAACCCAATCAATTCTACGATTCTATGAGGCTTTTGAAGAATCCCTCACAGCTGATTAAGTTTCTGATTCCTTCACATCATTTGTCAAAATGCCGATGGATTTCTATTGATTTTTTTTCTTTTTACATAACCAAACCTAATGTTACTCCCTTTCAAAAGTCTTTAAAAAGAAAACAGTAAAATCTTACCAAGAATTGGCATCATTGTATTGAAGGCAAGAAGTGTTCTAATTGTGGTCAAGGATTCAAACAAGAATTCGGTAGTGACGATAACTTTAAAACCCATACCTGACCTTTGTATAGGTCCTATACAGGGCAAGCATTTTCCAGGGATCTGTGATGATGGAGTTCCCAAAGTGCTACTCCAGTCATCTTATACTTCTGATGAGGAAGTTAATGTTGCCTCTTAGGTTTTCTAATGCTGCGGGTACAGTTCTGAAATTTCTGTTATTGGGATTTTCTAAATTAATGCATTAAAAAATGTATTCTATATCATACAAAATATGTCTTGCAAAATGAAATTCTGCATTACTTCCTCCAAGACTGCCTGAAAAGTTTTTTTGGAGAACATCCAGATACTGCAAAAGCATTTTCAGGATTATCGGAGAGTCAGGTATTTCTGAAATGATCAGAAAGCCAAAAGCCCCCAGACTAAGTGTTTAAATGCTTCCTGCTTGTGGCAGACAGCATTCTCAGTGTGAACTAAAAGCAAAACAATATCTGCATTTGGGTCTCAGGAGTAGGTGCTAGTACAGATTATTCAGATTTTTAAAAAGAAAACTAGCCTTTTTTTCTTGAAGTATAACGAGTAATAGAGTTTCTTTCTCACTGCTCCAACTTACCTCCTTTACCTGTTATAGGAATGTAGTGTTTTAGTGACCTCAAAATTACTGAGATGGGGAACCACCAGGCAGACTGGGGGAGAAAATTTAGCATGGTTGCCTAATTACTATTTTTTTTCCTCAAGGATGCAAGTTAAAATGCAGGTGGAGTAACAGTTGATAAAGGACTATCAAATAGTTCACACATCTCTGTCCCCCCCTGCAACTCGGTATGGATCATAGTCAAAATTATTTTACTTTAAAAGCTGTTGCTTTATAAGTTAATGGAGCTGACTTGTAGTGTCCAAGTCCCACATTGCTTAAGAATTTTTTGTGCTGTCAAGTAGGTTTGCACCATCCACTCTAGAAGCTCTAATATAGAAAATGCTAGTTATTTCAGTATGCATCCAGTAAAAATAGCCTTGTCTGCTGCTTTCTGTGCTGCATGCTATGATATGATGGTGATTCCTCCTTTTAGGAGGGCCCAGTGTTAAGAGCCCTTTGGTTACAGCTTGGAGACTCCTGAAGGACAGCAGAGATGAATCAGAATTTTCTTCATTCTCATTAATTTAATTGAAATAAATACTCATTAATCTGGTGACTGGTATGAGAGTGGACAGTTTTAATGGTAAAATCAAAATGACTAATTTGTATTCTTCAGTGTCTGAATGTTTATTTATTTTACTGTTGTAATTGTTTATGCTGTTGATAGGCCATGTGTCCATGCAGGTTTTGTCAACAGGATTTTGTAGCAGCAGTTGATTTTCCTTCAATGAGTAAATAACAAAGCAATTTTACTTTGCCCAGGTCTTACATTTTCCTCTGAGAGACTGCATGTTCTTATCTTTAATATGTTATACGTGCACTGATGAACTATTCCTGCAAGTGGCACAGTCCTCCAAAAGTTACTTATTCCTACTTATGTTACTCTCCTATATAATGTCAACAAACATTATTTTTCTGGGGTCATACTATTGTTATGCTGCAAGCCTGATAAGTTTGTGTTATATCAGGTACTGCCTGGTTGTTAATGACCTTAAAAATAGGTCTTTTCCTGCTGTGGTAGGATATAAGAATAGATTACCTTCCATTTTAAGGAAAAGTAATACTATTTGTTTGAAAGAAATAACACCACCTTGGTTTTTTTTTCCAATTTGTATGCAATGCCATTTCATTCCAAATCAATTTCATTTGAAAACTCTTTACAATCAACAGGAAGATAACATAACTTCATTGATTTCAGTGGAAGTACATCAATTTACAAACAAATTAGGATCTTTTCTTTCCACTGCTATACCACAGCACTAAAGTGCTTCTATTCTCAATACAGTATATAGTTAATTAATATTTAATTGTCAGGATCAGACTTAGTCATGATGAGGGGAAGTAATATGTAGGTAAAAATCTAGTGATTTCTGAGGAGGTATTTTTGTTGTGTACTTTTGTTTGCTTGTTTTTTTAAAAGATACTAGAAATAAAATGAAAAATCATGAAAGGATTGCAAATATTCCATTTAGTCTTTTAAAAATGAATGCTAAACACTCAGTGTGAAATAAAAATAGTGTCTGAGTTTTAGCCAAAAAAATATTTTCTTATATTTCTTGTAGTAACTTCCTATGAGAGGGCAACTGAATGTCTGCCAGACAACTTCTTCTGCATAGGATGGAAAAAAGAGGTGATAGCATGTATCATCCTACTTAAAAAGATTGGGTGAGTGTCCTTCAATATGCTGAGGAGGATGTCTGACTGAGATATGCACTTATGAAAAGGTTCGGAGAGTTATTCTACAGCTAAAGTTGCATTTCAGAGTAGAGTTCCTGTGAAACATAAATCTAGTTCTCGAAAAACCTTTATGGTGGATTTTCACATAAAATTATGGCATTGCATAGGAATAGAACAGTCTTTTACATATTTCACAGAGACTTTTTATGCTAATGGAGTTGGTCTAAATATCTCCAGATCACCATTGCTCTTTTTAACCAAGCTGCTTGAAAATCTTCTTGACCCATCCTCATCTGTAGGTCTGAAGTTTGTATCAAACATTAAAAATCTCTAAACATTTTTATATGAAAAACTGTATTTTGAAGCTTTCAGAATTAGTGACACAGAACATACCTGCAAAGAGCAGTAATGCCAAAGATCATAACAGCATGTTTTCTTCACACACTGAAACAGTCTTAAGTCCATTATTTTTTGTGATTTCCTCTCCCATTTGGTCAAAATGCCTCTGTGCCAGTTTCCTCAACAGCTAATAAGAATATCTTGCTCAGGATATAATGATGAGAAGGCTGAGTAACAAGAGATAAAAGCATATGTAATTACTTTTTTATAACTAAATCCCATGTTGTGGTGAGATGAAAAGAAAGGTTTTAACCAGGTGGTTTGACTTCATTGCTTTGCTTTCACAAGACTGAATAAATTCTGTCAACTTCAAAACTGTTTTTATAGATAGTCATAGCCATTGGAGAGAAGGAAGAGAACAGCTGCCAATAAATTTCCTATTAATCTGCAAGTAAATAAAAAATCTTTCATATAAAAACTTCTATGATTTTCTATGCTAACCTTCCTATCAGGACAGGACACCAACCTAGTGCTTTTATTAAAGTGGAAGCAGAAGTTGAGCTTCAGCAGTTCTGTGAAGATCAAAATCAGCGTTGTTTGGCTTGTCTCCTGTAGCTGAGATGCTGGGAGCAATAAGAAATGTTTTATTAGAAATTTTAAAGGTGAAACCACAGTTTGAGCAAGGACTAGGCATCTGTAGGAAGGACTGGTATCCTATGAGGGACATTATTGAGCAGCCCTGTATTCTGAAAGGTCAGAAGAGAAAACTGAGGCCAAAGAATATATGGATTTTCAGGGGGTGAAGAGGTTAGAGAAGTTGCAGTGCCTGATACAGAGAAACTATCAGCTGCAAAAATAAGTTTTTACTTGCCACCTACACTTTTTCTCGATTATTTGTTCTCCTATGAATTAAAGATTATATTTTAAGTGGAGCTGAGGGGTGTTGTGAGATATATTACCTGAAGTACCTAGACTGAGAAGATGAAACATTCATTTGTCCTTATTAATCACATGGGGTGTATGTGTGGCTCGGCTTCGCGAACGCAGATTTGGGCAGGGCTGTCCCCACGTGGCTGTGCCCTTCCAGCCTGCGCAGTGGATTTTAGGTGAGGCTCAGCGTGCGCAGAACTGGCCCCACCGTTTAAGTCCTGAGGTTCATCTGCCACGGCCGAGCGAGCTTGGACAGTGCCAGTGAAGTCCTCAGGACTAGAACCTACAGCACCCGGCATTTCCCAGGAGGTCTCCCATCCAAGTACTAATCCGGGGCTGACCCTGCTGAGCTTCCGAGATCTGACGGGTTCAGATGTCAGGGAGGCATTTAACTGCCCTAATCACATGGTAAATTAATGGAAAACTCATTAAATGAATCTGTTTCCTGTCAAACCTACTGTGGAAAATCTCTGGGTGAAGTGAACTAAATAAATATCTTTGCATAAGTGAAACCAAGGTTTTCTGTGACTTCCCTGTGATGTTTATTCAGCAAACAGGCCCATTATCTCCTCTGCATTATCAGTGACTGAGGTGCATCGAGTCTGTGAAGCTCACATTTCAATCTTTCATTAGTATGCACTGTTCCAGGTTTCCTGTGACTTTAGAAACATTTCTGTGCCTCCTTTTAGCTTTAGCTCTCCAACCCTTGCACTGTTGAAAGCCTAGTCAAACAGGTACAAAAGATTCCTGAAAAAAAGGCAAAAATTGCATAACAAAATTTAATGCCAAAGTGGAAAGGCTGAGAGCAAAGCTGCCATCATCACGGAACAGGTCACAGCTGGAACTGAACACAGGAAACTGAGGCCAAGGAGGTTTACACTTTTTACAAGTGGCTAAATGGTGGGTAATATTGCAGAGGAGAGAAACTCATGGAACTGAACTAGACATCAGAATACTTCTTGGTTTACTGGGCTACATGTAATTTGGGATTCAGCAGTAATGAAGATAAAACCAGAAGTCACATTATTAAAGTCGCAGATGTCTAACACCTGTGAAAACTGCATCTTCCTTTTGGAAATATCCATTGAGTTTTGTTTATTTTTAGCTCAGTATGAGCGCTGAGGTTTTTGTGGACTCCAGCTCAGAGGTGTTCAATTCCTTTGTGTGACAGTTTGATATTGGTGGCAGGGAAGTGGCTACAGCACCAAACTGACAAGAGTTCAAGAAGCATTTGTACAATGTTCTCAGGCACCTGGTGTGACTCTTGGGGATGGTCCTGTGCAGGGCCAGGAGTTGGCCCTGATGATCCATGTGGGTCCCTTCCAAATCAGGATATTCTACAATTCTATCTTTGTAAAAGATAGAGAGGCAATACCAAAGATAAAGTCTAAAGTAATAAAAAAATTGTTGAAGCCTGTTACTGTTTTCAATTAACTTGTTAAAAAACCTAAGCAAAATTGTCAAAAGGTACTGGAGGTATTTGATTAAAAACTGTAAAGATACTGAAATGGAAAATTGTAGAGTTCCTTTTACATATGTATAATTTACCTTTCTTTCCAAGTCAAGTACAAGTATTCCCTGTGATTAAAACAAACTTCCCAGTGAGGTTTTCTGTCTCCTCTGAACATTGTTCAATGATTTAACTATGGCATTCAAGCTAGGTCAAACTCTTCCCATAGTTACAGGATTTTCTGAAACTTACCAAAAATATTGCATATCTATGCCAAGAAAATGATAAATGATGTTGTTAAGAGTCTTTTTCTGGTTTTAGATAACAAATATACATTTGAAGTTTTTCATTAGCTATTTTGCTAGTAGAGTGAATGAATTATGGCTGAAAGGGATATCTGTAAAGAGCTTCTGCTCTCAAAACAAATGACACAACAGAAGAAGGTCCAATTTATTCTCCAAGTGTTGTAAGAACTCCATTTTGTAAAGGTATGTCAGTCAGATTGTAGTTTCCTATCATACTGTTGCTCATCATCTGTGTCAATGTGACCATATAATACCCTTCCTTTATTCAGGGCAAACCTTTGATATTTAAGCCGAGCAGTACAGCAGGGATGAGCTCACACCTTATGTGATCATGAGGTGAAATTCAACTGAAATGAGAGGCAGACATAGCTAAAGTAATTAGGCTCCCTCTGGAGAGTCAGTGAGAGTCAGCAAAGAGACAGAGGCACCCTTGCCATCATTCATCTCTTCCTAGACTGCTGTCCTAGGATAAGTATGATGAAGTCAATCTGGAAAATTTCATGGTGGGGTGCTGTAAGTTGTTCATGTGTCTGAGCCCTAAAACAGTTCTTCAGACTGGTCTGCGATCCATAGGATGGATAAATTCCACTGGAAAAACTCATCTGTCACATAACGGGTCTGATGCTTCATTCTCCAGCTGTCTCTTCCACATTGTATTGAAGTGGACAGAGGTGGTTTAATGGGTTATTTTTGTCAGAGGAAGATACTTCCTTGTGTCCTCTACCTTGTTATGTGACCAAAATTCCTGCATTTCTGTCATATAGCAGATGCAGCCAGACATTTGAAAGGTGGTATGCATCTGCCCAATGAACATGTCTCATCATGTGTTGAAATTCAGTCTCTGAATCCATCCATTATTTGTCTTGGTCCAATTACAATAAGGAAAACAATGTTTTGCCTGTTCACCTTATGTCCAAAGTATTTAATCTTTGCTTGTGGCTGTGCTTTTTTCCTAATGTACTAATGGCAGGACCATTGTGGAAAAGTCACAAGAGAAGTTCTGACATTTATCAACTTCCCTTTTAAGGGAAGATTCACACAGTGAGAAGAGGTGACATATTAGAAAAGCTAAGTAGAGGAAAAAATCTCTTCACTTTATAGCACATGACTACAGTGAGAGTTTCAAAGCTTGATGAAGAACCAGATGCTGCAATTAGTAGATGATGTTTTACATTGTGCAGCAGGTCAAACTACATGATCATTGCCTTCCCCTCAGGTCTCAAAATCCTTATGTCTTTATTCTGCTCATTCTTCTCTATTGGAAGTGGATTGCTTTAGAAGTGAGTAAGCTGCCAGCCTAATTAAGGTCTAAGTAAATCAAGGAATTTGAGCTGTTACTGGAAAAGGGAGTAGCCCATATTAGATAAGTGATTATGGCAGCTTGAAGGAACTTGCCCTCAGAAAGGATGAAAAGAAAGATGTGAACAACAATGAGCCACGAGGAATGTGCAAAGGAGAGGGAAAACAAGCCTGACAAGAAAGTGGAAGGAAGATGGACTTTTTAAAACCTGGAACTGTTAGAGACTTTTTGTCTCATATATTTTGTTTTCATTTCTGAACATCCAGAAGGCAACTGGTAAGAAAAGCAATTAATCTAACCTCTGAATCAAGCTCAAATTCCCTGCAAAGTAGGTTAGAAATATCTGTTAATCTTTGCTAAGTCTTTAGTGCGTGTTTCATTTCCTTCTGCCACTCTGATAGCAAGAGCTAACTTAGCCTTGAGAAGCAGATCTACACACTGCTAAATCAATAATTGGTGAATGATAATCTAAACACTGATACCTGAGGTGCACACCAGTGCCAAGAGCTGGTCTTGTATTGTCCATTTGAAAAGGGAACACACACCCACACTTCTGCAAGGACAGAGCAATCATCTGATTATGAGCTAGTACTCTACCTTCTGAGGCTCTCAGCAATTTCTAGCCTTAGCTTCAGGGTGAAGGCATCTGGAAACCATCCTTCTTTATCTCCCACACTCGGGCCTTTTATGCCTTTGCTCATGTGTCTCTGAAGTATATTCTCCCTATTTGTGTTTCTTCCATTTATTTCATCCTAATAAACTCATAGAAAATGTGTTTCTACTGTGCACTGAGCCAACAAAAATAAAAGACCTATCCAGCTTGTTATCATTTTTTCATAGCTGGATTCTCAGAGCAGCACAGGATTTAAGAACATGCTTGCAAGATGGACCTCAGCTTCTACCACCTTTTCTAACCAAATGAGAATATGAGCCATTTAAGATTAAAGTATGTACTATTAATCAGGCACCAACAGATGACCCCAAACTGGATATATAGCTGGATTAATTTTGGTTTCATGTGATGTCAGTATGGCTCACTGAATGAGTTACAGTCTTGCACTCTGGGAACATTTATTATCTATTTTGTTTTACTTGATTTTCAGTTTCAGGCAGGCAAATCGACCATGTATTTTTGCTTGTGTCAGTAGCTAATTTTAGGTAGCTATTCTAATTGAAGATGTTATGCTCCTTTAACTTGTCAAATAGAAATTCCCATTTTCCAATTAGTGTGATTCATTTATATTAGATTTGACTTGACAGGATGACAATGTGTAATACAGAATACAAGGGTGACAGGGTTCTCCATCTTGTCCATCACATTGCATTATGAATGGCCCAGTCAAGGCTGTGGCCTCTTACCTGTGATATGGTAAAATTTGAGCAGTATTGCAGCCATATATGGTCGACACAATCTGTTCTCACAGGTGGGGATACACTTTCAGAAGGATGACAAGCTAAACAACTTTCTTACATTTGTAACCCTTATACGTAACTGGCTTTGTGACATTTGGATGTGATTGAAAAACTGCTGCAAAAAGCTCAAAGAAAAAGAGAAAATCCTTGAAAGAAAGCTAAACAAACTTTAAATTATATAAAATAACAAGGAAAGTTAATAGTAACTAAGATTTCAGATTATGGAAGATAGACTGGTCTAGATGGGGAGCATGGAACAGTATCCAGAAGTTGAAAAACATGTCAAGAATTAAAAACATGGCAGCAAATAAAAGAGTACTAATAGCTTCAGCATAGAGAAAAAAAAGATTGAGAAGAAAAAGCAGTAGATAATAGAAAGTGGTTCATAACTGTGTGTATATGGAGAAGTACCATATATAAGCTTATCCACAACAAAGGGCTGTGTGTCAGAGATGCACTGCCTGTCAGTTCAGAGCCTCTCAGTCTCAGGGAAACTGGAAGTAATGGTCAGAATCTCTCCAGATGATATAAAATATGTGTTTTTTAAGTGAAAAATTGTGTATCCAATGTGTATTGTGTTGCTTGTACAGTTCAAATGCCTTGCATACATACCATGCATGTAGAATATTCAATTTCCTGTGCCACAACAGTGTTCTTTCTAACTTTGTAGGCACTATCCCTGCCTTCTTGGTAATTATGGTAAGGATAGAACTTCACCTCCATGAGCAGATTAATCTGCACACTCAGTCCAGCTTGTTCTGGCCTATTGGTGCTGCAGCACTTCCACATAGAGCTGTCACTGACTCATAGTACCATTAATTTTGGATGGAGCCTTGAGACATGTCTAGTCCAATCTCCTGCTCAAATTAGCTTCAACACTGAGGGGTTTTTGTTGGTTTGTTTGGGGTTTTTTTGAGGCTTTGTATAGTTGGGTCTTTAAAAGGAGAACTCTGTTTCCAAGGACAGAGATCCCGCAGCATGTGAAATGCCCAGTTAAAGCCCCTATCTCCACTCTATTGTTAGAATTCAATTCAAGCCCCTTCCTTATTCCAAGCAAAAGTGGATGTTCTTCCTAGCCTCATGCTTACTTAATCCCCCTTCTCATACTAGGAACTCTTATTCTAATTTCCTGTTCTGCTGTCTGTTCCCTCATCCCATAAGTACTTTTGTTCTCTACATTTTTGTGCTTTCTCTGAGAAAGATGTGATGGCCAGAGGGGCAGTGCCTGTTGGTTCAGAGGTGACCTTGCCAGTATAGCTGCTACTGCAGTTTCCATCCTCATTTATGCAGATTTCATCTGACCAACAGTGGCAGGGCATGACCAATTGCTTCATGTGTCCAATCAAGAATATATTTTTAGGTTTCCAGCGCAGCGATTTAATCAATGTTCTTATTGTCCAACATGGGGTTTAATTGTTTTTAAAAACAGGCAAAATCCACATTTGTCTGGTAGAAGAGATTCGCAGAACCTGCTCTGGAAAAGGTTTTTATTAAAATGTCTTATGATTAAGCATCTGGAGCATCACTTCTCTCAGCCTGGTATCCCCAGGAAGCTTTGCACAAACTCAATTTGCTGCTGATGGCAACAGGTGTTGCAGAGTGGCAGCTCTAGGGACTTAGTGACCATCTTATTAAAACTCCAAAGACAGATTAAATTTCTGGTCAGTACACAAATTTAGCACTGACTGAGATTTAGGTGATCATGTTGTCTTCAGAGAGGAGACTTTACTGCTTTTTTTGGAGTTGTTTCACTTTGGCATGGAATGGCAGATAAAACAAAACATGCAGCTGTCTTTTCTTCCTTGTTTGTTTCTAAGACCCTCAGTAAGGAACCCTGAATAAGGAATCCTAAGAGAAGGATTTTTTTTTTATTTTAATCAAACTTTTAAGATGTTTTAGAAGGTAAAATAAGAAAATGCTGTCCTCACTCCCTCCTCTGCAAGGTGAAAGGTAAGAATGCTGAATGGAGCTTTTAAATATTTCAAAATATTTGATGGAATGAACGTAACTTTTAAATGGAGGTTATAGACATTTCAATATCTTTAAATGTCCTAAGCCACTCATGGGCATTCAAACTTTTGAAGAGACCTGCAGAGATTTCAGTGTATTTGTGGATAATGGGAAATATTACAGAAATTACATAGTTGTATATGCCTATAGGTAGGTTATGCTTGTCTGATAAAAGGACTTTGTTCCTGACTGTGCCAGACTTCAAGCTTCAGTCTTTATACATCCAAGTTCTGAGTGGCTTAAAGAAAAGGAAAAAAAACACATAGATGCTTTAGCAAGATGAACATTGCAAATTTACTGGTACAGTAAGAGAGAGAGAATAGAGAAAGCAGGAACAACATTGAAATGAAGCTCAGACAAGGTGAAGGCTATATTCTAAAATTAGTAGCATTGTTACAGCCATGATGGATAAAAGCAAGGCATGGTATAAGTACTAAAGGAAAATTTTGTACTAAAACCAGCTGGGATGTCAGAGAAAATAAATAAGCATTTAGGTACACTTTTCTGTCAACTAGGATATCATAAATATAAATATGTCCTTCAAAAGTAAGATACTTGATCAAAATTCTTTGTCTTTATGCATCTTGTTCTTCCGTGTTTGCAATTTTGCAGTGGCAACGTTGTGGTACCTATAATGATCTAAGAAAATTTTCTGCTCCTACATTACATTTGAGAATTGTATTTTTGAAAATCCATGCACTTTACCCAGCTGTTCTAGCAAAATATATCCCCTTGCCCTGTAAACTTTGCCCTCCTCTACTACAAGAACATGGAGAAACAATCTGTACATAAAAAGTTAAGATTCAAAGTATCAACTGCCTCCAAAAAATCCACAAAAAGCAAGCTGTACAATTTTATATAGTGCAGAGGACAGAACCTGGCGTTTTGTGACCAGGGAAAACATAAATGGTAATTAAAAAAAATTGTGAAGGACACCTAAAGCAAATACATGAAAGTGAGGGACAGCTACACCACATGCTCCATGCAACATGTAAGAGGCTGGTGGGCAGCTCTTCTAAAAAGAAATTAATGCTTTTTCTGTCTTATTTTTTCCAAACAGGAAGATTTATTATCCCCACTTCCCATGTTTAATTTTCAAAAACAATTTAAAAGAGGCGAAACATGTAGGAATATTTAAAAATAAATATATTTTTGTGAGTATAATTTTTCAAATAAAAATATTCTGCATTTTACACAGATATTTCAGTCAGCCTGTGTTGATATTTGTGAATGGTAATTAAGATCTACAGTTGGCTTAAATGAAATTGGCAGCAAACCTGAGCTGTGCTTTGGTTTATTCATAAATACAGCAAAATGTTGCCTCTGTCTTTTGCAAGTCATATATGTGACAGTACACATAAAATTATAAATATAAACACAAGAATAACCCAGGATGTTTGAAAAACTCAGAGCTATGTTTTGGTGGGCCAAGTATAAGTGGAATCCACTGTTCAGGAATCCAAAGATGAGGATCAAGGTAGATTTGACATTGTGTTTCACTGTTGCCAAACAACAGATGCTGCTCTTTTATAAATCCTTATTAAAGGAGACTTTTCCAAAGAGGTGTGATTCAGCCTGTTCTTAAGAGCACTTCTCCTGTTACCTGCTCTCAGTTTGCCTAATCAGCTTGCCTTATAGCTGTGTTATGGGTTCACCCAGGTGGGCCTAGATTTGGACTCTGAAGTGTGGACTAGGCCGAAGCTGTCAGCTGACTTGAGCTGGGCTGAGCCAACAGCTGACCTCTTCTAGCCAGTAATTTTGTATTCCATACCACATTATGACATCATCTCCAGAGCAGTAGGAACCAGTGTGGGAGTGGTTAAGGCAGTCGCTTCTCAGCCCTCCTCTTGGGAGGACGCACGATGCTGTCCCAGGGGGGATGGAGAGGACCAGGCCCACCACTGGCTCACAGGGTATCTCAGGAAAGTCAAATGTGTTGTTCTGGGTCTCTCCTTTCTGCTTGAGTTTGTCTCCCTGGGGAATAAGCTTCTTCTTAAGTCATGTGTAGTTAGGACAGTAGAATTTGTGTGTTCGTTAAGAAGTTGAGGTGGGGAACTTCTTGTTGTAGACGTGTGTAAGTGTATATTTGTACTCTCTTCTAATTGTCTCTTTCTTTCTGTGAAAAATATATGTAGATTTAGTATAAATGCAGTTTGAAGTGTTTTTTTTCTTTCCCCTCTCTTTTCCTCCCTTTCCCTGGTGTTAGGAGGGAGGCTTTTCTCTCTGTGCTTGGGGGGGTTGGCAGTTGCTTATCTCAAACCAAGACAAGCTGGAGTGGCAAAGCCAGTCCAATTTTATTCCTCCGTAAAGATATAGCACAGGAAGAATCATCCCAATTTCCTCCTTGATGTTACCCTTTCATTAATTTCTGGTACTTGTTTCTTATTTGACCATTAACTACAGTCTGGTTTCTCTCTGTATACTGTAGCTTTAGTATGGATTGTATTTGTTTCAGAATTCCTGAGACAAGCGTGTGTACAGTGATCATATTCATTCCATGGATACCACTATGGTAGTTGATACAGATTTGGAGGTGAAGATAATGGAACTGGTAAGAGTTTATGGTAATAATAGATCTCTTTCTCTTCATTACATGAGGCATTCTAATTCATATAATGTTCCTTCTCCAGTGGAGGACTGCAGCAGATTGCCCATTCTTGAGCTCAGTATTAATTATGCTTACTAGTGCTTCTGCACTTGAAGGTCCCATGATAAACTCCTATTTTATTTTTAGGGGTTTATAATTCATCTTTAAAAGCCCTCTTTGGACTGAAATATGTCACCACCATCTAACAGTGACTTATCTGACCCAGCAGTAATATATGATAGATATGGAAGGAAGAAGCTGCACTTTGAATAATTCAAGGTGATTACCTCATGTGAAAAATCATTCTGTTCATGTGCATGTCATCAGAGTGGCCATATAAGTATGCACCGAGCATTGACAGGCTATATCTCATCATAGCACTATGTCAATAAACACAGGCTGGTCCTCTAACCCACTTTTTCTTCCTTGCACAATTTGCATTACAAGAACTGAATTAGGTATTTTTTAAAAGTCTATAGAAAATGTAGAAAAAGTTAATTTACCAGTCTTTTCATTCCCAGTTTTAGGACATATAGTAGCATGGTTTTTAATAAGATTCCTTAAATTGTATGTCACCAAAGGAGAAATCATCTCCATCAATTCTTGCATAAGTGGCTTTTTGTGAATTATGTAGTTGTTCAATATGAGAGCAGAGTTACAGCTTTAGACGACAGGTGTGTGCATCACAAAACCCCTGACACTAATGAATCTTGAGCTGTAAAAATCATCAGACTTAGTTCAGTTCTCTTTTTCCAAGCTATTGACTCAACTCAGAATTGAGTATCAAATTCTTTCTGACAAAGAATACAAATAAATTATGAATCAGAGGAGCATACAGTTGTCAAAGTACAGTCATCAGAACAATGACTAAGCTACCCTTTATATAAAGGCAATTATGCTACTACTTGATCTACCTCCATCCCAAGGGATTAGGAAATAATGCCCTTTGCAGTTTTTCCCCAAGGCCCAGTAGTGATGGTGAGCAGACCTAACATAACATCTACCTTATAACAGACTTGCCTCATTTTGTTTGTATATTCCTCTGTGATTATCTGCCAACTTTCACAAAAATTCAAATTGTACACCTGGAAGAAGTCTTCAAAAATGCAAGAATGGAAGTATAAATGTAGTTATAACAGTGCAAATAACCACTCTACAGAGACCTTTTCTTCTTTAGAAACTATTGCAACATACATATTTTTGGTTCTCCATTTCCTAGCATCGAACTCCACTGAAAACAAGGTCATTCTTAGTATAATTTAAATTCCTTACTAAAGTAGTTGCAAAGACTGCTTCAACATCCATCTCTTTCCCACCTTTTCCTATTACAATCTTCTACTTTTTTTTTTCCTGATATTAATAGACAGAAATATTTCAGTGAAGTATGGAGGGTTCTGTATTTGGTGACCATTTTATTGATCCCCCTTTGAAAGTTACCATGTATTTTGCTCATTCCAGAGCACAGCTGGTAGCACCTTCCCTTAAGTTGTACATATTGCATATCCTTCCTGTATTATTTGCTTTTCAGGCATTCATTGCTCTGATTAACTAGGCCATCAATAATTTTGGACTTTCTTAGGACTTAATAAAGACTTATGTGGCAGCTTTCTAACTGAGACATACAGTCACTACACATACTTCACTTTCTAAGCTTTCTGTAGCATAACTATTGGAGCTATAGCACTAACATTATTTATTATGTGTACATAAAAACTATCTCAAAAATAGATTCTTCAGGATTCTGCAATCTGCTGGAGTCATATGGAATGCTTATTATTCCATGTCTTCTACTTGAGCCAGTATGATCCTAATAAACTTTTATGTAGAATTTATTTTGAAATGGTTCCAGAGTGCTGAAGAACATTCAAAGAAAGTAAGTTTTTAGTCTATATGGGACTGCCGATGAAAGATCCTTCTTTTTAATGAGATAATTATATGTTGTCTGAGACGGTCAAAAAACTACACGATCCCAGCATGGGGAAGAAAACTGGAATACTTTATTGAACACTTGACCACTTTTTAAGGTTTCAGGGAGACACATGCTAATAGGTAGGAAGGGTTATGGTAATTTCAGGAATTTATGGAGGGAAGACAGCAGGGGATTACAACACAATCTGATAACATTCATTCTAGATTCTTTTCTTATGTTAAGGCAGGAGACAGCTTATCTTCAAGTTGAGCATTACCAAGCCTCCTCTGTTCTTGGTGATGGAATTTCTCTCAGCCTTGTTGACCAAGGATTGCTGTTTAAGATTTCTAGCTCTTTTTGCTGTAAGCTGGATTTCAGATTCCTACAATTGTCAGTAAAATGTGTTTCATTTTCCATAAGTATTTTCATTTAATAAATAATTTTTAACTGGTGTTCAAAATGTGAATTTAGGAGCATACAGACTAATACATTGTAATGATGTCTTCCTGATATTATTTCACTACCCACCTTTGTAAAGTTCAGATTTAAGTCTTTCCCTGTTTTTTGATTTTAAGGATATTTTTCCACCTCCTGTTCATGGAAATGAGTGCACTGAAAAATGAGAAAAATGATGAAATTAGTATACTTTGAAAAACCTGTACCTGAAGTGCACAGATGAGATGAGCCATACCTAAATACATGTTGCTTGGGTTTGTGATATATGCTGGTGTTTTCACAATGGCTGATTCCCAAACTGAAAAAACTATACACATCAGACATGTACATTCATTCTGCCTCATATCTAGAGAGTCTCAGTATTTCATCATGGCTTGCATTTATAAATCTGATTCGCCATTTCATTCTTCTTAAGAAGTTCATTTAGTGAATGGTCTCAAAATTTACTTCAGTCCTTCAGTCTTGTCCTTCATCATATACAACAAGGAAGATATGGGCTGTAATAAAAGCCATCAGCTTCACTTCTCCTATCATTTTTAAAGCCCACTTTACAAAACAAACAGTTAGAAATACTGTGATTTTGCCCTTCCTGTTGTTGGATGATGTATAGAATGCAGTTTCAAAAGCTGACAAGATGTGCTTAATAGTCTGAATTGGTGCATTTTCCTCATTAACAAAGACAGTAAAAATTCCTCAGTAATAACAATAGTAGAAATAATTTCCATCATATTTGAAAATACCAGTGTAAATTATAGTCAAAACATAATTAAAAATACTTAAAATTATTCCAGGATCCTGAGTAAACTTAAGAATCACAAATTAATTACCATTTTATGCCCACTCCCCACCCTAAATCTAAAACCTGTGCCTCATTTACTTATTCTTGAAATTATAAATTTGTATTTCTGCAAAAAGACTTACCATAAGCACTGAACAGTACTGAAAAATTATCTTTAAGATAGCCCATCACCTCTTTTTGAGACAGCACTGCAAACTCATGTCTTTTGAAGCCAATTTGTGCTTTTTAAAGACAGATTAAGTGTGTGAAAAGTCACTCTGCTAAAATACAGCTAGATGCAAAATGAACAAATATACTGTGACTTTTATAAGAAATACTTGGTATTATTATTGTTACTTTGTGGTCCTCTGATCCTTTCTCTTTTTCTGTTAGATGAATGCTATGTAAAAAAATAGCAACAGCAGGAAAACCCAGCACAGCTCTCATAAGACAGCTCTTGATTCCTCAGTAATTCTATACATAGAATGAAGGATTACTATTTGGGTGTAGTGGATATTTTGGCTTAATGAAGCTGATAAGGGGAGAGCATTCAAAGGCAAAGAAGTTCTGACAAATTAAGAACCTTACTTTAGCAGTGCTCCCTATGCCTCTTACATGTTTTGCTTTTAGAGAAATTGTCTATGTCTAATGTTCAATGTCATTTTATCAAAGGTCTTATTTGAGGAACTTGTTGAGAAAATTAGAATTGATGAAGTAGCCTGAGGAGGTAATGTCAGAACACACAGGAGATTCTGGTGTGAAGCCCTGGCTTCCTAATTGTTATTAGGCTTACGAGGACACTGTTAAAAGAAAAATTAATGCCTTGTTTCACACCTGCTGTAAAAGGTGCTGCAACTCTGAGCTTGCTTAAATCATTCTTCCTGCAACAAACTACCAAATGAAACTCAGGCCATTTAATTTCCAAATACCAGTAATTAGAATGAGTCACATCATCAGAGTTTGACAGGGCTACAGCCTTCTTTTATTTTTTCATTTTCACATAAATTTTCGTGAAGGTCAGATTTGTTGGGGGAGGAGAAGAACCTGCCTGCTTTTGTGCTCCCAGGAGGTTAAAATATGACTTGTTCACAGTGTCCCTCGTAGTTCAGGACTTAATGGTCCTTGACGGGGATAACCTAGAAGTTAATTTTACTTTGTGTCCCAAAAGCAGTCATTGTCACTGTAATCCTTCTTGCAGGCTGAAGGGTATCTTCACCACCTGATGGGACTTTCAATAGCGATTGATGAGTAATATCATCAACCAAGGAGCACTTTGCTTGTATTTTCTGGTTAAAAGACAAAAAGAAAAAGAAAAATTGTGCTAGCTCACCTTTCCATAAAGGTGAGCCTTTCCAGTGTTCCTGACTTTAAATGTCGGATTTTGCTGTTTGTAAAAATCAAAGGCAAGGACTGTAAAACAAGAAACTGCTTCCACTTTGTTTTGCTTTGTAATGCTCAAGTCCTGCCAAGGCGAAGGATGAGTACATAATGGAGATATACACCCTCTTGCCAGTTTTGTTATCCAGAGAAAAGAGATGCTTGAAGCCAAACACCAGCACTATCAGAAAGACCTATGCTCTAATCCCTGGGCAGCAGAATGTGCCATGTACAAAGAAACCTCAAAAAAAATTATTTCTTGACTCTGATCATCTCTAGTGAACTCAGTTTGACTAGCACATCTTTGAAACATATACACATGTGATTTCTTTTTTTTTTAAACTTGTCCAGATTTGGGAATGCTATACATGGTAGGCAGAACTTTGGTAGCACAGCTGCCCTGCAGCCTTCTTTAAAGTCACTCTTCTAAGGTGCAAACCAACAAATTTTCTCAAGTAAACTGTTTTAAAAATATTTTAATACAGCCATAACACTATGCTATTGCTCTTTTCTGACTTTTGTACTTGTGCTGGTTTAAAGGTAAACCAGCAGGAGAAATGAACTCAACACGAGAGAGATTGTAAGTCAGAGCTACAATTTAATGATGATATTACAATAAATACACTAACACAAAGAGAAATTGCTTTCAACTCACAAAACCCAGCAGTATAACCCAGTGTCCTGGGGCACAAACCCAAAGGGGTTTGTTTGCCCTTGTGCTGAGACCCGCGTGGTTCCCCCAAGTCCAAAGCAAAAGGAAGTGAGAAACCTGTTGGTGCAGGCAATGGCTGTAGTCTGGTCGAGAGTGGCAGTCATAGTCTAGTCAAGAGCGGTGATCTCCTCCTGTCAAGGTCCTGCTGCTCCTCTGGATCTGACAAAAGATCCCTGAGGTCTTCTTACCCACCACTTATGTACCCTCAGGGAGCACCCAGTCCCTCCTCCAGGACAGGGACTTGCACAATGGGTGATTAACTCTGGGAGTCATGGGGTATCCCTGAACTGTTGAAGGCCCATTAGCAGCCATGCCCCTCCCCCTCCCCCTCTCCCCCCCCCCCCCCCCCCCCCCCCCGATGGGTGTGAAGTGCTAATGACTCCCTGGGCAGCTGCTGCAAATGGTCCATTGTTCTTGGGAAATGAATAGACACCTTTGATCACCTCCACATGGTGATAACTGGTCCCACCTGCTGAACTAGGGCAGTACTAAAACTGGAAGATCTAATATTTAACTCTTTGAGGGGGTCAGGGCCAACATCCATCATGAAACCATTGATATTTATTGAAAAATAGCTAATGAGAGAATATACAAGGCTATCTTAGGGGAGTTTCTCTGGTGACTTTGACATTTCCCCATGGTGACACAAGGGTCTCTCAGATATTATTCTCAAAACCATGTTGCTTCTGGAATGCCTAGATCTTATTCTGGGGCAGGAGGGTCACAGTCCTAGTCCACTTGGCAGGCCAGCTGCAGCCTTACTGGAGTGCCTGCCAGATGATCCATCCACATTGTTGCTCTGTCTCTGGCATTCTGAGCAGAATCACCACTCCACTGTTCTTCCCTGCTCTATTCTCTAGGTCTTTGACTAAAGTGAAAACCTCCAACTTGCCCAAAGAAATGCCCAATGAGTCTTAGCACTGAGTCTCTGGAAAGGGACAGTCTGTTAGAGTAACTTTTAAAACATTTTTATTTTTGAAGCAGAATATCTGGAATAGAACTAATTAAATTATTATAACTTGGAATTATGGCAAATTCATACATTTCAAAGAAAACATATAGCAACATTTTGAAACATAAGCTCTTTCTGATGGATTTCATTGGTCTGTTTCATTTAGTACTGGCTTTAGACAAATGGTTTTTCTGTTGACAGGAAAGTTGTGGGACTGCATGGCTCTTGGACTTCATGTAGCTGTGTGTGGAAGGTGGTAAGAATCATATGCTATAATCAGTGGGAATCATTTTCCCCAGTGGGAATCAACTGCAGAGGCACTGGCTTTAGGAGAGCTCTGACATTGCAGCACCAGGGCAGTTGTCTCTACAAAACTGCATTAAATGAAGACAAGTTATGGAAACAGGTGTAAAGAGAACCATTGCTGTATGATGGTTTTTTGTGTGTAACTCACTACTAAATTCTGGGGAGATCAGGCAGAATCACTCACATTGTTTGAGTTACAGAAAAGAACCCTTACTCTGAAATTTCTCTAATTGTGAAAATATTGCTTCAATTGCAACTATAATTCTAATCTTATTTTTCAAAGAAAATGCCTTTGATTTTTTTTATTAACACAATAATTATATATATTCCTATGAATATTGCATTCTGTTGGGAAGATTTACACAGTACTCTGATGGATATGGTCATTCTAATGGCTCTTCAAGGTCATGCTGCTCCGCAAGCATCTCTGTGAGCCAGGTAAGATATTTACTGGAAATGTCAAAATAAAAAATTACGCTGAAAATTGTTTCAATTCTACTGCTAGAGAAGTCAAACCTGATGTCTTTCTCCTAGCAGGGTCAGTCTTACCTACTTAAGCAGGCTGGTAAGACTGGCTGGGAATTCAGCAGCGCCTGTGCAGACAGCAGATCATCTGCACAAAGGGTAAATGGGTGCTGTGGCTGCCAGCTCTACCCTACCCATTTGTAGGGCCTGACAGACCTGAATCTCCCCTGGCATACTCGAGGAGGGGCCCTCCTGGCAAATTTTGCACTATAGGAATTGAATGAACATGAGAATCATTTGTTTTTAAAAGCCATTTAACATAATGTGAAATAAAAATCAGTTATAAATATATATACAAATTGGTGGAATACTTTTATACAGACCTTATACTACAAATCTTTATCATAGCTGATGCCATTAGAATAAAGGCTGTGTTGCAATTCATAATAATAGTAAACATTCAAAATATGATTCAGCTTGTTTTCAGTTACAGCAGAAACATTAGGTCAATGCAACATCATCTCCTAACTATGATAAAACCTTTTGGCCTTGGAAGATAAATAAATGTTTCTTGATCTAGGTTACCTTAGTAACTGATAACATCACCTTATGAGTATTAGTGATTGATTTAAGGAAAAATAGGCAACCTTTTTTATTCCAATTATATGAAAATGGCATCTTCTTTCTTCTGATCAGCTTGTATTGTGGGGATCAGCCTCCCTCAATAAGCATCAAGTTACTTGTCAACCAGCACAAGCAGTTAGAACCAGTTTTGTAGGAAGAGTAAGCAAAAAAAATATTTTTATACAAAGCAAATAGTACTTGAATAGTCAGCCATTGGAAAAATTCTCTTCACTGACAATGTTCATGTGAATATTCAGTTCCACAGACCCTGTCTTTGCATTTTTTGTTGGAATCATCTCTTGTAGAAGATTAACACAAAGAAGCATTTAGCAGTACCAGAAATGATGAAGCATATTCCTTAAGCTGAAATTCCATAGTAATAACAGACAAAAAGTGAAAAGAAAAAAAATAAAAGGAAAAAAAGAAGTGCGACATAATCCTTAAGGATGAATATTGTCAACACAGAGACCATTATCATCCTCTTTGACCTCTACTATTTCCTGTTTGGTTGTGGCTGAGTAACATCCCAATTCAGACACTTCTTATTCTCCCTACCAAACAAAATAGAATTATTATTACTATTACAGAATTCACAGAACAAAATACATTGAGTTTAAAAATAAAAATGTGACCTGGTTTGATCTAAAATAAATATATGCTTATGAGCCAGCACTCATTCCTAGGGTTGGTTTAACACCTCCTAACACACATTAAACACACACTCATTTCTCTGCTCAGGGCTTGTGCTCACTGACACTGTCCCCAAGGCAGCAGTGAGGTGTTTTATGCCTGCCAGCAGGTTCCTGATTCCAGCACCAGCAGCTGCACTAAGGGGGAATTCCTCCTGGCTGTGATCATTACCGTGCCAGGCTGCTGAGTGATCCAGTGCCCCTGAGAGCTGCTCTGGTCTCACTTTCTGCTACAGCCAAGGAGTTTGGCCCTGTGGGGTTGTTTTGTTTTAAAGGAATTCACAAGGACCGGATGATAGGTGGGTTTAGCCCTTCCTGCACAGCAGAGAGCTGAAAGACAAAACTTCAAAAGCTGTTTAAAGTGAAGAAGAGGGGAAATGCAAGTGTTAGCAGCTTTTCAGTTTCTCCTCCTTTCTCAATTAGACTCCTCATTAAAAAGAGGTACTTCCATGATGTCCTGGTAGCTGTTTGCTAGTGGATATCAGAGCTTCCCAGGTGAATTTCCCAGGAGCACTCTCAGGCCCTGTCAGGTGTGAATTATCTGTCTGCTAAAGTGAGGTCACATTGCTACCTTTTCTTAACCACTTCTTTAAAAGTTATTTATAGGAAACTAATTGTCTTTGAAATGTCTGTCCCCTGACAAATTAAGACAAAATTGCTCAGTGAATTGAATGCCATTACAGATTGACATATAAGGGTATACAGACATCTACAGAGAATGTGAGTTCACATGCGGACCTTGGGAAACCAAGGTAAAAGAAATGGGGGGGAAAAAAGACTATGGAATGATGAACAGAAATGAAGGGTCCATGTTTTCCCATTTGAAACAATATTTCAAACATTAATTATTCAATTTGGAAAATAAAAAGCCCAAAAAAAAAAAAGATATGGGCCGGTCATACAATAGAAAGAGGAAAACAGAGAGGGCCTTCCTGTTTTGAAGGAAGAGAAGACACTTTACGAAAACACAAGGTAAGAAATCAAAAATAGAATGTACTTGAGGCAAATGACCCAGTTTTTTAAAAGCCTCCAGCACACAAAGGACAGCATCCACAATTGCCACAGCTGAGATGACAATTACAGTAACTGTTCATCTTAATAATTTGGAGAGTAAACTGAGTGCCATGATCCAAAAAGTCAGTCTTTTCACTATGATATATTATAATCTAATAATAGCCTTATTACAGAGCAAATCATGGGACCTTCACCTGAAGCACTCTGTGGAGTGAGCCAGGACACTGGTAATGACAGGGAGAGCTGCCACACTTTGCTGTTCCTCTAGCTCAGCTGCCATCCTAAGAAACCTCAGTCCTCGATAGCAAATTCTAGGAAACACCATCTCCTTTCTTATGTTTCTTGTTAGAGTAGGCACATCCCACAACTTCATCATCAGCTGCATTTCTTATTAAAGAATTCAGAAAAACAGCAGTTTTCCTCTGCAAGAAAGAAAACCTAGGTTTGATTGCTTAAACAATAAATATTGATTATTCTTGAACTACAACGTCTTCATTTTATTATGGACAATTTCTTGGGTTTATTGTGAGTAACACATATTCTTAAAGACAGCAGGAAAGTGTTATTCACCCTCTCATAGGAGAGGTGCATTTTGGAAAAGTCATTATAGTATTTTAGCTAGCCTGTAAAGTGTTCTCATATTTACCCCAGGATTGGTATTATCTTATTTCATGCTTTTGTTTGGCCTTGTTCACCTAGATGCCATGGAAGCAAGCTTATTATTTTTTTCCCCTGACAAATACACTGAGGCCATATTGAATCAATTACAAGAGCTAACAGGACTCCTTCAAATGAAACTGTCTCCAGAACAAATTGTGATTCTTCAGTGTATTGTGTCATTAGTTTTAGGTTTCTGTATTGAGCTCTCAGTTTACGTAATCTGCTGTTCATTAGTCTCCTGTGATCCTCCAAACTGTTCTTTAGTACTTGAAGGAACAAATAAGCTAACCTTTGTATTTCATTCTTCACATTCATCCAATCCAAAGTTGAAATACATTTTAAATTGCTTGCAGTGTTACAGAAAAACTTGCTTGCGAAATCTGAAATTGCATTAAGCTCCTCCAAAATATTAATTATTATTTTTACCTTGCAATTAAGCTCTCTTTCACATTTTACAGGGACAGAGGGTGAAAAAAGGGTCTATTTTTCCACAGGTTTGAAAAATTATACCTGTTGTCTTTTGATGTAATTTGTGCTCCCAACTTCTTTACAAGAATCTAAAACTGTGAAACTGAGGTTTCCCGATTCAGTGCTTTTAAAAATTAGTTTCCTCCTTAGGAAAAGGGATATAAATTCACCTGTTAGTTTACCTTCATTATCCATCTAGCCTCCATCCATTTGAAGCATCTCAAAATATTTAATGTGTTAATTCTCACAACATTCTGAGAGCTACATAGTGCTCTTATTTTCATTTTACAGGAGCCAAAGGTCATAGAAATGTGTTTCAGAGCAAGCAACTGAATGAGTCCCCAAATCACACTCTAGCCTAGTGCCTTGAACAATTGTATGTGTGTGATTTTTCATCCTCTCCTAAGATGGAAAAAACTGTGAAGGAGAACAAAGAAAAAGTCAGTGGATTAACACTGTTATCTATTCAACTCTGGTATTTCTATTAATTCTTTTCTGATAAATCTTGTAAGAAGCAGAAGATAATGAAAACTAAAAACAGCAGAAGTGTTAGAATGGGCTAAAAATGCATTAACCTTCTACCTTTTACTCACAGTTTAAACCAAAGGAAATGCTACTCTGAAAAAATTTCAAAGTAAATAAATAAATCAATTAAAAAAAAAAAAAGGAACAACAATCTAACATCAATGTCATTTTGTTTCCAGTACTAAGAAGTTGCCATTAATCTACCAAAAAGTTGGGCAGCTACCCAAACATGTAGCTACTGACATGAAGAACATCTGTAGTCTGTGTGTGCTTCTGTTCAGCTTCTTTCAGCCTTGAACGGTAAGACCGAAGATTTCTTTGCAGCTCACAAAAATCACTGTTGGTTTTCAGTTTAATAATAGACAAGAAATCAAAGAAACTTCTGGTGTGAATAGCCAAGTAGTATCTTTCTGTTGTTGGAAGCTTCTACTCATGGAAAACATACGAGCAACCAAACACATGAATCTGGATTTCATATCACAATTTGATGGTTTTCAGAATGGAATCCAAGTTCTCAGACAGCATAAGGCAGCTTTTCTCACCCCAGAGCCTTCCTTTCCAGTATCAGTAGTGTTCACAGGTCCAGCCTAAGGACTTTATTTAATTGTTTGGACAGTTTGAATTGTTTTTCATTCATATGTATAGCTTTGATTCTAAGCATGCACAAAATTCAGAAGTGTTGGTCCTTGGAAAAAGGGAAGGAGTTTCAGTTCCATCTCGGACTATACCACTTGGTAAAAAAAAAACACAACAAAAAAGAACAAAAAAAAACCAACTTAAGCAAAAGAGAGAAAAAGAAATTTAAAAAAAAAAAAAAGAAAAGAAAAAAACACAAACCCCCTCAACTTTAATTCATCATCATATGTCCATCACCAGAGAAAAAGATTAGAAACACCAAAAAATTTGTATGTACACTTTGTTACTGTCTGACTATACACTTACCCTCCCACTTGCCTCTACTGGCCTGCACCAGGATCAGAGTGGCAAAGGACTAGACAGGGTGTAACAGTTTGTATCACAGGGAGGAGAATACCCATCTACGAGGGTGTGAAACCCACCACACCTCATCTCAGAAAAATTCATCCCACTCCTGTAGTGACATCACAGACATTTTCAACACCTTTTACAAGGTACATGGATCCTCCAGCCTTTACCTTTCTGTGCTGCAAGGAAGGAGACAGATACAAAAATGTGCTGTTTCCTTGGGTACCTGGCTTATTTTTTGTTCTTGTTTCCGTTGTACATACTTTGAAGTCAGGGAATCATTTCAGACTTTTCCAGAAGGCTGCAGGAAAAACCTTCAAATCCAAAACTAAAATAGTCTTTACATTGAAGCATGTTAAAGATCTCTGTGGGAGGCGAAAGAGCTGAAGTAAAACAACCTTAAGTTGGTTCAGCTTGTCAAATTCCAAAGAAAAAGGGCCAAAGTCTGAAGGCATGCATGAGTACCCTTTTTGATGCTTCATTACTGCCAAAGGTGTCTTAATGGCTTACACAAAGTTAGATAACCCACAGAATTTCTTAAGCACTTGAGGAAGTGAAAGAACACAGGTTGTTTCATAACTTGCCATGGAAATTCACATGGATGTTGCACTTCCAAGAGCTGGTCTCACAAAACTGAGTTGTCAGGAAATCATATTGTCCCATTCCTTTGTATCCCTGATGAGAAAAACAAGGAGCCAGCAGTCAAGCCTGCTACCAAATCTCAAGAAATCTTTCCCAGACAAATGACTTCCAACAAAAGCAGAAAAAAAAAAAAAGTAATAATGAAATGCCAAAAATGCTTCAAATCAGTCCTGGTAAGAAAAATGTTTCTGGGACAGGATGACCCAACTATCACCCTTATTTATAAATGCACCCATTAGGCTAAATTATGATTATTTGTACTCTTTATTGTTAGGCTCTGCAAACACTGGACTGCAAGACAGATCTCATCCCAAAGAGCTTGCAGACTAACAGCCAGTCATTTCTGAAAACATCCTAAAAACCTACAAGACTATTGGGTCACACCTATATGTGTCACATTGCTATAATTAAAATTCATCACTCTTGCAAAAGGTATGCCACTCTTAGAGATAATGACATAAAGAGTTTAAACATATTCATTGAAACACTTTGATTTCTTAGAGAGAATTCTCGTTGATTTTTTTCATTTTTTTTCTTTTCTGCATTTTTTATATTTTGTAATAGCACTAAGCAAAACAATCTGAACTACCTAGAAATATTTTGGTTTTCCTAAGGACTTGAATTGCAATAAGATGGAGAAGTAATGGGTGGAATCAGAACTCATTTTTTTCTGAGGTTTAAATTAAGATTTCTGTTTGGTTCATTTTACAAAAGCCTGTTTGTGTTGAGTAGAGCAAACACATTACTCAAGAAAGTCAGCCACACACAAGACAGAGCTATGAGTTACCTCCCAGACAGAACATAAATCCTACACATATAAGGCATTTGTGTTTTTTCCCACATAATAGTCTGAAAAAATACTGTTACAGGAATCTTTTTATTATTATTTTCATGCCCAGAGGACCAAGTTCAAGATGGCAAGGGTTGCACAAAAATGTATTTTGAGAGATTCCTTTTCTTGTAAAGCATAGAATTTAAATAGACAAGACAGAAATCAAAAGGGGAGGTCTGCCAATACTTATTACCCAGAGTTTTGCAGAATTTTTATAGTGTTTCATTACTATATTTATTAGTATCTAATCTCAATAGCAGCTCTAATCTGAAACCAGGAACATTAATGAGTAAATCTTGTATTTTAGATTTCACTGAACATTGAAAATAACTAAAATTTGTGTGTGATTTTGTGTATTAAGGTCTGAAATTTATAAAATCATGCTGAGAGTCTTACAGCACAGTATACATGTGGGGTGTGTTGGGGGTTTTTTGGAATGCTGTGTCTTACAGAACTCCTGCTCTCTCATTTCTTGTCCCAGGAAGCACATCCTGCATGAGACCAATCATAAATAATAGTTTGGAATAACAACATATGAGGGCCATAGACATAAACACAACATCTCAGAGGACATTAAATCTGTATCACTGTTATTGAAATTGCCCAACATTTAAAAAATATTAGAGAAGGTCTAACAGACAGATGACAAACTCACAAAAGCAATGTTTTGACACAAACTCTAGTGCCATGAAGGACAGTTATTTCTTTCCTTTGCTTTGAGTTTTGAATTAAGATGTGTCAGGAGCTGAGATATCACCTGAGTCTGTTAGATTAGTCCTAATCATGTCCTGCATGTGATGAGTCCTTAAGGGTTGGTTATCCCAGTTGAGATTATGTTGGGCTTTATAGTATGCATATGAAAAAAATTACCTTCACTGATCAGGTTATGGCATGTCATCCCTTTCCACCCACAAATGACTCAGTCTGGCAGTCAACCTTTGAAAAAAGATTATTTTAAAATTCTTTTTTTGCATTCAGAGCCATGTGCCTTATGGCTTATAAGCATGAACTTCAAATAAAGCACCATCTCATCTTAGTAATATTGCGTGGTGTGGAATTGTCCACTGAAATTTTAGCAGTACACTTGACATGCCTAAAGGGTATGATATACATAATTTCAACAGGTCAGTAGCATTTTAGAGTTTGAATTGAAAAGTTACTCACTCCTGGATACCCTTAATCTACTGCTGATAAATCAGACAGGAAAGAATTTGTGATTCAAATTAAAAGATACACTTTATCATTGCTGAATCCTGAAGAATGGTAGTTTAGCTAAGAAAAGACATCTAGACTTTGTTGTGAAACATATGTAATAATATTAATAAATTATAGACTCATGCTGTGTATTTCTGGTTCCATAATATAAGGGAGGCAGGGGAGCAAATACACATTTAGCAGGCATATGCCACTACCTCCTGCAAAACAGGATTCACACCAGCACCCTCCCAGGATAGAAAAGGCTAAGAAATTGAAGCATGCCTAATCAAACATCAAAGGAAAACACCAATATGTCAGAGAAATCTTTTCTCCCTCCTCGAACCTCTCAGGCAAACAGCTGGAGAGCAGATAGGAGGGTGAGCTGTCATTTAGATTGATGCACCACCAGGATTTACTGTAGATTCTCTGCTCACACAACAAGATCACAAACTCGACACTGGAAAAGCATCTTAATCCTCAATTGCCTGACCATTTAGTTTTTGTTTAAAGACTAGTTTCAAACAGAAAGATTACATAGATATTGCTGTCCTTTATTCATCCTGATCTACAAAACAACTCACTGTGTTAAATACACTCTTTAAGGAAACTCCAGTCCAGTATTTTTCTCAGGACTGCCTGGGCTGGAAGGGAGCAATGGAGGCCATCTGGACTAACCTGCTGCTTGAAGCAGGTCTGGTTTTAGCAGGTAGCTCTAGGCTGTGTCCTGTTGTGTTTTGAACCTCCCTGAAGATGGAGATTTCAAAATCTATGTGGGCCCTTGTTCCACTGTCTGACTGCCATGATAATGAAAATCTTCTTCCTTATATCATGAAAATTTCCATTTTTGCCAATGCTTCTTATGCTCCTTGTGTGCTGAAAAGAGTCTGGCTCCACCTTTTCTTGTCAATCAGTTGCAAGTTGTGAGGAGGTATTCCCTGAGCCATCTCTTCTCCAGACTGAACAAACACACTCCTCCCAGGCACTCCTCACACACTGTGGGCTTCAGGCCCATCTGCTGTGGCAGCTCTGAGCTGGACCCACACGAGTGGCTTTATATTACGGGGATTTCTTATACGCACAAAACACTCCATAGGACCTTGGCTGTGGTCTCAGCAGTGCCCAGAGAGAAGAGAATGATCATCTCCTTAGCAATGCTTGGTGGGAGACTCAAGATTCTGTTGGTCTTCTTTGCTTCAGGGGACTGCTGCTGGTTGATGTTCTACTTCTTGTCTGACAAGTCTCCTCCTGCCAAGCTTTTTTTTCAGTGGGTCAGCCCACTGCCCTGTGGGGTTATTCCATGACAGGTGTAGCACATTGTTTTAGGTTGTTGAACTTCATTAAGTTCCCTAGCCTGCCTAGGTTACTCTGAATGAACCCACCCCCCTCCTTCATTCTGAATGAAGAATGTCCCCAGTCAGATGTCCAGATCATTAATAAAGATGTTGAATACTTTTGGCTTCATTATCAATCCCAAGGGTTGGACTTTGTACTGCTGATCGTCATCTTTTTAGCTTAACAGTCCAGACAATTTATAACTCACCTTACCATCCAGTCCATAACTCAATAATTTAATCATACTATAAGAGACTCTGTGAAAGGTCTTGCTGATGGCAAGGTGAACACCCACTCCTCATCCACACTTTGCTCAGCCCCTCAAAGAATTCAGGTTGGTCAGGTACAATCTGCCCTTAGTAAATCCACATTCTTGTTCATCATGTAGCTGGAAGTGACTTCCAAAAATATTGGTTCCCCAGGGATCGAGGCAAACTGAGAAGCTTACAGGTCCCTGGATCTTCCTTCTTTCCCACCATCTTTTCAAGAGATTCTTTGCTCTAAAGGACACATGGAAACCAAAAAACTGCTAAGCAATCACATCCAAAGTTCATACATACAACATTCTTGCTTTCTTTCAATTCATCTCTGAGAACACCCAAACCTACCAGCTTTTACAAAAGCTTATTCAGAAGAACACAGAAGCTGCTTCAGGATGTGCTGATAAAACCCTCAGTTGGACAGTGCCTAGCTGAAACCTGAAAACCACTTCAGTAGTGTCCCAGCTGTCACCCCTTCCAGACTCAGCTGAGCATACAAAGCAAACTTTTCACAACAGTTTGTTCTCTTTGACCTGGAAGTTTTGTGAGCAAAGCTCTCTTGCAAAATAGGAATCACATGGATTTCTTCTTCTGCTTGAGGAAACTAAAGCTGTTTATGTCACTTCTACCAGAGATGTATCTATCCTGTTCTTAAAAATCTACATGGACAGAATTCCCTTGACTTCTCGAGTCAATTTTCTTTATTGCTACACAGTTCTTCATCTTGTCTCTTCAAGTTTTTAATGACAATTAAAGCTTGAGACTTCTTGTCATTTCCAGAATGGAGAGGAATGCACCGACTGTTTTTTTTTCTTAACAGCAGTGCAAGAATCACTTTGATCACCTTGTTATTTTCTGTGCACACTCACTATACTTTGAGCACAGTATGCAGAATTGAATACAAGTGCCCAATATGCTGAGCAAAGAGGAAAAGTTTTTAACCAGACTTAAAAATAATAGCCTTGTTTATGCATCCTAATTTGTATTATAACTTTTTCACTACAGGGCAGTGCTGACTCACATCTAATTTGTCACCCTTTCTAGTCTCCAAATCCTTTGTGATGATCTGGTGCTAGTTAGGAGCTTCCCATGAGAAACAGTCTTTTCTCTCATTCTCTATTTTGTAGAGTTTGGATTTTGTCTTGTTGTTTGCTTTTGTTTGGGGTCCTTTGGGGGGGAGTGAAGACAAGCAGGGTCTCACTGGTGGTTGCAGGCGATGCTGAAGTGTTTGATATGAAAGGTTAGAGGTGCAGTTCTTCAAGAGGGATCTCAGGCTGTGGAACCCAGAAGACTGAGATGTCTCTACTTCACAGTGGCGAATTACTCACCCGGGTCTCTGTAACTGTTATGTCTCTCTCACAACAGTGTTTTGAAAATAAAATTTTCAAAGAGTTTGGAGACTTAAAGTCTCTACTGAAGCATGTGGTGCCCTTTATGTAGATCACCATTTCCTGAATCACAAAGACTGGACTCACTTATCTACTCCTACAGGGATAATACATTTTGGTGAAGTCCCCATGTGAGCTGTTTTCAGCTCTATTCACTGAAACTTTACTGGCATAAAGAAAATTACCAAGGGTGAGGTTCTGATGAAAACCAGTACTTGGAAGAAAAATGGATTCACAAAACCTTCTGGATCCTCTGACATTTCCTTTTGAAAGAGTCACATTTGACTCTCTATGAATTCTAGTAACATATGCTTAGTTGCAATGAACAATAAGTGCCCTGTTTGTGTTTGACCTGAAAGTAAAATAGATTTTGAAGTATTAGAAAGCAACATCAAATGGCCTCAGCATTAAATACCTCACTGCAGTGGCCTGAAATGAATGTGACACAGCAAGGCTTCGTCTAGAGCCAGAGGATTTCTTTAAAATTATAAAGCTGTTCTTGTACACAATACACACACAGTGTGAGAACCTTGCTACTCAAAAAAAGCAGTCTGGAAGTGCCCTCCATTTGCATTTTACAGTAGGATTTTTTTTAAATACTAAATGGAGAAGCTTTTGACCTAACAATGGGCACACCTGAATGAGAACTTGGACTGTTTCAGCTCACCTGGCTCTCAGGTGCAGAGAGAGAACGGGATGGACAGGAAACAGGTCTTGCATGGGGAAGGTGGAGAGGCTGGAGAGGTACCACCACAGAAGAGCTTCCTGTGGATACAATCATGGAGGAAAAGAATCCTCCCTCATTGCTCTTGGCTTCTCTCCAAATTCAGCCTCCCATATTACCACAGAACACACATCAGAAAGGATGTTGAGTACCCTGATCTGCCCCAGGTCTTGAATGAAATTGAGTGCTTTATTTTGTTAAGTCTTTGGTGTTTTGGGTTTGGGCACTGTGACAGCAGCTCTGAGGTGCATTGGCAAGTGCAGAGGGCTGTAGGCAGCAGGACTGTTTGGTGCTCCCTTCCCCTCCCAGGTTAAGTCCCTCTGAAAGCACCTCACTGAGATAAAACAGCAGGGCTTTGTTTGTTGCATTGGTTTGGGGTTTTTTTCTAAATGAAGCTGACAGGTACAGAGACATGAGAGACTGAGTGGGGTCTGAGGCACAGTGGATACAGAGATTTCAGCAGCTGAAAGCTCAAAGTTCAGGCAGCATCCCCTGGAAAAAGCCCTTACAAAAGGGCTAAATATCATTTAGAAAATTAGGACAGTGAAGAAACATGCAAGTAACTTATGGGAAATAAGAAGAAAGCAGAAAGAGGAGCTGGGGCAGGCACCACTAGGGGAAGTGCAAACCACAGAAGGAGGAGAAATAGGGAAGGCAGGTGGAGGACACAGTGCTGGAGATGTGGCTGGAGGCACACACCTTTATGGGACAAGATGCTCGGCCTGGCAGTGTGCTGAACCCTAGTGAAGGAAATGGCTTCACACACAGTTCAAGTGATGTCTGCACACATTTTTCACATGGGCAGCAGTATTTTGGGTGTTTTAAAACTGAGATCACGTTTGAATACAATTTTTGAGCCATCCTGTCCAGAAGCAGTATGCTAGCCACAACTTAATTATCAGTGTAGAACTAAGAGTGCTTTTTCTTATCATTCAGTCACTGAAAGTTCAAAGAAATACTCGAGATTTTAGTATTTTTTGCTATTAAAATTCTAAAAATTTTCAGGATCTCTTATTTCTATTTGGTACCTGCAAAAGGACTCACTGGTATCTTCAACGAATCACTAGTTAATGGCAAGAGTATAAACAATATCATCAGCTGCTTGAAAACTGCTGGGAGCAGGAAGGAGAAAGAAAAAGAGCATCAGTGGTTTCCATGTTGTCTTACCTACTCTCATATACTCTGTTTCAGAAAAAAAAAATTGAATATTGAACTTTGCTGTAAGACCTGCAGTGGTCCCATGAGGTAGTCCTGCTACTTCCATATTACCAACTGATACTGTAGAAAGAGTATTTTTTCTGTTTCTCAAAGTATCATGAGAGTACAAAAAGTGATCAGAATTGCCAGCCAACTGGCATGATGCTAATGTGAGTTCTACAACTGTGCAGCTGCTGCCCTGGCATCCTCTGTTCTTTATTTAGATAGCAACAGTTCCATATATTAATTATGCCAGCAGGGAGACAGCCAGTTTATGACAGTGCTTAGGGAAAGCTGAATGCACCTGGCATTTACAGAGAAGAGCAGAAAAGGGGGCATGCAATGTTGTTTCCTTTTTTCTGGTAATTGAAAGAACCACTCATATAACTTGGGCACTCTGGCATACGATGAGGTGAGTGGAAACCTATTCTTAAGTTAATGCCTAGGTCTAACAGCTTTAAATGTTTTTGATGACCTCTCCTTCAAGGTCTTTGGCATGTGTCAGCTTGGATAAATAATGTCTGCAGTGTCCTGCTTGCTTGCATCCCCTTTATTGTGTGAGGGCATTTTGCAGATTCTCAGGCCTGGCTCCTGGGCTGTCACGGACCATCAGTGACTCCCCAGAGCACACACAGCAAGAGGCTGATTAATACTGGCCACAGGTAGAGCTCCCCACTGCTGCAGAGGCCTTGACAGCTCCGTGACCCTCGTCCCTCCCGCCAGCTCCCTCCAGTTCTGCTGCTTGAACAAAGCATCACTTCAGCATTGTTAAATGCAGGAACTCAGCCAAGGAAGTCATAACAAGACAATAGACATATAATCTGATAACCTTGTTAACTTGGCTGAATCAGAGCTCCTAACAAGTAGAAGAGTTCAGTAAAGTGGAATAAAAATATTACAATATTTGTTGTCAATGGCTTTTCAGCCGTGTCTTTGAAAACGTAGCATTTCTTGTGCTCTTGTTTAAGATTAAAGCTAAGCTGAAGGACACAAAACAACATTAACAAGGTCAGAAATTACTTCAAAAAAAACCCCTACAACAAATGTTAACCAGAGCAGGCAGGCAGACTTCTTCATTTTGTTCAACTAGCAGCAAGTAAAATGATATAAAAAGTTATGAACGTGCCATTCCAAAAATCTCTGTGCAATAACAATCTACAATTCACATTAGGGCTAGGCTGTGTCAGTGCCAGAAATTCTAAATGAAGGGCAATGTGTATTAACACTGTCACATTAGCAACTGCAGAGAGAATTGGTGATCCCAGCGATATCAATCCCCCACTGCTCCTCTGGGAAAACAGGCTGAACCTCCCAAATACTTCCCTTCCCACAGCAGTTACCCTGATCTGACTGGTGCCCCTCAGCAGGAAAGAAGCCAGAAGGCAACATGTCCCACACTGCTGCTCCTACTGGACTGTGTTTCCCAAGAGATAGTGTGGACTCACATGTACTACTTAGTTAACAACCAAAAACCATAAGTCATAATTTTTTTCATCTGTGACTGTTAATTTTTTCTCCATTACCCAACCTTAGTAATTGTACCTTTCATGTTAAGGTATTCTGGCTTAAAGTTCACTATAAATACTTTAACTATAAATATATTTAATTATAAACACAAATTATAAAGACATTTATAAATACTTTAACAAAAAGTTGCATGCAATACTTAACAATGTATATAATAACTAGAAAGAGAGAATGTATTATCTGTGGTCCTAACTTTCTTCCCTTGGAGGAATCATATATTACACTAGATAAGAGCATCATTTGGCTTTTACCATTTCCCAGGTGCCAGAGAAAAGTCTTAATGTGATATGATGTTTAAGCAGGTGGGTTTTTGTTTGGTTTTGGGTTTTTTTTTAATTTATGAAATGATAATTAATTAAATTGGTGGCATTTGTTCCATTTTTAGGTAAGATGAGCAGACAAAAAAATGCAAATATTTGGAGGAAACCCTTTGAACCAGATTTATCTGTCTTACAGCATTTCTGGAAGTGGCATTGTTGACTAAAAACTAAACTGTTTCCTTGGAATCTGCCAAGTGCTGAACACTCATGAAAATCAGATTGCTTGTCTATATGCCAGAAAACAGATTGAGAGGTCTAACTTCAGGCAACCAGACTTGAAAGTGCAGGGAAAAATCAATTTCGAGGAAACTTTCTGCTCCATCTGTACAGTTACATCAGTGCAATTTTCGATGTAGGCATTACCTTCATAGAAGAAATTGTCTTGTTTATCTTAGAGAAGCTATTCTGGGGTCTGCTTTTCCTGGCAGAAAACAGTTGCAGTTATTCTGGTAGGTCTGTGGCTTGTTTCTACTAGGAGAGCCAGCACAGTAAAGCCATGAAATTTGAGGCAAGGAAGCTATATTTTTTTAAAAGCATTTTGGACACTATAAGTGTAACTCACTGGGATGTCCTGCTGACATGACTGCGTTGGAGATCACAATTTTTGCCTCTTCAAGCTGTGCTGCCTGAGCTAGCAAGAATAAGTCTGTGTGTGAGTGGCAGGACAGGGTACTGTACTGGTTGGGAAGAGGATGGGGAGCTCCAAATCTCTCTTTCACATGATCAGAAGGGACAGAGGAAATATCCTGTATGAAGCTGTTAGGGATGGAGAAGTGAACTTCAGCTTTTTTGAGCCTTTGAGGCAAAGGGGACATACATTTTTTGAGAGGCTTCTTCAGAAGCTGGGGCTATAGTTAGGAGAGACCAAATGGCCACTCCCTTCTTGGTGCTGTGGGTAGGCAGGTGTCCAGTGACATGATGGACTGGACAAGGCTTGGGCAACCCAATCTAACAGCAAAATCCATCTGTTTTAAGCAGGAGTCTGGGCCAGGGAGCCTTCAGAGGTCCCTTGCATCTTAGTTTATTTCAAAATTGTGTAGTGAAACAGTTCTATGGAAAGAAAGAAGGGAATCAGCCAGTTCCCTCTCTTTCCTCTCTCCTCTGTCATAATTAGGGCACACTAATGTGCAAACAATTATCTAAGGGTCAGGGGATTATTCTGACCAAAAAAAAGAACCAAAAAACAAAAAACAACAAAACAGTTACATAGTAAGCATAGTAAGCATTTTCCTTCACATATTTCACAGAATCACAGAATATGCCAAGCTGGAAGACACCCACAAGGATCATCGAGTGCTAAATGCTCTTTGTATCTTTAAAATCTCATTGTTTAACAGGAACCTTTAAGTCTTTTTATGTGTGTCCAGCAGAATACTCAGAATTTTTACTGAAGTCCTATTTCCAATCGCAGCACTTGGCACTACCAAGAGAAAGGATCTTGGGGGAAGTTTCTTGATTTCTTTTTACTTTTCAAAGATCACAAAATAATTTAGCACCTTTTTTTTTTCTTTAATAAATATAGCTGCTACAGAGTCAATGCAACTTCACTGTCTCACCTGATCCAGCAAACAAAGTGTGGGTTTAAAGGGAGTGTTTCTCTCCTTATGTGCTCTGCTGGTGTCTGGAATAGAAAGGGTGAAATTTCTGTCCTGGTAAGCAACCTTTTGAATAACAGAGCTGAGATCTACCTGAAACCATGCAACCAGCTGCATAATTTCTGCTATGTGAAGGTGTGCTCTGGGTATTCTACAGCTGTGCTCCAAAACCTAGTAGAATATGAGAATTTTTAGTTCTGCTAATGATGCATGATATGAAAGATTAATGTTTGGATAGTTTTCAATCCCCATTAAGAGAGAGTAATTTTTCAGTCAACTGTATTAAATAGTATCAAAATACTTCCAGCTTTTAGAAAAATCCCATAAAATTAAAAGAAAGATTTTTTTCCAAAATAATTTCTAATAGAGCTACAAAGTCTTATGACATTGTCATAGATACTTTTAAAATTACAGAGAGTATTATTTATTATCCAGTTCAATAATATTTGCCATCTATCTTTGTTTAACACTAGCAGAGAAAACATTTCTACCTTTTTTTCCATTTAGAGAAGGCATGTGGTGAAACAGTGTACTTACATGATTTTTACAAGTTCTTTCTTATTATATTCTTCAATACTTGTAAGTAATGTGTGATTTGAGGAGATTGTTGGTTTTTTACAAAGTGAAACTTTGAATAAAATAGCATTTATTATGGCCTTGTTTAATGTTTGCTTTGTTACATATCATCTTCATGAATTTCAGATAAAAAAACCAAAATTTATTTTCAGCCTTGAGCACTAAGCCTATAAAAGTAGATTTTGGAAAGCATTTTAGAGTTACTTTACATATTTGTATTTATTCACCAGAAGTCTGCTGCACAGTGTGTCACCCCTATGGATCTGGGAAAGGTGCTCAGCACTCATGTCTTGTGGATCTAAAGAGGAACTGGACATACTTTGCACAATCTCTTCCTTGATGGCTCAAGACTTGCAGGCTGACCTTGTTGCCACCTTCTCAGGCAGCATGTAAATAGAATTCTTGCATGGAGTAGCCACTTGCCCCATAAAACATAATCATGAGAAGCTGATATTTTGTAGTTTCTGCTCTAAATTCCTTTACATTATTTTGGCCTAGGATAAAAAGAAAAAAAATATACATTTGAAAATGTCAGTCCAGAATTATCTCAGATTTCACATAGGAGTCTCTCAAGGTTGCTAAGATAAATGCCACTCTTGTCATTATCAGTCAGAGAAACAAGTGTCAGCTTTAGACACTATTCCTTCTCCTAGATAAAGGAATGTTACGTGTATTTCTGCCTTAGACAGTGGCAGAAACCCTGGTCATCTCCTCATCTGTTGACAGCTGTCATTGCCTCCTGGATGCTTCTCAAGGCCCTGTAGGTCCTGCACACCTCAGTCTCACAAAGTTGTGCTTTACCATCTAGATGTCTTACCCTCACATTGCTAAATTAAAATTTAGACTGCAGCATTAGAGGAGATGATTGTCTGCACTGTGAACTTGCTACTTTCCCATCTCTGAAAGCATTTGTCTCATCACTTGCTTATGCTGTCTGGGCAATCCATCAAAGTGGCAGGAAAAGGATAAAAGCAAGCAGATTAAAGCTTATAAATCTATTTTCAAGTCTTCTGGTTAATTGAAGGGCTACTAAGAACATCATAAGTAGCTCATTTTAGGCACATATAGTCCTCAGGAGCATCTCTTTTTTGAAAAAGCATAGGACAATTTTTGCCATAAAATATAGTTTTGCAAATCCATATGATTTGTAAAGCCACAGAATAAATTACTGATACACCTGAACTACCAACTGCAGTTCAGGGCTCCTTTACCTCTCCACAGCTATCGTTTATTTTGCCGGATTACACAGGAAACATATTAAAGGTATGGAAGGTGCCTCTGGATGTAAAGAGATTAAAGTCATTCCCTCCAAATCTATTTGTGGTTTATAGCTCAATTGACTTTGAAAAAAACATTATTAAATCTAATGAGATGAAACCCAGTAAACCAATACGGTTTTATAATATGGAAAAAATATATTCTGATTTACCTTTTGTATACAGACATCATTGCTATTATTATCAAACAAGCATGTCAAGGGCATGGATACAACATTCATCTCAAAGTGGGACATTCATATTAAGCATTCAAATGAAAGGGAACTCTTATTAAAAACTAAGCAAGTGAATTTGTTTTCAATACAGAAGTCAGTGAGGTTTATCTGGTGGTGCAATGTTGTTCTGCTCAACAGCATATATTAAGCAATAAGATGTGACAGAGTACAATGCTGAAGGTTAAAAATATGACTAAAGGTGCATTATGAGTCACAAGGCTGAGGGAATAGAGATTTCAGTCTGGAGAGCAAGGCAGTCATCTCCTGAAAATGGACTGCCCAAAGTGACTTATGCTTATTGTATAAATATAGAACATGTGTAATGCTATGGTTAACTATGGATTTTCAGATCTCAGGTCATTTTATTACCTGGTTGGAGGCAAGCACCAACAAGGGAGGCAGCTGCCTGAGGTCTCTGAAGCTCTATAATGCTGAGTCTGTCTCAAAACATTATTGTACACAACCTTGGAACTGAATTCCGTGGCTGAGGGTGTCCAGAGGCACCTCTTACACCATAACAGAGCTTATTGGAGACACAACCAACACAGTTGTAAGGGCTCCTCAGTAAGACACTCACACTGGAGCCCCAGGAGCTGCCAGGCTGTTGCACTGTCAGCAAAGAAGTATGGCAAAATCCACATATACATATGGGGCGGGAAGTATAGATTTGAGTTGTTAAATTCTTAAAAATTTCTAAATGCTGGAATTCTAACTCAATGAACTGCTTAACTCAGCTGATAAATATGACCCTCACACTCTGCTCCCTATTTTCAGGTATTATGTAAATCATATTGTTTTGGAAGCAAAATTAATATTAATTAATGTTTAAACAGTAGCTTGGATATATTCATTTCAAGATAAATCTTAAATATTATTAAAAATGCAATTTCTGGCCTAAGATCTTGAACAAAGCCAAAGACAAGGTTTTATTTATGAATTTATTTCACTGTAATGTAGCACTTATTATAGAACCTCATTTGAAACAGAAAAAACAACCTGTTATGAAATTATAAGCTACAAGATGTCAGTAAAATTAAACTGTCAGCTGTTACTTAGAAAATTAGATGTATTTTTTTTTCCTTTTGAGTCAAGCCTTTTGAGGTTTTTTCCTAAGCTCTCAATTGATACAGAAATCTAATTACGACAGTGGCTCTTATGTATTCCAATCTTCTGAAGTCCATTTCTTATTTCTCAGTATACAGTGATAAATATGCATTTTGGAATGTATGAATAGTTGGCCTCCCTTTATTTATAAAGTTGTCTTTATTTATAGAATTGTTAGTACTTTTTGTTTGCCCACAATATCTTTAGGTCAATTCAAACATGAGCCAGACTCTTGAGACACACCACTTCAAAAGATAAGAAGATGACACCTGCCCTATTCATTAGTAGTTCTTCAAAAACTACATAAGCATCTTCCAAGGCAAAATTTCTACTTGTGATCGAGCAGCTTAAAGAAGCATTCTAAAACCAAGGGAAAAAGCAAGAGGTTTGCCAAGTGCATAAGCCTGTGAAGGTCAGTTCATGTAAAAAAATAATCATCTCTAACTGATTTAATTGTTTTAAAGGGTGAAATGCACCTCATGATAGCTAATTAATGGTGATTTAGTATAGTCACAAGAAATTACACATCCTACCCAGTATGACATTAGCCAGTGAAGAGAGTGGTCCCCAGGCTTTGTTCCAGAAATCTAATTGTGGAAAAATGGTCAAAGAACCAGGAATTAATTCCCCAAAAGATATTTGTTCTTCCATTGCAAAGTCTCTTGCTTTAATATTTTCCAAAATTGTGAATCCTACATAATAATTTAGAAGTCTAATTGGCAAAAAAATGTTGATATTTGTCCTTCCCTTTCTGTGATCAGTTGACTGTGATCAGTTGAATAGCGTGGCCAGCAGGCCCAGGGCAGTGACCCTTCCCCTGTACTCTGCGTTGGTGAGGCCACACCTTGAGTGTTGTGTTCAGTTCTGGGCCCCTCAGTTCAGAAAGGATATTGAGGTGCTGGAGCGAGTCCAGAGAAGAGCAACAAGGCTGGTGAAGGGACTGGAGCACAAGTGCTGTGGGGAGAGGCTGAGGGAGCTGGGGGTGTTCAGCCTGGAGAAGAGGAGGCTCAGAGGTGACCTCATCACTGTCTAGAACTACCTGAAGGGAAGTTCTGGCCAGGTGGGGGCTGGTCTCTTCTCCCAGGCACTCAGCAATAGGACAAGGGGGCACGGGCTTAAGCTCTGCCAGGGGAAATTTAAGTTGGATATCAGAAAAAAATTCTTTCCAGAGAGAGTAATCAGGCATTGGAATGGGCTGCCCAGAGAGGGGGTGGATTCACCATCCCTGGAGATTTTTAAACACAGATTGGACGTGGCACTGAGTGCCATGATCTGGTAAAGGGACTGGAGTTGGACCAAGGGTTGGACTCGATGATCTTGGAGGTCTTTTCCAACCCAATTGATTCTATGATTCTATTCTATGATTCTATGACTTCCTCTTTCATTGCACAATCTTAACTGAGGTTCACAATGCACCATTTCTTAGGCCGCTTTGATAAAAATACCTGTCTCCTCTTACTCATCTCTCAGGTTAGAAGCTTATTTTACCTTCAAAAACATATTATAGGGCATTTATAGCTTTATTGATAAAATGGTCTTAACTAAAAGTTAATTGAAAGTGTTTTAACAAGAAAAAGAAATAAGAAGAGAAACAGTAAGCGTGAAAATTCATTGATGTATTCCTACCTTTGCCAGCATTCACCCTTGTAATTAGATGCACCTGAGGACAAGGATCCCTAAGGAAATGGCGAAATAATGTTTCTGTTTTCCTGTTAAAAGGCAAAATGAGTTTATTCTGTGCTGAAATATGAGGCCAATCATGACATGGTGATGCCCAAAAACACCAGAAGGAAGCTTCAAACATCAGACAATTCCTGCATTTGTGGGGCTTAATTACAGGGCTAAAACCATCACCAGATTAGAACTGAATTGGATAAACAGAAAAATTGAAAAAGGGATTGGGAAGAGACCACATTGGTGATTCGAGGTCCATAAAGATGTTCATTATAGAAAAGAGAATGATGTGATACTTAATTCATGATGAAGAAACCTCTGGAGGCCTGTTTGCTGCTTCAGTGTAATTCACAGAACAGAATAATTTCAGAAATTCTTTAACCATCTGCGTAAGTAAAATTATTAAAAGTCTGTGCATGTGCACTGAAAAATGGTTCTATGTTCACGAATTGAGAAAGTCTGAGTCACAGACTACTGGATTCTATAAAAACACTGTTGTGAGGAACAGACCTTGAACATGTACACTGTCTCCCAGTGTTGTTCCTACAGATGGCATTATGAGTATCTTTTCCTACTCTTTTAGAATGTTCCCCTTTTTCTATTCAAGTACAATGTCTGTCCTTTTCACCACTATTTTAAGTTAATTCTTTTATGTATTGCTACCTTATCAACCTTATCCTATATTCTATTTTCTCCATGCTTTAGTTAAGACATTCCTCTTTTGGACACCAACACCTTGAGCAATCCAGGCAGCTTTGTGCAATTGATGTATCTCTTTTCATTGTTTAAGCACTCTTTCATTTTTGTGACATTACCAAGAAATATCAGCAAAGCTTTCACTCTCTTCCCAATAAAAGCACCAATTGACAACCAATATCAGCAAAGTTTTATATTGTTTTCTCTATGAAAGCACCAAATTTGATTTTTTTTTTTTATTTGGGAAGGGTGTGCCCTTCGAGCCTGCACAGTGGACTTTTTTTTTTTTAGGTGAAGGCACAGCGTGAGCAGAACTGGCCCCACCGTTTAAGTCCTGAGGTCCATTTGCCACGGCCGAGCAAGCTTGGACAGTGCCAGTGAAGTCCTCAGGACTGTCACAGCACCCGCAGAACTGGCCCCACCGTTTAAGTCCTGAGGTCCATTTGCCACAGCTGAGCGAGCTCAGACAGTGCCAGTGAAGTCCTCAGGACTGTCACAGCACCCGGTACTAACCGGGGCTGACCCTGCTGAGTATCCGAGATCTGACGGGATCGGATGGCAGGGAGGCATTGAACTGCCTGGTACGGTCTCCACTGAGACTCGAACTCATGACCTTGTGATCCAAAGTCCGGAGTGCTCACCATTACATCACGGGAAAGCACCAAATAACACAGTGACATACAGTCATCCTGGTAGGAACACTTCCGACAGACTTGTATTCAGTGATGGTTTTCCATGGACAAGTGCAGCTGGAAATCCAGGCATGGGTTTGTCCATTTCATGTGGACCTAAACAGGTGACATGTGACATGATATCAAGTTCTTTTCCACAATTTGTAAAGATATGGTTTTCTTTCCCTTTCAGAAAACAAGAAGCCTATTAAGCCCTACCTACAATTAGCTGGCTTGAGACAGAACATAAAATTGAAAGGTAATATAAGACAAAAACACTAAGGTCACATCACTATGTATCATCTGTCTATATTGCAGTCTTGTAACCTTCCTGTCCAAACATTATGAAATAAAATGCTTCTTATTGTACTTTTATGAAGGTGGGAATCTTCCAATAAGAAAGCTCATCTTAAAGCCCCAGTCCTTTGTTATATTACTTCCACAGTGTTCTTTTCCTACCATGTCTAAAGGGAGGAATAATATAGACATTGCTAGAGTTATTGTAGTTACAATGTTATCCAATCAAAATTTAATTGGAATGTTAAAATGTATGATACTTGTGTGAAGGTCAATCTGTACTGTAGGTGGTTGGTTGGTTTTTTTTAAGAACTGGTAATAGTCAGGCTGGTTTAAAAAAAAAAGAGGATTAAAATTAAATGTGTATTTTTCTCCATTGTGCTGCATCTGTTCTCTGTCAGAATGAATCCTGCTGATCTTGGTTTCAAGGTTTCCATTCTGTGTGCTTTTAAACCAAGGTCAAGCAGTAGGCAGCAGAGGGACCTTGAGGGTGTCATTGGCTAGAAATACATAAGCTTTATAGCTACACCACTAATTATTTATCATTCAGAGAAAGAAATATAGGTGGGCAAAATTATATAGATACTGATGCTTCTATAGCTGCATGCAACAGAATGACAAAAGACAGAGGGTCAAGATTATTTGGCTGTGAGTATACACATATATTGGTATATGTACACTCACATATACTCCCTCTATATACACAGGCATTTGTGAGCACAAGTGTCTATATGGTGATATGTGTTCCTACCTTCTATGTCCGGGATGAAATTGGTTCCTGTATGTGCTATATTGCTGACACATATGGTTTAAGAAACCTGAGAAATCTATGAAGGGAAAAATCATTCAACAAATATAACAAAGCTCCCTGTCGAGTATGATTATATACTACTGTGTGTTTTTTCAAGGTGATTTTCTTCGATTAAAAATAAAGCCCTTGGAATGAGGCCTTACACCTGAGAAAGCACATTATTTTAGTGAAAAAAGGGAAAGATTAATTTAATAAATTGGGGCCTTCCCTGTATTTCTTAGTGTGTTTTTCCTTGATTTTGTTATTGCCTTGAAGAAAGTACAGCATTCTTGTACACTTTACCAGTAACTTATGACTTCTCATGCATTATCTGTTTAATCTGAATTTAAAACAGAGTTTATAGGAATGATTAAAGCACATTCAGGACAGATATCCTATTTTTCTAAGGTAGCTGTGTCTTCTGAAAAGCAGCAGGACCAGAACTTTATGTTTGACAAGCAGACACCACACAGACTGACAAACCAGACTCTCAGGAGAAATAAAACACAAATCTGGCCTCAAATAACATCCTCTGAGTCTCCAACTCAGCATAGGAGGAGTTATTTCTCCTCACCTATGGCTGTGCTTCTGGACAGGTGGTCTCTATTAGCACAGTAACCCCAACCATCCGGACCCCTGGGGTTGTCCAGCCCAGGTTCACCTTACCTCAGCTGTGGCTCCAGATCTCCTCAAAATGTTGCTCACTGCAGTCCCACTGTGGCACACAGACCAAACAGGCCCAGGCTGGGCATCCAGAGCCAAGAGCTGCCCCACGAGGTGGCTGTTCCCTTGAGCACTGAGTGCTCCAAGAGCACTTTTAACCTGTGTCCACATTAGCAAGACTGCTAACGTGTATCTGCTGATTGTAGCAGTCGATGCTCAGCACCCACCATATGTACTGTAAGCACTTCAGAGGAGGTTATGCCAGAATAACTTTGCTCTGCCTTTATGGATTAATTGCTCATTAGCAGCTGGAGTGCCTTATGTAGACACCAGGACTGTATCTGCCAGTTTCCTTTCCTCAAGGAATCTGGTTTACATCCTCCAAGACAAATCTCTGATGTGAGATGCAGTAAGTGGAGACGAAAATGTAATCCTGGTTGAAACTTAAATACTAAGATAGACACATGGTCATTTCATGAAATTGGCATATTGATGTACTGCACCTGTATGACTTTCTGCATTTTCTGCAGACAAAATATGCAAAAATATTCAGGTTTCAAAAATATAGACACTTTTCATAAGAAAAGCCTTCAGTGCTTGAAAAAGAACATGAGTTTGATTTATACAATATATGGCTTTTTTATTCAAAGTGCCACAAAATACTGGATTTATGTTGACTAAAAAAAAAACCCTAAAATAAAAATAACTTTAATAAACTTCCATTTTTTTAATGTATGACTGAAAATCTGTCACTGATCTTAACAAACACATTTCATGGATTTGTCAGGGAACCATGACATTCCCTTATTAGGAAATTAAAATTCAAAAATATCCTTTCTTAAAAAGAAAAAGTATCCTTAATTTAGGCCACATCATAGCACACTGCTTTTTGTTCCTTTATTGCCTTGTCACCTGTAAAAATCTCTGTGAGATAAAGCTCAGCTCCCAAAGTTTCTCCTTTTGTAGAAGAAACACAAACACAGACTCTTGCTGAGCATTAGTGCTGTGTCATGCTTTAGCACCTTCCTCAGTTTCTTCAAATTCTTCCTCTCAGTTGAGGATGACATTTCTTCCCTCTCTTCCCCCAACCCCTTCATTTTCATGATTGCTTCCCACTTTTTCTGCTTTACTTGTTTGCTGCTTCCTTTTTTTTTTCCCACTAGTTCAGAGTGGTGAGACATTGGAGTAACATTCCTGTTGTTGATAAGGACAAGAAACCCTCATTATTTTTAAGATTGATAATTGATGCTGCAGGAAAGTGATGAAGGGTACTTTGATGACAAGAACCTCAACTTGACCCAGCCAAGTGTGCTCACAGCCTGGAGAGGCTGCATTAGATGAGGAGTGGGCAAGGGAGGTGATTCTGCCCCTCTTCTCTGCTGAGACCCCACCTGCAGTGCTGCATCCAGCTCTAAGGCCGCCACAATGGGAAGAATATGGACCTGTTGTTGGAACAACTCCAAAGAAGGTCCATGAAGATGATCATAGGGCTGAAGAACATCTCCCATGAAGACAGGCTGAGAGTTGAGGTTGTTCATCCTGGAGAAGAGGAGGATCTGGGAAGACCTTAGAGCCCCTCCCAGTGCCTAAAGGGAGCTTACCAGAAAGCTGGAGAGGTACTTTTTACATGGACAGGTAGTGATAGGACAAGGGGGGTAGTCTTAAACTGAAGGAGGGTAGATTTGGATTAGATGTTAGGAAGAAATCCTTTACTGTGAGGGTACTGAGGCACTGGAACAGGTTGCCCAGGGAAGTTGTGCATACCCCATCCCTGAAAGTGTTCAAAGCCAGCCTTGATGAAGATTTGAGCAACCTGGTCTCGTGGAAGGTATCCCTGCCCATGACAGGAGGGTTGGAGCTAAAGGGTCTTTTGGGGACCCCTTCGCCCAACCCATCCTGTGATTCTGTGATCATCTGACATAAAAGGAAGTTTTATTGAGGTTGTAGTGTCATGAGGACTGGAACTATTGAAATTTGGTTTCTACAGGATTAAGTGGTTATAGTTGAGTTTCTACTGCCTAAGGTGCTGAGCCATTAACTCCCCCTGAAATGTTTCCTTTGGGACATGCAGCCACTTTTCTCTGTGTATGGAGCCTCAGATACTTTACATGGAATGGATGTTTACTTCAGCCTTTTTTCAAAATGGGCCTGCAAAGCAATTCCTTATCTACCCAGCTCCCTAATAAGTTAAAATATAACACAGAATGGTCAATCTGCAATCTGCAAACAGATACAAGTTTATGGTGAAAGAACTAGGTGAAAATAGATCTAAAAAATTTTCCATTTGGCATATTAGCTGGGGAGGAAGGAATCATAGAATCATAGAATCAATTGGGTTGGAAAAGACCTCCAAGATCATAGAGTCCAACCCTTGGTCCAAGATGTGGAAGGAAGATGTGGAAGGGCTGAACTACTTATGAAGCTCAACACACACTGACAAATTATTTTGGGTTTTTTTATAGATACATTTCAAGAGAGTAATGTATCAATTTGAAAAATTGCACATAGCTGTGTTTGTGATGGTGCAGTGTCCTGACTGTCCCTTTACCCAGTACTAATGTAGCTTCTCTTCACACACTGATTTTCAGGCACCACAGACTTTGTCTTACTGTGACCCAACTGCAGCAGTTTTGCATGAGATTCTTTACAACTGAAAAATAACTCAAATAACATGTTTTATCAGAATTTTTATTTTTAAAAAAATGCACTCCACAGGGAGCACATCTAATCCAGAGCTTTCTCCACAGGCACTCTCCTTTTATGCACCAACAGCATCTGTAATGGAAATGAGCCTCTCAAACTGCTGCTTTTAGGTGGAGAAAATGGGAAGGGAAAATGAACCCACAAGGCAGTTTCATTAGTCAGAAAGCAAATGGATATATATAGGATTTATAAAACTTTTTTAAACTGATCATTGAACTGGCTAATATCTTGTGCTGCTAACTGGGAGTAGACATATGACATTTGTGTTGCTTTAAAGGTTTTGGGAGTTTCTGAGCATCAGTTTTGCCACTAAGACTGACAGCAAATTGCTGATACAGGGTCACCACAGTCCTGGATATAAATATCAATACTTCATATTAATTTGTTTTTCAGGGGATAGCACCACTTGGACAACTCCTAAGGTGGGCCTGTACCCTAACAAGCCTTAGTTCACAAAACTTTCTTTCCTTCTTCTTTGTTATTTTTTTGCCCTGCCAATTAGAGTGAACACATTCCTTTCTTTTATTGTCTTTCATACCACCCCATGGACTAGCAGCATGGCAAGGTTGCTGCATCCTGCAGAGCGAGTGAGAAGTTGATCTATTTCTCATCAGGAGAAGTGAGGCAGATGTGAAGGATCCAGCTTCCCTTCCTTTCACAGGCACCAGTGCTGGCATGCTTTTCCAGCTGGATTCCCTCCTTCCTCTTCCCTCCTGGTTACTCCTCTCCTCATGGGGTCACTTCCTCCCAATGTGGCAAGTGCCTCCTTGTTTACTCTGTTTTTCTACCAACAAATTAAATTACACCTGTTGATCAAGTGCAAAATTGAATACAATCTTTATTAACTAATTCCTATGTCATGAACCCATTTGTGTGGGTTTTTTTCTGAGACATATTGAAATAAGTAGCAGTCTGGTCACTGAAGTTGGTGAGGGCCCATTACATCTAGTTTTGTGTTATTATTTCCATTGTGGGAACTGTAATTTCTGTAGGATTTCACTCTATAAAACTGATTTCTGGATTTTTCTAGCACAGGGAAACCAAAGAATGACTGAACTATGAGCTACAGACCCACCTAGGCTGGTGTCTGAATGCTGCAGATGTGTGCTGGAAAATTATTGCTGCTGAGTCAAGCCAGGTAAAGATTAATATATTTTAATCCATGCTGATTAAATGAATATTTTTCCAGTGACATTTTACATTGCACAGGCAATCAGGTCTCTTTGAAGTTCCAAGTAACGCTAATCGTAAAGGGACTGTAAGATTCTTTATTAACAATTTAATTTCTCTAGGGTATTTAATTCAGAGACCTTAATACTGTGTTTCCCCTCCCCTCCCCTCCCCTCCCCTCCCCTCCCCTTCCCTTCCCTCTCCTCCCCTTCCCTCTCCTCCCCTCCCCTCTCCTCCCCTCCCCTCCCCTCCCCTCCCCTCCCCTCCCCTCCCCTCCCCTCCCCTCCCCTCCCCTCCCCTCCCCTCCCCTCCCCTCCCCTTCCCTTCCCTTCCCTTCCCTTCCCTTCCCTTCCCTTCCCTTCCCTTCCCTTCCCTTCCCTTCCCTTCCCTTCCCTTCCCTTCCCTATTTAAAATTGCTCCTAAAATCAAGATTTTGGGACATTCTACTTTTATTTTTTTTCCTGACTGTAAAATGCAGTTTATTCTCCTTGTTTCTTTCTAGGAGCCACCTTGGAGTCCACATACAAACCCCTCAAATTTTCAGAAGTAATTTTCTTCAGTTTCCTAATGTACATTCTTAAGCACCAGTCTGCCTAGAGAAATACAGTCCTAGTGAATCAAAACACAAAAATAAAATTACCTCCCTTTTGGCATTCTCTGTGCCTGGTGTTTAAATGAGGTCATGTGAAATTTAAGCTCTAGTAAAATGTCTCTTTACATATCAAATAGACAAAAAATTACATTTCCTCCAGATTTGTTTCCAATAAATTTCATGTTTTTTCAACACCTTGCAAAAGTTTTAGTTAAACAAAGGATCACATTATACCACCCTGTGTTGGTCTTAGTAAAAAAGAATTTTGCTTAGCCAATGAGCCTCTGTTTCCTCTTATTTTATAATACAGTGTAGGGAGGGAGAAAAAGGGAAAAAGTTAATATTCAAATAGATGCTAAATATTTAAAAGGTCTTTCAGTGAGCCTATATTAAGCTGTGCTGTGACTATTTTATTAGTATAAGTTCTACCCCTTGGTTCACTGCCCATACAAATAACAAGCTGGACACCCCCAAACCCAGGACCAGGTCCCAAACCAAGAGCCAGGTCAGGACTTACATCCATCAGCACATGAGAGCATTGAGATGCTCCTTCCCATCCCTCCCCACCTCTAAAGTGCAATCCTCTCATTTTCAGGTACCCCAGGGAGCCCCAGCCTGTCCTTCAGGGCAATTCCCAGCTCCCATTTACATTTGCTTTCACCTGTGCTGCAGCACCACGCTCTGCATGGTCTGTATCCCTGAGATACAATCACTGTTTCTTAACCCTTCAAGCAGAAAATTTCTGCAGTTATCATTTTTTCCAAATGTAGACAAGCATCTCTCTACGTATCTCTTTCCTTTCACACGGTGAAATGTATCCCTTTTATTACGAATAAATGCAAATATTTATTAGCAATGTGTGCAGCCACTATTATTGTTGTCCTGGTTAATGCTGTCTCTGAGGCAATGGCATATGAAATACTGCTTATAACATCCCCAAGTAGAAGCAAAACTGCTCTTAAAATGTTCTTTGCAGAGTTTAATACAAAGAGTGAAAATAAATAATGTCAGGTCCTTGCCAGGATCTGCCCGTTTTAAACTTTTCAATGGCACAAATCATCATTAATGAAGCACTTAACATTACACTCCCGACAGCACAGCGTAAAAATTACTGCAGTCATCCAAAGGATAAGAAGAAACATGGCAGATAACTTCTGGAGGGGAAAGATTTACGCTCTCCTAATGAAACTTTATGAGTCCAAGTTTACATTAGAATAAAGCAGGGGGGAAATGTTTATCTCCTAAAAGCTTTCGGAGGAGACATTTGGAAGGAAATTGTGGGGGTTTTTTCCCCAAATGAATGGAAGAAAGGTCAGAGAGCAAGGTCTCAGCAGTAGTGAAATCTGGTTTGCATCATCAGCTATTTTGATATAGAATACTGTAGCTGGAGTCATAGAACACAGAGATTTGCATTCTAATGCAGACCAAAGTAAATGCCATTATGCAAGTCCCCTTGTTACACAGTTTTGGTCACAGTTTGCTCCAAAAATAGCTGAAAGTAAGAACAACAGCTGGCGTCTAATACTTAATTTCTTTCCTGTTTATTTGTAAAGGGAGAATACCAGGCTCTTTGTATCAAATTATGCATGGAAAATAATCTCAAATTCATATGCCTGTACAACATGGATCAGCACAAAGACTCCTGTTTGTTATAAAGGATATGACAGTCTGGATGAGGGTCTATGAGGAGCTAGAGGTTTCACTCATCTCCACTCAGACCTGTGGCAGTGTTTTGTGGAGTTGGGATAAAGGCTGAGTAGGTCCCAGTGGTGGAGGGGGACGTGTCTTGTGGCACAAGTTACTCAGTGCCATAAGAGAGGTTTGAAGCCAGGACCTGGCCAAGGGGGAAGAGGAATAACTCTGTAGATGGTAATTAGCATTTGTCATCTGAGGACTGAAAAGCGTAGGAAGGATGGAGGAAGCATTTAGCAAAATCAAAATGAATAAATTAAAAATTTGAATGACACTTTTCATCCTGGAGCAATTTTGAACAGAACCAACAGAAGAAAAAAGTGATCTTTAGCTTTGTTTCATCATGCATGTAACCAGAAATAAAAGACTTGTGTACTATGAAAAAAAAAAAAACCAAACAAACAAAGAGAAAAAGCCACAAACAAACAAAATAAAACAAAACCAGTCTTTGACAGTGTTTCACACTATTCAGTCCAGAGAATACAGAATTCTATTCTCCCACAGAAAATGTTTGGAGGAAAATCAAAGCAATATGTTATATGGAGAGAAGAGTTTTGCTCTCCTGAGCTTATAAAGATAGCATCTAGACTCTGAAATTCAATTTGTTTGCTTATCAAGAGGAACAGTTACTCTTCTCATTGCCATAAGTTCCTACTCAAAATAAGGTGACAATGTTAAGCACATATATTTTCTCAAACTTGACCCACTTGACTGAAAATTTGGGATTTTCTCTCTATTAAGTATTTCTAAATTTAGTCCTACTTTATTTTCTGTCCAAGTATATGATCTATTTAAGCCCTATTGGTATTGCTTCCCATTTTCTCAAAGGTTAGCATCATTCACTGACATATTCAGCTTATCCTTTGCAAAGAACATATTGTCTTTGTGGAAGCATCATAAGGATCTAAAAAAATCTTCTCTACTCTCTGTATTCCATGCAGCAGTTCCCTAGAGCATCACAGATTCTCCCAAATGCTTCTGTGATGAACTAACAAATAGCAGCAAGAAAAGCAATAGAAAACTGTGAGGTATTCACATGTTACTAACCAAGGAAACTACCAAAGAAAGGCAGCCTAAAATTAAATTTCTGTTGATACTAGATTAATATTTTGCTGCTATCTGCACCACTGATTGTTTTAGCTGTCAAATTATAATCATTACAACAATGTCCCAAATAGAAAAACATAATTAGTTTTGTGCATAAGTTTCTAGAAAATGTGCCATTAAAATGCCAGGCAAAGTGAAAGTAACAGTTGCTTTTCTTTGACCTATTAATTTTGCTCTCTATCCAAAATGTGTCAAATGCTCCTACAGTATAATCTTTTAAAATTATTATTATTATTAGACTAATTTAGATGAACTGGTGTGTAAAGCACATCCCATCTTAACAATTGTGCAACTATCTTTCAGAAATAACACTATGATAACTCTGCCTACCATGTTGTCATATAATGTTTTCATTTGACCTATTTTTTTCCAGTATTCCTGATGGTTGCTGTGGGAAACCAAGACAATCCTGAGCTTCTGTTAAGTTGAAATATGTGGCTGTGGTTATTAATTTTTTGAAATTTAAGGCTAACATTTGTCAGCACAGAAGCTGGAGAAGATAGGGATTACTGGGTATGTGATAAATGCTGAGCATGACAGACTGCTGGAAATGTGTTAGGGATCGCGAGGGGAGAATTTCAAAGGCAAAAATAGCAGTTAAGTGCCTTTGAACATTAATGAGAAGTTGGTAGATGAGCATCTGTATCTCTTGATTAACATAATGACAGTGGGAAAGAATGAAAAATAATTTGGGCACTAGAAATTTATTTCTTAGGGAGTCTTCAGTATCAGCCTCTTAATACTGACATGTGTTATTCTAAGGGGCTACCTCATTTTCTCATTATTTTTTCCACAGAGTAAAATTGTGTACTTGACTCAACTGTCCAGTTTAATCCATATAGTCTGGCTGGAGCTGAAAATGTAGGTTAAACCTGGTGAGTGCAAAACCTGGCTATTAGAACAGCCCCCTCTAATCTCACTGACTTCTATTTTACCTGCTTCTGCATTCAGCATCCACACAGCTCTGTTCTAATGTTTTACTCTACATGATAAAGGGAGTACCAAAATTGGGCAGTCTGACTGCCCCAATACTTCTGTTATCATGTCTCACTGTCACACTGACTCATGTGAGCTCTCGCTGTGGTCAGTCACTGTGTGTTACTGGGGGCAGCCTGTTTAGCCTGGAAGGACTCTGAAAAGGCAAATACTTTGATTTTTTTTTTTGTCCTTTTCTATAATGCATGACAGCTTAACTGTACTCAGTGAATCTGCCATACACCCACTGTGCAACAAGCAGGCTGTACAAACTGGGTACATGGGAACACACTGCCTGGAAGGTGTTCAGGGACCAAGCTATGCCTTCATAAACAGCTTCTGATCAGCTACTGTAAATCTGGTGAATGCAAAAGGCCTATATGAAATGAGGCTTGTCAAGCCCTGAAAGGAACAGGAGTGCTTCTTTGCCTTATTGCTCTGAATACCAGAGAAATGTTTCCAGTGAGGCTGAAAGAGCACTGGATCACTGGAGCACTTGAGCTATTCTTCCTGGGGCTGCAGAGGAAGAAGGACCATGCTGTGACCTTCAGCCAGCAGCAGACTGAGGTCCTGCTCCACAAATTATCAACATGCTATCACAGCTGCAAGTGGTGGCCAGAGCCTCTGCTGCTGCACCTGCACTAGCACACAGGGAGGCAAAAAAGGTCTCACCTCTTTCTAGGCTGAAAAAATAAAAGTGCACAGTAAAAGCTCCTCGTTAGGTAAGTTTTTTATGATAGATGAAACATTATCTTTGTAGCTGTTACATGACATTTTGAGCCCTTCTGTGGAAAGCATTTTTCATCAGAAATGTTATTTCTATTTATTATTTTCCATTTGGTTTGAGGTGCAGTGCATACACAAAGCAAGTTATCTGTCTCAAGAGAAAGAGACATTCACAGCTTAGGGTTTAAGCTGAAAAGAGATCATTAACACAGTGACATTTGGGGAATCATTAGCAAAGGTGACAGGTGCCCTTGACAGCCTGGGGAAAGGTTTTACACGGTGCATAAAGATCCTAAAGACCTTTCTTATAAAGATCATAAAGACCTTCTTTCCCAGTGGTGCAAGTCATGCTCTGTCTGCCAGTACAAGATTTATCTGTCACTAATGTAAACACTGGTTCTGTGAAGACTGATTTTCTGTTTAGATACTTAAAAGCATGCATATGTTAGCTTGTGAGACTTAATGGAAGTAGAAATAAAAGCAGGGTGAAGAAAGTAAACAGAGGGAAGCCTGCATGAGAAGATGGGCAGCAGCGTGAACTGAGAGCAGCGCCAGGTGAGACACTGGCACACAGTGCAGTGGATGCCACATTGCTCTACTGCCAACAAGCACTGCATGATGACACCTGCTTCTGGTAAGAAATATTGCATTAAAAAGTCAGGTTTGTTTTGTGTATTAAGTCAAATACAAAAAGGTATGTTTGGTACATTCACTAGGAAGAAAAGAAAAGCAGGAGGCCCAGAGAGAAGAATCTGCCTTTTTACTACTGCCTTTTTTTAATATCAATACTGAATTACAGCCCTCTGGCTGCTCAAAAAATGTATCTCTAACTAACTCATGCTAAAATTCAGAAAGTGATACAACAGAGCCATATTTTTCTCTCCCTCTGGCAAACTGACCAAGGCAATTATAAAGCCTAAAGTTTTTATTAAAATTCAGCAAACTCCTGTGGATAAATTCCCTCTTTTCTACACTTGAGTGCACTTCAGAGTGTCACTATTCATGCACAGAAAAGGTAATGATTTAGACAGCAATTTACAGCAAACTTCTCACATGCTATTCTGTCAATAATCCTAATCCCAGGATGAAGAAACATTTCCAATTATTTTGAAGTTTTGGAAGGTTCACTGAGATTTCCATGACCAATTACAAAATGAAAGATCTACTCAACATCTTTTAACTTCATTTTATCTGACAGTGATATGATGTAATGCTCAGGATATCTGGTTTATTTTATTTTTCATTTATTTCAGCAGTAGGTTGCTAGATTTATACTCTATGGATACAGGTATGTGCTTGTTTAAAGGTAAACCAGCAGGAGAAATGAACCTGATTCAAAAGAAGTTACAAGTTAGAGTTACAATTTACTAAAAAGATCACAATAAACACAATGATACAGAGAAAGAATTGGTTTTAGCCCACAAAACTCAGACGTACAATGCAGGACCCTGGGGCATGAACATGTCCCTGTGCTGAGACCCACATGGTTTCTCTGAGTACAAAGTAAAAGGACCTGTTGGTGAGGATGATGGTCACAGTTTGGTTGAGAGTGGCAGTCACAGTCCTGTCAAGGTTCTGGTCCTCTGGATCCAACGAGTGGTATCCCAAGTCTCCAAACACAAGGATTATATATGCTCAGGTTCAAATGGGAATGCCCAGTACCTCCCCCAGGGCGAGGAGGTTTGCAATGGTTGTTTTACTCTGTGAGTTATGGGCTATTTTTGGAATCTTTGATGGTCCATTAGCAGACATGACCTATCAGGCTGGGTGTGAAAATGCTAATGCCTCCTCAGGGGGGAATTATCACACATTGGTGTGAAAACAAAGAAACACTCCCCTCTCTCCAGGGTTCTCTAACACTCAACTTGTAGCCTGAGGTTTCAGGTGTGCCCTGGGCAGCTGTTGCCAACGATCCATTATTGACAGTTCATAAGAAATTATATAGGGGGTGTAGAGTACACAGCTTTGTGTACATCCACACAATGATAAAATGGTCCTGGCTGATGTGACTAGGACAACACAGGATGGCTACATCTGGCCTCATTAACTCACAGCTCATCATCTTTGGTCTCAATATTTAATGCCTGTATGATATACCAACAGATTCCTATTACCACATCAGAGTTTCCTATTAAACCATCCCATGTTAGGAAACTCAGATGTCTTCTCCAATGTCATAAGTACCTGGGCAAAAAATCCCAAGGAATATCTTCTCATCCACTGCATGACGTTCCTTTACAACTCTCTTGCTATGTCCTCTTTCCCACCACTTCTTGCAGCCTTGCAACTAGACGCCAGATCTCTCCTATTGTATCTGTGAGCCAACTCCTCTTAGTCTCTCCTTCTTCCCCCTCTCTCTCACCTAGCTTTTCTCAAGGTTTTTGCATCATGACCTCATTTGAAACAAGTGTTTCTGGCTGCTCTGAACACAGAGCACACAGCTCAATGGCTGAGCAACTCCCTTTGTGCTTCCAATTCAGAACAGAGAACAAATCCTGGCTGAGCAGCCAATTCCCAGCACTGCACCAGACAAGCCCTGTAAAAGTGATGGATACCTGCTTCCCCCCAGGCTTTCTCTGAGAAATTCAGCCACGTTTTGGCAACTAGGTATCTATCTGGAAAATCTCCTGAATGCATAAATATTCCTGGGGTTTAGTAGTACTAATGCTTGAGCCCATTTGTTTCCTGTATGTGCTTGATAGCAGAATTTCTTCACAGTATCTTACCTTATATCTGTGTGACAGGCTCAGTGTCATACAGAGCACTGCATTAATAATATCAGCAAAGCTACACAGGCTGAGAGAGCTGGGGCTGCTCAGCCTGCAGAAGAGAGATCTCTGGGGAGACCTTATAGCACCTTCCAGTACATAAAGGGGGCTACAAGAAAGTTTTCACAAGGACAGGTACTGATAGGACAAGCAGAAATGGCTTTCAACTGAAAGAGGGCAGGTTTAGATTAGATATTAGGAAGATATTGTTTACAATGAGGGTAATGAATCACTGGAACAGGTTGCCCTGAAGGGTGGTAGATGCCCCATCCTGGAAATATCCAAGGCCAGGCTGGACAGGGGGCTGTGCAAAGTGATCTAGTGGAAAGTATCCCCACCCATGGCAGGAGGGTTGGACTAGACGGCCTTTAAAGGTCCCTTTCAACCCAAATCATTCTATGATCAAGCACTCAGTGAGACAGCCTCTCCAGGGCAAGCAGCCAGGTGGGAGGATGTGGTGGCCGTGATCCTGACCTTTGCCTGAGGGGCACAGAAACATGGGTCTGCCAAAACAGCACGTGTCATCCTCCAAGCCATCAAAGGGAACTGAAATTCCGTGCCACATACCGAGGTAAGGGGATCAAATTGCAAACAGCATGCCTCTACACAAGGAAGGGAAAAACAAACAGACCTGAAGACCTTGAAGTCTTACAGGTACATTAGTAGGTGTCAAAGAGATCTTTCTGATTTAGTCTCTGACAGGTTGCTATTTTCTACATTTCTCAAGCAGCTAAAACCTAGATAATTATCTGTGTATGTTTCCAAGTTCTTAAATCTCCAGATGAAGGCATTTCTGCAGATTTTCCTGCAGTGTGGATTTTAAAAGCTGATAATGGTAAAACAATGACACCTTGTGGCACAGAAGAGCAATCAAACCCACAGAGCCACAGGTTTAGCTAAAGCATCACCAATAAATACATGCCGTTCCCCAGAAGTACTCTGAATTATTAATGAGCTAAATTTTCAGCTACAAGTTTTCTTCTTAGATCTTTAATCTAAAACTATTCTTGATGTTTACAACCTTTGAGAGCATCTTTCTGATGATTGGAATAATTCAGATGATCATTATTCAGAAATACAGCAAATCTCCAATCTAGTTCTGTACCCGTTCTTGCAGTGAATAATAAATGTTTTCACTTATCTAATATATTCGTGTTGTTAAAAAAACACTCAGTGTAATTGTTTGTCTTTTCAGTCTCCCTGACTTTACTTCAGGCAACCAGGTGTTTTAAATTGCACTGGCTGGCAGGAGAAATGCAATGCAGAATTGCTAACAATAAAGATGGGATGCCTGTTAATTTTATGCAAGTTAAAGGGAAGACTCCGGATGTCCAGATTTTTCTCAGAAAGGAGGAATTTCTATTGTAATTATTTTGAACAGATATAACTGAATGTAACAGATGTGGTGCAATGTCATTTTAAGCTCTTATCAGATTTTGGAAGGTTTGAAAATGGTGACTTTATATCTACTGTATTAACTCCAAGAGACTGGAGAGCTAATGATTTGAAGGCAGCTTTTCCTTTAGTTTGTGGATCTGTTCAAACCAGGATGCATTAATGACTGTAAGTGGATGAGAATTCCTACAAATTGAAAAAGACCACAAGATTGTAGTAGGCTCTCAAGGGAAATATTTCAAGTTCTATACCATTCTTAAGTACTATCACATCTACCAAGGGCCAGCTTTCAGTATCAGCACTGATTTCTGACCTTACCAGTGTCTTCTCCGACCTCCATTTAGACAAGGTACACTGCAAACCATTGGGATTTTGAGTGAATGATGATCTGATTAAGATGACTGGTGAGCTATTCCTGGCATTACATTATGCAACTAAAACATTATGCCTGCATTCATATATTTTATAACTGTCTAAAAATTAAAGTCTTTTTGTCAGCATAATAACATTGCTGGGACAGCACTCTTCAGTTCCAAGGGTATTCTGGGGACAAGAGTGAAACCCACAACGTTACATAAAAAGAACATCTTCAAAGAAGTGATATACAGGAACAAGGTATATTTGGTGCTTCTTTCATTTGTCACTTAGGAGTTTCAAATCTTGACATCCTTTTTGCATCAAGAGGTAAGGTTTTTTCAAATATATATTTTACATTGACATTGTGGAAATTACAAAATAAATCTTAAGTAGGATTCACCTCAAACGTTAGACAACAAACTAGTCAAATATACCAGCAATGGCATATGACTAATAGCACACTTACATAAAATGTCATGCCAGGAAAATCACTTCTCCTCTTGTAACAGAGCCCATAGTAGCCAATTATTGCAAAATCTAATGGTGCATTAAGCAATTGCTGCTGTGGGTAGTGTACATCTGAAAAATCACCGAGCTTGTCCAACACACATTAAACCAAAAGTACTGCCCTCATACCATGCCCAGGACCACAGTGCAGGCCTTGGCATGTGCTCAGCTGCATCTCCCAGCTTCCCATGTCATAGCCTGCCATGGGGCATCCTACACCTCATCACCAACGTGAGGCCAGCAGGTAAACTGCTGCTGAGAGATTTCTTGTCTGATGGGAGTGGTACTGCTGGTTATGGGGCAAAGATGGGACAATTTACACCTCCCATTTTCAGTCGCTGTAAACTTGCTTCACAGACAGAGACGAAACCAAGCCCTCAGCCATACTTCTGCTTTGTAAGCTCATGTGTAGCTGCACAAGAGCCAAGGGCAAGCTCATTGCATCCAATCCTCACCCACTTATTTATGCCTCTCACCCCACCTGAATACCATCTCAGCTGGGTGCTGGAATATTTCTTGCATCCAGCAGTGCTACAAAACTCACAGCCAAGGCAGTTTTTCCATGATCATCATACATGTGCCTTATTGCCATTGTGTAGCATCCTGTTAAGGATGTTCTGTATTCACTCAGTTTACAGCAATCCCTGACTTCAGTGACTATTTCTGGGTTTGCACCTTCAGTAGAGATGAGGGACCTCAACTGCTTGTATGCCTGTGTTTAAGAGAACATAAAAATGCTGGAAAATTACAGAAAATAACAGTTATTATGTTTATGTACAGTAAACCAGCCAGGCAACTCCAAAAAAAGGGTTGTGTTTTTTACCCTTTATTACAGTGTCATGGAGATAGAATATTTATATCCTGATGTGCAGAGCAAATGAGATGCTTTTACCTACTTATTTTTAAAGTTTTACCACTTTAAACACAAAAGGAGATGAGGAAATCCTGAATCCCCTAAAATCACTTCAATATTACTTTTTCCCTGTTTTTGAGAAGTGCCCAAATTCCTCTGTTTCTCTGACCATTTGCTTCCTTGGGTTACCAGTCTTCTGATTAGTGATCATTTCAATCCTGAGGGTAGCAGTGCTCCACCATGTGAACTAGAGCTTCAGGGAGGTCTGGTTTTGGAAATACCTGGAAACTGAAAGCTTCAGGCATCAGTGAGACTCTGTGTCAAACCCTCAGAGAGCCTCCAAAATCTGACTGCCTTGTAAAACCCCTTTGAGAAGTAATGGCATTTTAACATAAGCATCATGTGAACCACATGTCAGGATGATGATGCACCCTTTTACCAGCATTTTATGATTCATTTGCTGCAGTTCCTGCCAAATGTGGAATCCTGACAAAAAATAATGAAATCTTCCCTCACCATGAGCTGCCTGGCCACTTATATTGGAGCTGGAATTAAGAGCTGTTGGAGCTCAGAATCACTCCCATCAAAATACAGCCACAGGAACACCTCCAGAAAATTGTCCAGGGCTGAATTAATATCTGGCAGATAACTCGATGGCACTGGCTCAGATTTCCCATCTTGCAATGGGGCAGAGAAATGATTGAAAATGTAATGAGCACTGGGGTTTGTCCCCATTTCCACATCTTTACATTCAATCAGTCATTCCTCTGCACGCTCTCGCTCCTTCTGCCACACTGAGCCGACTGCTGAGCACTTGCTGCTTGGAGACTCTTCTACTGGTAGTGAAATGAATAATACTGTGAGTCATTCAGCCCTTGTTGAGGTGAAACCAGTCAGAAATGAAAGTGGGTACACAGATGAAGACATTTAAATATGAACTAGGGCAGCTGGGCAGGTTCCCCCTGAACCCTCACACAGCATCTGTGGCATTGAAGCAGAGCTGTCTTCTCTGGGTTTGAAACAGCAACAGGGGCAATTTGGGTGTTCTGGCCTCATTCTTCCTCTCCATTCCTGGTCTACACACCAAAAACTTTTGAAAATATCTTACATTTGGCTTCTTTGCTTGGAGCAGTTGTTTCAGACTCTCTGCAGACTCAGAGAGATATAAAATTATTGAGCATGATCACATCCAGTTTCAAATATCCTTTCATAATCATTTTCTACAAAGAAAAAACCAAAATTACTTTTTCAATTAACAAGCTGTAATTCTTACATGACCACACCAGAGGTTAAGATATGTTCCCATGGTTCTGTATTCACTTCAAACATCCACTGCTAATTTTCAACTATTTATTTCAGCCTCAGTCAAACTTGCACATTAGTTGATAAATAAATCATAGCAACATGCCCACTGTTGTCCTCTATGAACTTGTGCATAACAAAAAGGTATGTTAAATTCATGTGGCTTTTCAGGAATTTGAGAGGTTTCTTTTAAAACTGTGATCCATCTGAGACTAAAGCGGTAGAAGGAAAATGCTCTGAGTTGGATCTTACAATCAGGACATGTCTAAGCCAAGAAATATTCCATCTTTAAAACACTGTTATGCAATGTGCTTCAATTATAGGAGCTGTGGACTAACATTACCACTGTACAGGTCAATTTAGCAAACATGTTCCTAAATACATTATGGTTTAAACCATATAAAAAGAGTTTAGAACCAAATTGCCTGAATCATGCACTCATTTTTAGGTATGCCTTGAGATATAATTTCACTACCCTAAATATAACCACAATATTAAAGCAGACTGTTTATGTAAGGAAGACTATTTACATATTTCATCAGAATTAGTCACTTGGCTCTTAAATTCAGTTGTGGCTGTTGCATGTATTAATGCTAAAATCCCTTAAATATGTTATTTCCTTTTCTGAGTACTAGACAAAAACCTCTGCTTCTGCTTAATATTAATGCTCTTTGTTCCATGTGTTCACCAGGCCCAAAAGTTAAAAGATCAGTTATAGAAATTCCCCAAAGCTGAATAAAACCAAACTGTTTTAAATACTCTGGTGTCCTAGTTCAGCAAGCCAAAATCAGTTTATCACTGTGTGGGAGTGACCCAAGCTGTGTATTCTAAACCCTCTACATCATTTCTCATGAACTGTTAACAATAAACCATTTGAAGCAGCTGTCCAGGGCACATCTGACCCCTCAGGTTGCAAGCTGGGTGTTAAAGCAGCCTGTGAGATAAGAGCTGTGATAACTCCCCTCCAGGAAGTCATTAGCACCTCTACACCCACCTGAGGGGTCATGTCCATTCATGGGCCAGCAACAATTCCAAAAATACCCTGTGACTCAGAGTTAGATCACCCGTTATGGAAGTGCCTGCCCTGGGGGAGGTACTGGGCATTCCCACCTGAACCTGAGGGTATATAATCTTGGGGGCTGGGGACTTCTTGGACCACTTGTCAGATCTAGAGGAGGACCAGAACCTTGATGGGACTGTGGCCACCACTCGACCAGACTGCAACCATCACATGCACCAACGTGTTTTTCCTTTCTGTTCTATTTACTTTGGACTCAGGAAAACCAGGGTGGGTGTCTCAGCACAGGGGCTAACAAACACCATTCTGTTTGTGCCCCAGGGGGCTGGGTTATACTTCTGGGTTTTGTGGGGCAAAACTAATTTCTCTTTGTATCATTGCATTCATTGTAATATTTTTTATTAAATTGTAACTCTGACTTATAATCTCTTTTGTGTGGGGTTCACTTCTCCTGCTGGTTTACCTTTAAACTAGTATATCTGGTGAAAAGTCTTCTCATATTGCTTTGCTCAACATTCAATCTTTCACAGACTAAGTGCTCATTAGGTCTCCAATCACTCATAAAATGGAAAAGATAAAGAACTTTGTGTGTTTTGCTTTTGCGTGGCTTTGAGGGATTGTTATTTAGATTTTTGCATAGAAGTCAGTTCCTTCATCTCTTGTGTGTGATGATGTCTCTACCACTATAACAGTGAACTTGACCCAAAACTAACTTTTTATGTTGATTTCAGAATATTTTTACTTACAGGTGAAGAAAGTGGGTAGTAGGTAAAGACTTGTTCTACAGTGACACCAAATGCAACGAAAAGGAAGTAGAAGAAGTTGAACAACTGATGTGCCTGATACCTTTATGGAAATTCCTTTACTTTGTGTGTAATAGACAGGAGAATATTAAACCCAAACTGCATCCAACCAATAAATCTTGACTCTTGTTTCTTTCTAGGAAAGATGCTGCATACAAAGTTTGCATGTCCAGGAGAGGTTTCAGATCTTCCAAACTCACTTAATCCAATCTAGCTCCTGCCTCTTTCTGAGTGATTTGATGTCCTGGTAGCCTATGGAAAGCCTCTAATTAGGGCAAAAAATCAATGCTTCCTGACTACTGATATCAGCAGGCACAGCTTGAATTTCAGCTGATTACTCACAGTGAGCTGTTCAAAGTCAATTCACAAGGGAAAAAAAGGCCGATAGAAACTCACTAATATATATTTTCAATAGAATAAATGCTAGAAAGTAACATTATTCTTGGTGCATTTTCTGCAAGCATAAACAGAAAAAAGGGATTGCCAAGCAAATTATTTATGATTGTGGGATACATTTTATCTGTTTGTGTGCTAAATACTGTCAAAGAAAATTATTTTGCTCTTCTCTAAAAGCCCTTTACTCAAATAATACAACTTAAAGATTCACAGGTTATTTTACCCCTTGCTTGTACACTTCCAGCAGATAAAAAATTCCAATCCTTTCATTTAACTTGTAATATTTGTTTCAAAATTCACCTGGGTCTGAATGAAAAGCAGATTCTTTACAGACTGTGAATAAATCACATATTTTGCATATCAGCTATAATAATGAGTCAAGATAAATATTAAATTGTAAATGTTATTGTAAATAATGATAGAGCCTATACTTGCCTTTTAAAGAATGGAAGAGAAACTCAATGTGTAGGACTGAAAAGTTCAAGAAGATATCTTGCTTCATCTGCATGTGGAGGGGTTCTCATGGCAGCTTTGTAATTTTTTTTCCCAGCTGTTTCTTTTGCATGACTTAAATATAACTCCCTTTTAGTTTAATTTGAGGTTTTGAGCCTCTTTCCATTTCTGTGATTAGGCACAAAAAAATGCTTAGTGGTTATTGTCCACTGTCCTAGTTCAGCAGGAGGGACCAGTAGACACTGTGTGGAGGTGATCAAAGCTGTGTATTCTACCCCCTCTATTCATTCCCCAAGGACAATGGGCCATTAGCAGCGGCTGCCCAGGGAGTCATTAGCACCTTCCCACCCAGCCTGAGGGGGCGTGGCTGCTAAGGGGCCATCAACAGTTCAACAATACCCCCTGACTCCCAGAGTTAATCACCCATTGTGTGAGTCCCTGCCCTGGGAGAGGGACTGGGTGCTCCCTGAGGGTACATAAGTGTAGGGGTGAGTGTGAGTGCATCCTTTAAGTAAAGCTGTTTGGAGTTCTACCTTAAAGAGAACAGAGCTACCTGGAGTATGTGTGGTGGCTTGTGACCAGTGAGAGGCTGTGGTGTATGCAAGGTGATTTGGTTAACCAATCATGTGATAGCATGTTAGATGTGAGAGTGCATGAAAGGTGTGGTTATTACTACGTGAGAGTGAGTCAGATCTAGATCTACTAGGATATGAGATGATGTAATAGGAACTAATAGGAACTAACTTCTTCTACTATGAGCTATGAGAACTGTCTGTTAACCTATCTTGAATAAACTCCCTAAGCTATGAGCCTTCTGATGACTGCTGTGCCTGAGCTCTTCTGACCGTCAGTCCAGAACCCAGCTCGGTATAAGGGGCTCTCCCTATACATAAGTGGTGGGTAAGAAGACCTCAGGAACCACTTGTTGGATCCAGAGGAGCAGCAGAACCTCAACAGGAGGACACCACCACTCTCAACCAGACTACAGCCATCACCTGCACCAACAGGTTTCTCACTTTCTTTTGCTTTGGACTTGGGGGAACCACAGGGGTCTCAGCACAAGGGCTAACAAACCCCTCTGGGTTTGTGCCCCAGGACACTGGGTTATACTGCTGGGTTTTGTGAGTTGAAAGCCATTTCTCTTTGTGTCAGTGTATTTATGGTAATATCTTTCATTAAATTGTAACACTGACTTATAATCTCTCTTGTGGTGGGTCCATTTCTCCTGCCAGTTTACCTTTAAACCAGTGCATCCACCCACAATCTTCACCTTGTAATATTATTTTTTTCAGATTGCTGTCCCTTCTCATTTCTTACTCACAACTAAATTTAATGAAAGGCAGAAAAAATATGGAGTTCAGGCAATATAAATTATCTCCTTTACCATACAGCAATGCACTTCTGAAGGATTGCTTAACAGAATGGAAGGTTGTCAAACTCCTTTTCTATTCCCGTATACCATCTTGTATTTTATGTGCATGAAAAAAACTAGTCAATACATCTGAAATAATTATCTTTTAATGAGAAGTTATCTATTCTTTCTATCTATTCCTGGAACAGGAGTATACAATTAAGATATGACAGTCTTTTTATTCCCCGAGGTTCTATGGATCAGTCCGAGTTCCTGCATGTTTCTATACACTCTAATTCTGTTTCTGTAAAGTAATTGTGAACAGCTAACTTTACTTTGAAGAAATGAGCAGCTTTCCAGCTGATGTTTTACATTCATCAAAACACGTCATGCTGGATGTAGTGGGTCTTTCTGCTAATTTGCAGAAAAACTGAACAAGGGTAGAAATTTGATTCAAATTAACTCTAACTATGTGTATCATGAAGACTTCAAAGTTAAGCCTTAGTCAAGGCATGGAAAAAGAACTGTACTAAATATGTCTCAAAATATTGTTGATATTATAAAGCTTATATAAAAATGAATCGAACTACAAATTCAGATCAGGCAGAAAATAAATCAAGATCAGTAATTTCTATATGTTTTCTACCTAGAGTGTTGCATACCTACTCTTTTTCCTTAGAGCTCACAGCTCAGAGGCAACAAGCTATCTTGTTTTATTTCCTTACTCCGGATATAAGGTATTTTTCAAGGTAGGCAGCAAACATGGCTCCAGGTTTTAATAAAATTAGTAATTAAGAAGCAGAATATCTGTTCCCCTTAAAAGGCTTGTTGTACAAGGAACACCAAAATTATCCAATGGGATGAAGTTCAATAAGGCCAAGTGCCGGGTCCTGCACTTTGGCCACAACAACCCCCTGCAGCACTACAGGCTGGGCACAGAGTGGCTGGAGAGCAGCCAGGCAGAAAGGGACCTTGGAGTACTAATTGACAGGAAGCTCAACATGAGCCAACAGTGTGCCCAGGTGGCCAAGAAGGCCAATGGGATCCTGACCTGTATCAAAAATAGCGTGGCCAGCAGGACCAGGGCAGTGATCCTTCCCCTGTACTCTGCGTTGGTGAGGCCACACCTTGAGTGTTGTGTTCAGTTCTGGGCCCCTCAGTTCAGAAAGGATATTGAGGGGCTGGAGCGAGTCCAGAGAAGAGCAACAAGGCTGGTGAAGGGACTGGAGCACAAGCCCTATGGGGAGAGGCTGAGGGAGCTGGGGTTGTTTAGCCTGGAGAAGAGGAGGCTCAGAGGTGACCTCAGCACCATCTAGAACTACCTGAAGGGAAGTTCTAGCCAGGTGGGGCTTGGTCTCTTCTCCCAGGCACTCAGCAATAGAACAAGGGGGCACGATGGGCTCAAGCTCTGCCAGGGGAAATTTAAGTTGGATATCAGAAAAAAGTTCTTTCCAGAGAGAGTAATCAGGAATTGGAATGGGCTGCCCAGAGAGGTGGTGGATTCACCATCCCTGGAGATTTTTAAACACAGATTGGACGTGGCACTGAGTGCCATGATCTAGTAAATGGACTAGAGTTGGACCAAGGGTTGGACTCGATGATCTTGGAGGTCTTTTCCAACCCAAACGATTCTATGATTCTATGACCCTTCTTTCAGTCAAAGATACTGATCATTTATCAAGTGCTATGAAATCTCAAAATTCAGCTAGCTCATCACTCAGTCTGAACAATGAAAGAGTAGTTCTCTCTGCCTTAAAAGCAAATTCAAGTCTTCCTTTTGCAAATGGATCTGGACAGAGACCCTTTCATTTCATTGCCTCCAGACTGCATTGTTCCAGCTGTCACTAATGTAAAAATGAAGACAAATACAAGCTCTATGCTTTGAATAAATATGTTCCTTCAAAGGCTGTGAAAGAGCACACGGTCACAGTAGGCTGTAAGGGCCATGAGCATGCTGGATTGGGCTCCATGAAATTGAATCCGAGTCTCTGTGGCAACACGCCTTTAATCAGAACATGTTGCTCTGAAGCACTTGTGATTCTTTGTGACTTTACTTCTCCATGTCCCAGTCCCCCAGCCAGCTCAAAATTAGAGGTCTGCTTTTTCAGAATCATTTGTTTTTCTGGCTCCCACTACAGCATATGCAAGCAATGCTAGAGCTGTGTTCCTGTGTGACTCCTGAGGTCACCCAGGCCAGAGGGAGAAAATGGAAAATCAGAGAAGTCAGGCATGGTATAGAGTACATGTAAAAGAGATTTAACTAATTCCAAGTGGTTAAAAACAGCCTTTAGGGCATTCTGCTAGGAAAAGCTTTCTCGTAGTGTAACTGTTCTTTAAGTGTGAGTAAGGAATAAAAAAATTACCAACTATTTCTCTTCTCCATCTTCATTTTCAAGAGGAAGAGCAGGGAAGACTTAGAAAAAGGAGGCTGGTGGGAAAGCTGCCAGCATTCTCTGTCCAAAGGGGAACTAGAAGCCAATTATCAGGGCTAGGCACACTTACATACTCAAACCATTACTCGGATCCAAAAATTTATTTAAACTTTACAAAAAATTCCTATCCCAGAATACCAAGCATTTTCCACATAGTATTAATATACTTCTCAACTACATTCCTTTCTCTTTATTATTATTTCACTCTGTAAACCAAGATTGGGATATTAATACAGTATTGAAAATATGACTTCTTGTCCTATGTAGCTCAGGTGAACCCTGGCACAATACCATGATGTCTTTATTTGCTGTAAGTCTCTCTGATATTTGGAATTCATACTAGAAAAATCTCTGGAGGAAATACTGAAAGGTAGTAATCTGCATTTTTGAAAAAAAAAAACCCAACAAAACAGAATGTGAATATGCAGAATTAAAAGTTACATCAGAACTATTATATTTCTTCATTTCTACTTCCCTCTGTTCTCTTGCCATCTCTGGAGTAACCACTCCACTTATAAAAACTAATATGTCGCTGGAGCCTTCAGACATTTCCTTCACATCTTAGTTTTTCCAAGGAATTATGTCTTTAAAATTGATACTCCTCAAGTAGCTGCCTTTTCTTGCAGACTGACATTGTGTATCCTGGATCAAAGCACTTCCTGGGAGTCTCAGGTTTTTCTCTTTTATTCAATGCTTCCACTCTCTTTGCAGTCTTTCTTCTCATTTAAACACAATGTTTTAAGCTCTTCACTACTCATGCCTGCCAATTTCTGTTACATGAACCCATCAGTCTCTTTCCCTGGTTATTTTTCCCCGCTTGTTTCATCCCTACCTACAGCTCCTGTGGAAGGCATTTACACAACTCCTTTGCTGTACATCTCACCACAGCACTCGGTGGCCCCAGTCATCTCTCCAGGACTCTTTTCACCAAACAGTGGCCCCTTCTGACCTCTCGCTGTTTGTGTTTTACCAGTCAAGTCAATGCCTAGGCTTCTTTCCCACTAGCCAACAGTACCACTAACTTTTCTATGGCCACCCAGTTCTTCCAGTTTGTAATGGTTTGACCCATGGTTCCTCAGTAACCACTGTATCTAAGGAAGTTACAAGTATTCCATACGTGTCTTCCACGTAGCAGGGGGGAAGTGTGGTTTTGGTTGCTGTTTCCCTGTCCTTGGCTGAGGAGCTGGAAGGAAGTGGTGGAAGTCTGGTCCCTCCGGTCCCTGGTGTTTCTCCTGTCCTGGGTGAGATTGTTTCATTCTTGTTCCCCTTCCTTGAGGTTTTTAATTGTGTTTGTTTTGATTCATTCGGTTTCTTTAGGTTGGGTTGGTGTCTCCCCTATTTTCCGGCTAATCAATCCGCTTTTCTTCCTTCCCCTCTCCCCTGGGGTGTGGGATCCTATGTATTGTGTATACAGTGTGGTTTGTAAATGTTAGTAAATATAATTTATTCTTTTTATTCAGTTCAGTTTCTTTAGAGTGCGTTTCTTTTCAGTTTTTTTCCTTTCTTTTGCTGAGAAAGTTCTGGGAGGGGAAAGGGGGCCAGTCCAGGGTTGGCAACAGCTGGGCCAAACCTGTGACACAGTTCAATGACATTTTTTCATCTTAATATATCTTCTTCCTACTCCCTTTCCTTTCTCCTATATTTTTTTCCCTGTGTTTCAGCCATGACTCCTAAGTTTTCCTGAACAAACCTCTACTTTTGCAACTCAGCTGACCACAGCTCTAGATCCTTTCACATATTTTACCTGCCATGACACTTTCCCTATTTCTCCCTCCATAATTTTTCTTGATAAAAGAACTGTTGAGCATCCCAAATTAAAATTACATTTCAACCTTTCAATTCCATGACACTATACCTTTCCTTGCTCTCATTCTATATCTACAATTTTCCCTCCTTTTCTAATCTGATCTCCTCTGTTTGTCTCCATCGCGTCATGTCCCCAGTATCATTTCTTTGAATTCCTCCTGAACTCTTTTTCATCTTTACCTTCACACCACAAAGATGTTTTACTCTCTTCTGTCTAAACAACAGTTAAAAAACCCTTTAATTCTATTTCATTTCCTAATAACTACATCTTTTACTTCTCTTTTTACCTTAAGTTTATTTTGCATGCCAGTTACAACTGGTGTCCATCAATAGACGCAGATGGCTCTTCTCCAAGTTCTCAACTTCTGCATTCTCAAGCCCTACAACATGCTTGACAAATTCAGTCCTGCTTTCCCCATCCTTCTACTGAGATTATTTTACTGCTTCCTTGTTTTGAGCATGTCATGCTTCCCTCTTCATTCCTCCACTGTGATCCTGCCTATAAAGCATCAAACATGAATAAAAATAAGTAGGGTTACACCTCCTCACAACCTAATCCTATTCCATCCATCAAAAGCAAAATAAATAAATAAATTTTTGTAGCAATTGCAATTTATGCATGGAAACACACTACCTCTAAGATTATGAGATTGAGATGTCTCAGATTAGACAATTCAGTCTAAATTGACACATCTAACCCACAGCTCCTCTCCAAGATAATAATTTTTCTTTCTTTGTATTAAAGGCTTGTATCTGATGCCCTTATTTGAAATGACTAATACTTTGTTTCATGGCTCAGTACTTGCAAAGAGAGTGTTATTTAATTGGAGAAAAGATGATACAACTTGTCCATAACAAAACTTCTATTTTAAATATTATTTTTTAATTTGTATTTGAAAGATCACAGGTTTTTCCTTTTCTTTTGCTTTACTGCTTTTTTAAAATATGTAGATCACATCTAATAGTCGAGGATCAGAAGCTGTATGACTTCATTACATAACAGAATACGTTTCATGGATTTTTTCCACTACGCTGCTGTTCATGTTGTGAGCAGAATAAGGAAACAGGTTACCAGTGAACTTCATTTCATGGTACATGACTATTGGCTTGCAAACTGAATGTAATCTCAAACTGGTTTTTCTTCTTACAACTGCCTTTAATCTTCAAATGCAAGATAATATTTTACAGACATCAATGGTTCAATAACCCTTATAGTACATGTAATGACAACTGGCATCAGATTAATTGACTTTTAAACAAATACCTTAGAAATATGATGAAATAATTAGTAAACAATGATGTTCCTGACTGAAAGGTAGTATTTTAGAAAAGAATGAACCTTTTATTTTAATCATTTCAAGTTGATTGAATGAATGTGATTCTAGCAGGTACCATTCTGCTTTGCTCCAGTCTTCAAATGTATATTTGTTAATATACCTTCTGTTTTTCACTGGAGTCCTCTGAATTATGTGTCCAGTCCAGATTTTATTTTTTTTTGCAATGGACCATAGGTTAAAAGAAATAAGAAACTTTGTGATGCTTAGTCTAAGAACCTCACGTTGTTCTAATTGATTCATTTTAATTATTTTTCCAATGGCTGAACCTCCAGCTTATTTTCTAAGTTTAGCTATTTGAGGTCTGAATTAAAAATAGGAAGAAGGGAAAAAAAAATCTGCTTTAGGGCTGCTCTGTATAATACCATTGATTCAGTTGTCTAATGCACTTGTGTTGTCCTTATGTCAAAGGAAAACACATTAAAAGTTGTGTAGGCCAAAAGGATAAACCCACAAGAAAAAGTAAATAAAGAAGAAAATAGCAAGACCAGAGGAAATGCAACTAAATTAAGTGGTCAGAGATCAAGGCTGCTTAAAGAAGCTGACAAATGGTTACAAAGATTTGGTCGCTCTTTCGATATAAAACTATAAAATTGATGCTATGGGTTTGAAGAATATAATTGGAAGCAAAACAAAAGTAATTCTGTGAATTAAAAATAAGCTTCACTAGTTCTTTATACCACTTTTTTCTTGTTCTACACCTACCATCCAAAGAGGATCCACTTTCAGGCAAGGGAACTTGTGTGCAAAAATGAACACTGAAAAACTGCACCCATGAAAATACCAAAGTCAGCTCTTCTACCTATGATTTTATTCCTACAGTTCTAGCTCTGGTTTCAGAAAAGTTAATCTGAAAAAAAACAACTGCATGGCCTGGCTCTGTAACTCCTGTCTCTCCCATTCCCACTGCTTGTTCTTAGAGAACTCCCCCATCCCACTCTGTGATAAACAAGCAAAGCTCAGCAAAGGAATGGATTACTTGGTGGTCAGAGCCGAGTAAGTCAGCGTGGGGGTCTGGAGGAGGGTTGTGGAGTGTCTGGCTGGCCGCTGTTCCCAGTTCCCCCTGTTACACCCCAGGAGAGAGAGTGTGGGCTGGAACACGGCTGTCTGGCACAGTTGGTAGGGTACTGCTCTGGCCAGAGGTCCCTCGTGTCTCCTACCCAGATGTAGCTGGAGATGGTATGAAAGAAACCCCATGTTGGGTGTCACAACCCTTTATGTTTGAAAAATGCCATATGCTTTGCTTACAAGATTGCTGCCTTTTAAGCACAGAGGCACTCCTTCCAGACAGGGAGCATCTGGAAATGCTGCCATCCCTCAGGCTTGTCTTCACTGGCAAAATTCTGAAACTTCTTTCCTCAGCTCCCCACCATCTCCCAGCATGTTACACAAACCGTGCTCCTCAGGGGTAGTGAGGTAGTGAGGGCGCTTCTACCACAGAAACTTTACAGTCACCACCAGCCTTTAAGTTTCCTCATCACCCTCTCTCTTTGCTTCCCTCCTGACACTCAGTATCTCGTTCTGCCATCCTTCTATTCCTCCTGACTGTCAGGTGAGCCAGGATCACCTTCTGTGAGGCGAAATGATATGGGCAAGGGGAGAGTAGAGAGCACAGGAGTGCCACGTGTAAAACCACCAACACGGGGTTGCATGGCAAGAGGACAGAGGGAAGCCTTGGGGCAGTCTCAGAGATTTTGACACTGCAGGAGTGCAGGAGCCCTCAGTGACCAGCCGTGTGGAAAGCTAAGCAGGAGTGTAATGCTGCGGGGGGGGGGGGGGTTTGGGGGGGTGGACAGCAGAACAGAATTCAGTAATAATCAGATGTTAACTCAAAATGAGACAGTGCTAATATTCTTCAAGGGGATTTCCACTTCAGGCAGAGTAATTCATTCAACATTTGCCTTGAAAGAGATGTAAGAAAGTCAGAATGAGCCTCAGGAACATTGTTCCCTTTAGCCCTTAGAAAGCCTGCTTAATATTCCAAAAAGCCATCTTAATCCTGTCAGCAGTAATGCTGGAGAGATGGGAAGCCAGCTCTTCCCAGTACAGCAGAAGCAGAAGTAACGCTGCAGTGCACAGAATAATTCTGGTTTGACATAAGCTTCTGTGCCTTTATATGTTAGTCATTTTTTGCTGTACATTTCTAAACTGCAAATGGTCTTATAAGTCAGAGATGGTTTTACCCAACAGAGCACAGCTTGAGGACCAGGTCTCAGTTCACCTTCCTTGAGATGGCTCCACCAACCAGAGGCCAGCCCTGTTGATTTGAATGTTTATACACTGATTTAAGCCACCTGTTGTGTCCAAGCTTTGTGTAATTAATGCAGATGGAGAAATACGTGTCCCTTCTGAGTACCATCCACAGCTATCCTAGGAGTCTATCAGAGATGGCTGGCTGCAAACACAGATGTGCCAAGTGGACACTCACTGGCTGTCATAGGAATACAGGCTGTGTTTAATGAGCTGTGTGGCAAGTTACTAACTTCATCAGTGAGTAAAAGGGCAGCAGGTCTTTTATATCTTGATATTGGCTTAAAATCTGCAGTAAGATGTCATTGTAATGGTGATCTCCCTAAATTGATAATTGTCCCTGCTGGATCTTAGAGAATAAGGGATGTCTACACAGTACACACCAATAACAAATTCTGATAATCAAGGTAACAAAATCTGCAGTTTTATCCCCTCCTGTCCAAGCCATTTATAGTGGCAGCTGGTTATACTCCCAGCAGGGACTATCTCCAAGAGAAACTCATGGCAGGAAGAAGCTCAGGGAAGTGACAGTCTTAAATAACTCCCCATTGCTTCAGCCTTTGAAAGGACAGTAGAAGGAGAATGAAATGAGCTTTTGGGGTAGGGCATCAATGCCACCAATGCTGGGAGGTCCTAATCTGCTCCTGCCCTGCAGCAGCTTCCCCAAGGTGAAAGAGGATCAATATGCCTGGCTGCATTCAACACTGTAGAATTCCATTTAATTCAGTTTTAGATGCTTATCTTTTAGCCATCATCTCAACCCAGCAACCAGAGCATGAAATGCTCACTTTCACATTCAGCACAAAGCCCAGCCTGCACTTTATATCCCTTTTTCAACCCCCCACCAGCTTCTTGGTACAGACAAGAAATCAGAACCAGCAAAGGTGTTAAACCCAAATACAGGACTTACAGGTTCCAACAAATCAAACAAATTACTTTTCTTTCTCTTGTGTGCCTTTGCAAAGAATTTTTCTTGTCACACTGCACATTCAGCCTTCCTGGAGTCCACAGGTAATGTTTATCTGCCACAGTGATGGGCTCTGACTCTTGGGGGCACAGTCACACTATCTATAAGCAATAAAATCCCTCACTGCTATAATCATGTTTTCAGCAATGAGTAATATGTTCTGAAAAAAAAATGCCTAAGGAAACTGCTAGAGTATGCTGAAGGTGGCTATAAACCATCCCTCTGAGATCAGTTTCTTGACAAATATCAACCAAACAGTTACTGAAACATTCATTACCATTTTCTTTTTCTCCTTAAGTGATCTCAGTCATATTAAAATAACTATACTGTTAGGAAGTATTGTGAGGGCAGAATTTAAACTTTTCTCTCCAACACACACTCCACTGGGACTCCATTGGCATTTTGAGAAGCTTGTGTCAAGAAATTATATGCCCTTGACTAAAAATTAGTTATATAAGAGAGCTACTAAAAAATTGGGATCTCTTTCTTTAAACATTTGACCCTGAGACAGAAGAGGAGGGGAAGAAGAGAGAATATGATAATCGCTTTAGATAACAGCCTGACTCATGGTAATAACAGCCTAATTGCTATCTAAGTGCTTTCAGCAGGAAACAGGCACACCTAGAGTGGCACCTGTGCAGAGGAAGATTAGTTTTAAATGGAAGAAGGAGAGAGATATAAATGCACTTTCACCTGTGTATAGTGGAAAGTAAGAAAGTGTTGATGGTTTATGTAGAAACTGCCTTAAATCCAAGAGCTGCTTCAGATAATGGCATGTGGCTGGTATGTAATTCATGTAAGAAATAGGTACACTACAGCACTCAAAATGAAATGGGTATTTATATTTAGGCAGGGAAAAGAAAATAACCATATGTGGGGAAGAAGTGGTTGATGCTGTCTTTCCAAAGTTAATCAACTTCTGCAATGATTACGACCCTTCTATAAATAAAATTCATAATGTCAGTCTGACAATACAAAGTACAACCTTTACTTGAAAGTCAGTATGACTGTAGTAAGCAATTTGCTTGGAAGAAAGCTGCATGAGAATGGAATGGTCTGTGGTTGATTGAAAAGTACCAAACATGCCCTTTGTGCTCATAAGCCATGCTTTTGTACGTTTAAGATTTGTTGTTCTCCTGCACTGCTCTGCTCTCCCAGCACTGAGCCCCAGCTCTGGCTGCAGCCCGCCCTGACACAGCAGCTGCAGACCCGGAAAGCGAGAGGAGGTTTCCATGTGGGTCTGGGCAGAGCTCTCGGCCCCTGTTCTCCAGCTGCCCACACTGTTTCCTGAGGCAGTTCTGAGAACGGGACTGTGGTGATCAGATGCTGCCCGCAGGTCTGGGGGGGAAATGAAGATCTGGATTTTTGAGTTAAAGACAATAAAATGCTGTTTTGTTTGCACAGGACACGGTCTGTGAAGTAGGGAGAGTTGAGTGTAAGAATCGATTGTGTTCTCTGATGAAGGAGCCAGGTCTTCCAGCAAGGGTACTGATTTATACATTCAACTCTGCAAGTTGCTTTCCACTACATCTTTTGCTACTAAAACTCAGTGATGTGAATGTCAATGGGCATGAACAAAAGCCCCATGTTTTGAAAAGCCTGATATGTGTCTGTAGGACATAAAACCTACTACATTTTCTTACTTTTGCTTTTACTGTCCTCTGCAAGGCATTTTCATGGATTGCTGGAAATGGATTTTGCATGCAGCCCACATGTGTGCCTGTGCAATACCATAAATGTTATTTTCCCTTGAAAGCAGCTTTTTTAATCTATTTGTAAATAGAATTTGAGCACAGTCTAGAAATATTTTACGCCAGAAATTATCTATATTGGATTGCTGAATAATAGTATTTTGGTAGGCTGCTATGGCAACAGATGTGCACTCTCTGGATTCAGGCATCAAAGGTTCTTATGGCAGCTGCTTTTTGGATACCTTCACAAGCAGGAAAATATGCTGAGCTATTCCAGTAATCTCTGGAAAGACAGCAGCAATAGAATAAACTGACATGTTTACCACCTTACATTTGTTTTTGAAATATACATGTTTACCACCTTACATTTGTTTTTGAAATATACATAAAGCAAAACCTAAAGTTATGAAAAGGGGGGAAAAAGCACACAAAGGCCAAAACAACACTGTGGAAACAAGGAAACAATAATGTGAAAACATTTTATGAATATTTAGTATAAATTAGTATTTATACTGATACTCAGAATTTCAACCAATGATGGACTGGCACTGTCAGTATGTTATATATTATACAGACTCAGAGTAGGTACCAATCCTTGCCACAAGGCAGCTCTGGTTATTGAGTTCTTTTTCTTTTCTGAGACTTGGTGAAATTCTACAAAATAGGAGCTTCTATTGGAAATTACTCAAGGTCAAGATGCAAATGACATTGACCTATGTCACACAGCAGCAATCCTAACAAAAGAGGGGGTTTGTTGTGCTATTAAGATCTCCGTTTCAGCTTCCCTTCTGCATTCCCTGTTTGCACTAATCCAATTGACTTTATTATCACCGCTGTCCCCACGTGACCCCTCCACAGCTGTGGGTCTGTAAGTAGCTGGCAAAGGTGGTGTCTGTCTGTGATCACAGGTCTCCAGTGTCCACTGGCAGGGTTCAGGTCAGTGCAAACCCACAGGTACACATGCACACTCCTGATGATGATGTCTGTTTGGAAACAGAGCACGTGCTTCAAAAAAAAGGGATGGTAACTCTTGAACACGAAGACACCAGTTAAATAATTAGGGTTAGCATAGGAGAACTTATCACAGACTGTTCTGAGTTGGAAGGGACCCACAAGGATCATCAAGTCCAACTCTTAAGTCAATGGCCCACACAGGGGACTGAACCTATGACCTTGGCATTATTACAACCAAGTTCCATCCCCACTGGGTCAGTGCTGACACTGCTGTGCCAGGAATCCTGTGATCCTGTTGCTGTCTGATACCCCAGAATATCACCTGATGAGTGGGGAAAATACCATAAAATAACCTTAACACCATCATATGCTAACTCAGCTGACCAAAAGCACTTCCATTCTGCATTCTTCACCCAGCATGAAATGACAGACCCAATAACATTATCGTGTGCCAGCCTGCACAAGCCAAGCCTTGCTAATCTTTCCTCACTCATTCTTCCTGTGCTGTGCCACAGTATGCCATCCCAATGAGCTGAATTGCCCCTTTGTTATGTCAGGTACAGTTACCAGCCCTGGTACAAACCCATTCCTCCTCCTTAGAGTTTATCAAGTGTCTATTCCTTAATATCTTTAAGAAAAAATTATAACATCTTCTGTGAGGGATGTCATATGTAAAGCCCTAGATGACATCCTAAATTCTGTATTTCTGTAGCTCTGTCATCACTATGTTTGCACTCACTTGAGTGTAACTCTTCACAAGCACAGACCCAGGGGTAGGTTGGCAGACATCAGAGAGAGGAACTTGGAAATTATATATCAAGCTTGTGGGGAGAAAGCAAACATCTGGGCACCTGGAAGAGTGTCATATTGTCTTAGTCATTTTTCTATGAAACCTTTTTAATATCTGAGGCTCACACAAAAAAAAATTTAAAAAAAAATCTGGTCCACAATAGGGACTTCACAGTACAGATAGTTTTATTTATGTAATACATACTGGAAGGTTTAATTTAAGTCGTAGATGGTAAATGCATTTTTATGAAGCAGAAAAGTATCTTAAGAAACTAAAAATTGACTTCACAGAATATAAAAACTTTCTAATGTCAGACATTCAAACACTAAGAGTTAATGTGGCTATACTGGGAAATATGCAGAGTAGGTGTGCTCATTTCTGAGGATATCTTCCCACTGGCTATTTGTAGGAAGCGGCTGATGACAATGTCTTTGGCCTTCACAGCCTCCATATTCCTTTCTCGTGATATCTGCATGCTGATTTGATCCACGTTAGTCATGATAAGTTCCGAGGCCAGGATCTGAGTGGGGGATGCCCTGTTTGCTGTGCTATCCATGATGTACTGCTTGTACAGTTCCATCAGCTTCTGTTCAAGGTAGTCGTTCAGGGCTGAGTCAGAGAGGGGCTGCTGGTGAGGCCCCAGGCTCGTCAGCCGCCAGCATGAGGAGTAGCCTTGGCCCGGCTTGCGGACGGTGTCACTGGAGGGGGGAACCCTCACAGACTCCATGGGGGGAGGAATCTCTGAGGACTCCAAGAAGGGGCCTATGCCACTGTCACAAGCAAAATCTGTCGTGACGGAGCTGATGGGCACCACATAGTCCCCAGCTATATGCAAATCGTTGTAGTTCTTGCAAATGCTTTTGCAGGAAGGTGGAACAAGGTAGGTGACCTTTTTTGTTAGCCCTTCGCAGGCATGTGTAGCTGGAGATGGCTGCCCTGTGGGCTCAGGGGGCTGTACAGGCTGTGGGAGATTATCCTTCTGCCTCCTGCTGTGCTTGCTACCTCTAGAGCAGATCGAGGAAATGCACTTGCCAGCAGATCTGCATCTCTGAAGGAGGCTTTTTCCTTGTGCTTCGTCCGTGGAAGAATAATTAATGGACCTCATTTCATATACCACTTCATCAGTCGAACTCGTGTTGTAGAGCTCAGGGTTCAGGTCTCCACAAAGGTAGGTGATTCTGTAAAGATAACCTTCTGACAGCATCCTTCTCCAAAGTCAAGGAACCACCAGCAGACAGAAAAATGACAAAAATACGTTAATTACAAAAAGTTCATTATAAATTCACTGAATGATGGTTATGCTCACAAGTCTGTTATATCTGCAGAGAGATGTTTCTGATATGGACATGAACAAGAGTGTCCTTGTCTTTCTAGAGGACTTGAGTCAATGAGCGAAGTGATCATCCTGCCTCCTGGTTGTGCTGTTAACTCAGTGACATCAAAGCATGTTCTGTGTAACATGACACATACTCCAATGCATCCAATGACAAGCAAATTCTGGAGAGAGGGACAAGAATTGTTTTGTTGTGGAATAGCTCCTGTAACAATTTACACTTAGATATGTCTATTTTTGTCCTGCACTTCATAAAGAAGCCAAGGGGTTTCCTCCTTTATCTCACATGCTTTGAAGCAACTTTTGTTGTGTGTGGTTTGTCAGCTGCCTCTGAATTATGTTGATTTGAGATTCATATTGAGAGTATCACCTCTTCTGTTCCAGACTGATCAACAACTATGGGTGTGGTTCCTTTTTCACTAAAAAATCTCAAACTATTAAATTTGCACTTTGCACTTCTGCATTGCAATCAGGATAGAATTAATTGTGTCTCACTTTTAGACATGAAAATGTCAGTGGCAAAAGCAAAACCTTTTGGAGGCATGATTCATCCAGTCTGGTTTAGACCCTTAAATCAAAATGAGATGAATTGTGACCTCGATTTGCTTATCACCTTCCAGTTGCTATAAAAGTACCTTAAACTGATCACCCCAGATATAGAAATAAGGAGTGTACTTTAGAAGAGTCATATTTCAGTGCATAAGAAAGTGCACATTTCAGAAGTACTCTAGGTCTTTGAACTGTGGGATTAGTTGTACAACCAACTCTGAAATCAGTCTCCATTGCAATTCTGCAAAGGCGTGATCAGGTTCCAGCAGTCACTAACTCTTTCCACTCTCTGAGCAATCAGCTCAGTCTCAAAAGCTGCACAGGCACATTAGTAATTAAAGACAGGACTTGCTAGCAAGAATACACATGCATCTGCACATTAGTAAAGGGTTTATCCAAGCTTTAGCAGCTCCACTACCTCAAAAATTGTTCTTAGGTCCACCACTGTATCTTCTCTTTTTTTTTTTCCACAGGTGCCAAGGATACAATCAATGGGAATAAATGTTCTAAAGAAATGGCTTGGTCCAGCAAAGAGAAAGTAGATCTAAAGTGAAAACAAACTAAAATTAAAACTATTTTTCCTATGATACAAAATATCTTGTCTTTCCTGCAATAGTGAATACTTTTCTTCATTTACTATTTAATCTAATTATAATCCTTAACAGATACTGTCTCTGCAGATATGAAAATATGTCCCAGTTATTTGACAATTTGTGTCTCTCTCTTTCAAAAATCCTGCTGTGATGGGGTCCCAGAATGGGAACACCTTCCTACAAACTGTGAATGAGGAGGTGGCATGTCTCTGGCACATGCTGTACTATCCCATGCTGCTGTCAACTGCTCAGCTTATCTTTTCCAAGAGTGAATAATACTTAATAAAGTATTTAATGTGTCACAGTTGCTAGTGCAGAATGCTGCAGTAATAACAATTGTTGGCTAAATCCTGTCTGAGCACAGATATCGACTTTGCACAGCTGTTAGGAAAGAGGCAGTGTGAGAAAATACTTTCCTTGGGGAAGGGAATAACTTCCACTCTATGAAGTAGAAGGTTTGAGGAAAAATAACCTTCCTTCAGACAAAATTATTAATGGGAATTAGAGGTGTCCAAACACTTGCTTCGGTGACTCTAGATCCTCTGCTGTTGCCAGTTGTGTGAGATTTCCCACAGGCAGTAGCAATTAATGAAAAGTGATCTGTTTACACAAGAGGGAAAAAAATCATGTTTGGGGCTTAGCACTCCTTGCAGTGTGATGCTGTTGTCTTGCCTTAGGTTTTAGCTGCGATTAAGGTGCCCCTACAGAGCTCTTAGCCAAATGCTAGAGCTACTCAGGTTATCAACTCATTCTCCTCTCTCTTCTGCTTCTGTTCCCCTCTTTTGCAGTACAAAGGCTGTTCCCTTCCCCCAGCCATCCGTGGCCCAGATGGCTTTGTTGCAAAGCCACCACTAACTTCAGCTAGCTTGAATCTGGGATTATACGTTTATTGGTATGCTATATTTAATGTGGATTCTGAGAAATGAGTGGAAATGTAACATATGGCCTGTCCACTGCTCTAACCAACACAGGCAGAGGCAGTTGTGTTCAGGTAGCATGTGACACTTCAATCTTTCCTGCTCCCCAGATGTGAGTTGTTTCTGCCATGAGGTGATGCGTGAGGGAAATGAAACCATTGGTTTCATTTCTTTGCACTGCATTCTGCTATACTTATTTTAAGAGTTTTGAAGCACAGTCTGAGACAGGAGTGGAAACAAAACTGGCAAATTCAGAAATATTAGGCTCCCACTGTGCTCAGGAGTTGTGTGTTCTGCTGATTGAGTTACAAGCTTACCCTTTGAAGCTGGCAAGGGCTGTCGCACTAATCTGGCTATGCCCAGCTCTACAAGGAAATCTGATTTAAATTCCGATAGGCAGTGTTGAAAGCCTGAATGCAATAGGGAGGTGCATATATCTCTCTGGTCCCTCTTATCCTAGTACTGTCAAGTTATTATGCCATCACTCCAACAGCCATGCAATTGGGTCACCTTTAATTTTTGCATTTTAAATCTGATAAGGATTGCAGATTTCATTAATTCTGAATTCTTGTTCTCCTCTTAATCCCCATTCCGTGACACAGAAACACATATACATCAGGTTTCCAAGGGCACAGAGATTATATCTAATGTCTTTCAATATTTGGGTTTCACGCTCCTTAAATTCAGATTTCACTTCCCTCTGCCTGAAAATAACTGCATAACTTTTTGTTACAATTCTCATCTGATGTATTTCACATGTGAAGTGAACAAAGATAATTTTCCTTGTGTGGGTACTGTGTGGGTACATTCTCTCCAAGCCTAGTGGAGATAGAGGGAGAAGACTGCCTTGTTTATATACTGTCTTTTCTATCTGGCATAGTCTTTATTACTGTCAGATGATCTTAAAATTTCATATGTCTTGCCTGAGGTTTTTGTTCTGTTCCCTGGCAGCAGAAAACTCTAAAGGCAGGATGAATGTTTAAAGTCACACGGAGAATCCAGGGGTATTGCCAGTCGGTGGCAGCAAATTTGCTGGGTTATAATGCTTGTAGATGGTGCCAATGTTTGCATAAAAACCTCAAATTACAGTCTGAGAGCAAGAAAACAGAATGGGAGTTCCTGGCTCAGGATAACAGTTAAGGAAAGCCTGAGAAGAGTACACAAAGATTTAATAAATTGTGTCCTATACAAAAGCCTGAGGGAGATGAAAAGTGGCTAGGGAGAACAGAAAGAACATGGTGTCAGCTGGGATCACAGTTCAGCGGGGAAAGCAACATTATTTTGCACTGTAAAAGGAGGGGATGGAAATTCATAGAAGAGACAAGCTTGTTTGGAATATGTCTGGCTTTCAGATTCCTGTGCAAGGCTCTGAGTGGCATTAAAGTTATGCTGCTGTTGATTGGAGATCAAATCTTGTCACAGAGTATACCTTGAGTTCTAGCTTATCTATTACATGGAATCCCAGATGACAGTCTCCCTGCCTCAAGGGAACTCAGATCCTGTGGATCGATCTATTGTATTTTTCCTATTTTAAGACATGCTTTCCCAGGCTGTGGAGATTCAGACAGATCCCTTCAGTGAGGTTTGGGATCCACCTCAGAATGCCAGACATGCACACAAGAGTCCTGGGAAGCAGGATAGTCTGGAGAGCAAGCTTGCATGTGTTGCATGACCCATATCTCACCTTCCCCGTGGGCTGGCATGAAACAGCTTCCAGGAAGCCTCAGTATAGCCAGTGTGGGGAAATCAGGATAGTGGAGAAGGTAATAAAGTGAGCTGTGCATGTGGATAAGTAGAGCCTCTCCTTAATGCCAGAAACCAACAGATCTTTGGTATCTGAACCACATTTGGCTTGGGTAAAGGTAATGCTGATGACACTACACTGTGTGGTGAAGTGGACACAAGAGCCATATTACAGAGACCTGGACAGCAATAACAGTATCAAGTTTACAAAGTGTGAGTTCCTGGACTGAGATAACATAACCAAAGAGCCCAGCACAGACCAGGATCTGTGTGCCTGGGGAGCAGCCTTGCTGAGAGGGACGTGGGGGTCCCAGTGGAGAAAAGCTGAACATGACCCACACACCTGAAGCATCCACTTCTGTCCCCAAAATTCAAGAAAGATGTGGACAGACTGGGGAGGGTCCAATGGAGAGTCATGAAGATGATCAAAGGAGAAAAGATTAAAGGAGTTAGGACTCCTCTTTCTGGAGAAAATAAGACTGGGAGAAGCAGTAAGCTCATCACAAAATTTCTTTATTTGCAGCTGCAAAGATAGAGGCTCCCTCTTCACAAGGAGCCATGTGGAGAAGACAAGTTGCAATGAGTACAAGTTACATTGGAATAGAGTCATACAATCATTTAGATTGGAAAAGACCACTAAGGGGCCTTGAGCCCAACCATTAGCCTAGCACCACCATGTTCCCCACTAAACCATGTCCCTAAGTGCCACATCCACATATTTTTTGAATGCTTCCAGGGATAAGAAGATGTTTCATCTCAGGTAAAAAATGAAATATTTTACAGTGAAAATAGTGACTGGAACAACCTCACCAGAGACATGTGGAGTCCCCTTTACTAGGAGTTTCCAAGATGGGACAGGACAAGGTTCTACATAATCTCATCTAGACTTCCTTTCCCATGTAAGATTGGACCAGATGATATTTCTAGGTTCCTCCCAACCTGAGCTTTTATACAACTCTATGATTCTACAGTAACAGTAGACACTGTTTGAGGCAGGAGTTGGCCCACTTTGCCCATGACTAAAAAGAAGAGGAATAGCCAAGATGCACAATGCACAAGCATCTGAGTGCTGCCTGCTACATTTGTCACTTCCTCTCCCTGCTGCTGCTGCTCTGGAAGATCTGGGACCTGAGGGGCTGCACTGTAAGGCTCTTTCAGCAGTGCTCAAGAGCCAAACTCCTCCTATCCCCTCCCCACAGCTCCCTTCACTCTGATGTTTTGGTCTTCTGACAGAAGAAAACATAAGAAAACATCTTTTTTATTCACATGTCAACAGTTCAAGAGATGCAGGAAAGCTAGGAGTACCTCTCCCACCTGGGAATGTGAGATGTTTCAAGGAAAACAAGTAGGTTTGAGAGGAAAATAATCCTGTGTTTCAAGAGTATGAAGGAATTTCCTTGAAGAACAGGCTGAAGGAAGCAAGTGAGGAGAGACATCTTCCCCAACATATTACACCTTATATGTTTACCATACTGTTGAATGTTTTGTTATACAACTGTCTACCTATTTTTTAATCATGCTAAACAGATGACAGTGAGTTTCAGGTGCATCTGGTTTCTTTCATTTAGGAAAAAAAATACATTCTTAGTTTATTTTGAGTGCTGTTGTATCTTTAAGTGGATTTTGGAGGGGACATGCTTCCATGAAAATACAACGAAAACTGTATGCTGGTAAATACAGTATAAAAATAATTTCCCATCCAATTTTGGTTTATCAATTCAAGTTCTTTGAAACTTCATACAGAGCACGCCTGGTTCATCATTTTCCACATTCTTCTTAATTATATATACCCATCCAAAGTTGGTTTAGGACCCCATCAGTCTGGTTTGATAGCATTTTGCATCTCATATCCACAGCTGTAAGCAGCAGCATGAAATGAATTGGGTTCCACACCCGTAAGAGGAACCTGACTATATGATAATTCTGCACTATGCTTTTATGTTTTACTTCCTGGGGTAGAAATCATTTCATGTTTCTGAATGTCTATGTCTAAATGAGTTGGTAGTTGTTACCACGACTGAACTGCATGGACCACAACATTCCGCGTGTGAGCATTTGAAGTAGAGAGGCAACAAATTCATGTGCTCTCCCATAGAAGAGAATACACTTGCTGGAATTAAAAAGAATGAATGATAAAACAAGAAAGACAGAAAAGGCTGAAGGAGTTTCCCAAAAGGCAAGAGTGAAATGGTCCAAAACCAAGCATTAGTCACATTGCTGCAAAGCATAAAAAAGAGGGAAGAGGGTGCATTTTGTGCATGTGCACCCATGTCAAATTTTCAACTTGCACCAAATCAGGAAATTCACGGTGAATGAGGAAAACACAATGATAAAGTTTCTTTGCTTACACTTTTTAACATCATCATGTTTTCAGAGAAGTCAGCTTTTTTTCCTATGATTTTTTTTAAGTATGATGCCCATATTCATCTCTTTTCATGCCTATTTTTATTTCTAATCTACAAATAGAGTACTGTACTTATGTAGTACAGTAACGTGCAGAAAGCTCATTAATAATACCATAATTACAATAAAAGTAACACACCTGGTAAGACTCCCTTTAAAAATATTCTGAAAAATATTTGTGGTCTGATTTTGTGAAAGTCTATAGAAATATCAGTGGAACAATTTTGTTTTTTCCATTTTGAAGTCACATTCCAATCACAGTCAGTCATGGTTGTGAAGATGGCACCTTTGAAATGTCCTCACCACTTCTAAAGGCAGCAGAAACTGCATGTGGACAGTGGCTGAGACAGCAAACACATGTACATTCAAAACAAAAAAAAGCACATCTTCATTTTACTCACTGCCAGCTGTGGTCCCACACAGACAGAACTGAGCCACTTTGATAAGCAAGAGTAACATCCTCATACATTTATAAAATGCACAGTATATTTTAGTTCTTACCTCCAAAGATACAGCAGCTGACCAGGTACTGCAAATCTGAGGTCTTCCAACTAGTTTGAAGCTTCCTGTGAGTCTGTCCTACCTCAAAATGCAAAGTTCTGTTTTTATTTCCTTTTTACACACACTTCTAAGATAACATCTGTTTTACTTCTAATCCTCTATAGCAAAGAAGTATAGAAAGAAAGTCCCTTAGGAGATTAGGGGCTTTTATAACTGACTGAACTGCTTCACGCTGAACTTGCTTCCCCTTTTATGTCTAAAGGAAAATTCATTGTGAAACTGTGTACTGTTAAAATAGCTAATTGCAACACACACAGTCCAGGCAGATGGACTGTTACATGAAAAAACCCTGGTAAAGTTGAACAGCTAAAACAATCTTAAAGAAACTGCTCTTCTGTTGGCAACTTACCGTGCACCCCATTTCAGCCTCATCTATCAATCTCCTTTTTGCTGATGCAGAGAGACATTTTGACATGTCAAGATTGTCATGCCAAATAGGTTGGAAGAGTGAGGTGCCAAAGCAGAAATGCACTCCTCAGCAAGCCTGCTTTACTCTCTGCAGACCCTTGTACAGATATTTTACCACCAAACAGCATTGCACAGCTGCTTCATCAGGTTTTGCTTGGTATCAGCAATGCCTCTCAGGAGGAAGGTCACACCTGAAAGCTGGACCTTGCCTTTTTTGGCACCCAGAACCTCAGTGCTTCCCATACCCAGGCAGGAAGCTTGTCTTAGCAGGGGCAGTGGATGAAAATCCCTTAGGCAAGCAGGAATTCATCCTCCAAGCTTGAGCCATAGGGACAGTGAATAAGGCTTTGAGGTTGTTGTTGGAGTATTCCTTAAAGGGCAGAGGACAAGTACTGTTTGTAGCACAGAACTGGACTGCTTGGGTTGATCCCAACAGAACATACCAAGTTTGCTTTCAAAGGACATCATTAGACATCTATACATTGTAATAAAGAAAGAAATATATTAGAAATACATTTTCATTCACAGTAAATTTTAACTTCCTCATTGAGGGCCTTTTTTTTTGTTTGTTTTTTTTCTCAGAAGCCTCCAACTCTGACAGCCAGAAATCACACTTCTAAGAACATCATTTTCCTGAATAATCACGATGATGCAACATACAATCAAGACTAGTATCAAAGTCTTCTTCCAAAGTCTCCTTAAACACAGGCATGTAAAAAATACAGGTGCCAGTCTAACCCTACCTACTAGCCAATTCATACAATAGTTTAATAAGTAATATTGTACCCAACCATATGCCATGTTAGGATCAACAGTGCCTAAAAAGCACAAAACCTGAACAAAATTGGCAGTTTAATGCAAGTCACAACAGATATCTTTGTTATAAAAATGCTTCCTCAGGAAACCAACTCTTTTATGCTTAACATTAACATTAATATTAACCATTATCTTTTTTTTCTCTGATCCTTCATTCCTACTAGGGACCAGACTTGGGCTTGTCAAATTTATACTAGTCCAATATAATTTTTTTTTCTGGGGTTTCCTTATCTGGATGAAATAGTATTGAGGGGAGCAAGAAATAAATCACTATAAAGTTTTATCTTTTCTGTAATTCTAGAGAGCTCTGTAGTCACAGGAGCTCAATATTTCTATTAGACTTCTGGGAAATAAATTTGGTAATATAAAAAAGCATATCTATAAAGGTACTCAGAGAGTTTTCAGAATACTTTTTTAATCATCTAAACCCATGTAAAAAAGGGAAGACACAAACAGACTGATATTTTAAAGTAAAATCACTTTTGGGCCCAGAAAAGTACAGGTATTCAGAATCACTGAAATATCAATCTGCTTTCATGGAGATACTTCAGTATGGATTTAAGAGTTACTTTCAGCCCCCTGGATTTGGAAAAAATAAATGGCCTTTTTTTTTTTCCAGCCGTGCACATAGATTGTTTTCAGTTATCTAGAGAAAGCCAAACACTGTTTGTATTTCTGCACAGTAGCTTTATGTACCTATGGAAAAGAGATGTTAAACTGTAATTTCTTGTCATACAAATTGCACATTAACATCCTGACAGTCGAGGCTTTGGGGACAGTCATTTTTTCTAGTGACTTTTTCCATGTTTACTCCTGACCTTGAAAGAGCTATCCTCAGCTATGAAGCACTGTTCTATATGAATTTCTGCCACTCTGAGGGCCTGATCCAGAGCTCAGTGAGTTGGGAGACAGTACAGCACAGAGCCACCTGATCCCTTTCACAGAGATCCCTGCATGTGCTGTGCCTCCTGCACCCAGTGGAATAGATGTGAGAGGAGAGGGACCACACAGAGTCTTTCAGCACCTTAGAGAGTCTTTCAGTCAGTCTCTTCACCTGCAAAGGTAGCTCAGATTGTCTGAGGCCATACCAACTTACTTTTCTCAGTGTACTTCACTACACCAAGCCCAAAGCATCAAGACTGTGTATCCCTATACTCAAAAGAGAGTAAATTGGAGTAAATTGCCCTGTTTCCTTCTCTACCACATTCTTGCACTCACAGGGAATTTCCTCGAGAAAACTGCTTTAATTTAGATTAATATTATAATAATATTAATTATTTCATTAATACATACATCTCCCTTAACTTCTTATTTCAGTTCAGTTTATTTTCAAAACAAATGTGCCAGCTGTTTGCTCTCACAGTGCTTTAGTTTGTCTCTTGAAGCATGTGAAGCAGATTCCTTTTGGATGAAACTCAAAAGGAGGATGCACACCAGGACCATGCCTCAAACTTTGCCATGGCTGTTTCCTCGTGGACTTTCATGGAAACATAGTGGAGCTGATCCAAAATAACCTCCCCAGACCAGGCATCCTAGGGAGACAGGGTTTCAGCAGCAGCTGTTACTCTGCCCACATCTGGCTGACATAAGCAGAACAGAATGCTGGGAAAGGACTCACCCCTATGATAGCACTAGACAGTCCACCAAAGTGACCCTTGCCCACCAACACCATTGAGCTCATATGGCTCAGAACTTTGCAACTGATAACACTGCACTGCCAGAAATAGAAGAGAAGGCTAAAGGTCCTTCTCTAGAGCTGCTGGCTCCAGCACAGAAGTTCAGAATAAATAAATCTCTGCTTAGCCTGGCCTGTTTGGTCAAACAGTTCAAAGGCTTATCACTTGCAGACAAAATGTCTGTATTCTAGAGTTTATAACTTAGGAGCTTGTGATAGGACCAATATTCCATAGCTTTTTGTTCTAATTAATAGTAGGAATAAGTGCAGGAGATAAATCTATTTTCCTGCACATATAATCAAGTATGTACACAGTAAGCTCTCTCTGGTTATCAAACAATTTCAGCTCGCTTCTCATTTGCTATGTGTATACCTATAACTGGAAATGTTAAAATTCAAAAGGTTAAAAATACCACTTTAGGATTATCACCTGGTTTATAATTACTTTGTGCAATAGGACAAAGGGGATAATTTTTAACGTTTTGATCTTTGGAAGGAAAGAGTTGATGAGGAGATAAGCACTATCTAGTACTTCATCATAAACAAAATCATGAAAGATTTATGTTCCTTTACAGCTGTAAAATCAGATATATTTCAAGAGTCACAGTATGCCACACTTGGTTAGAGCTGAAAACTCAGTTTTCAATTCAATAATTATGCCAGTATAATCAATTATTTGAGTAAACCATCAGTCTTTAAACAGGGAAGAACCTCCATAGCACACAGTTTTATCTCATGTTCCCTTATTGCCTACAGTAGAAAACAGATCAGTAAAAATGTCTAGGTAAAACAATGAGGATTCTTGTCTTCCAAATGAGTGTCAGGCAAGTCTGAGTTTCAGATATCCTAGGCTGAAGGGAGTCTTCTGGGTGAATTACTCCAGCTCTCCACCTGTTATGCAAAAAAAGAGGTGGTTGTGACATCGTTCTCTTGCCCATGCACTTCCAAGGAGGAAAACGAGGTCACAGGGACACAGGGAGCATTGCCATTCTGGAAAAGGTGAGGAAGTTTTGGTGCCCATATGTATTTACTGTCTCCAGCTGCCCGTGACCAGTGGCTGCCCGTGCAGTAATGGGATGTCTGGCTGTCCTTGGTGCCCAGAGCCTTAACCTCAGGAACACATAGAGCACAATACCTTCCATGTAGTTAAATCCATCAAATTCTGCACCCAGAGTTTGATACTTCAAAATGAAGTAGTCATTTCACCCCATAAAATCTTTTAGTTAACTACAGAGGCAAGGGCCATGAATTTCCTGATTTGTTGTTTCATTATAAAATATCTTTTTGTACTTCAGGTACAAATAGAGTAGTAATAGGGTACATTTGCTGCCTTATATGCTCCTTTTAGTCAATGAAATATACGATTTATTCCTACATTGAATTTAGTTTCTCTTTTGTGGATCACATGAATAGTTGGTTATATGCAGACAACTCTACAGGTTCAACTTATGTGAAAATGAAGAAAGCAAAAGCAAGGCCTTTAAGAAAACTATAGACAAGACCATTGCACCCTCCAATAAAATCTCTAAGGTCAAGGGGAGTTTTCTGTTGGAAAATATGACAGTATCGGATGTAGAATATTGAAGCTATTCTACATTATGTTTCCAGTATTAGTCTTTTCTAGTATTGAGTAGCCAGTTAATGAAGTCCTTTCAGTTCATGTTCTTTTCTTCTCTCACTAATGTTTACATGAACTAGGAGATTGATCTAGTCACAGTTCAGAAATCTCTCCCTTCAGTCCCAACCTCTCTTCATTCATAATCCTTTATTTACCTTTAAGGGTCAAATTGTTCTGCCCATATTCCTTTCTTTAAATGGTCATAAAGAATGCTGCACCCATGTATCCTGAACAAAGCACCTTATTGTCCACGTCCCTGATGGCAGAGACTGCACTGAGGTTGCCGTGCATAACCCCACATGGGTACATAGACCATAAGTGCTGCTATTCAGCCTGCAGTGCAGGGATCACGAGTGGCCTGTAAAGCATCAGACAACAGCATGCTGGGCGGGCTGCCCTTTTCCATTGTCAGCATCTGGCCAAAAGCCAAAAACTTCTCTTTTTCCACCTCTTTTTAACTTTTTTTTTTGTCTTTTATTCAGTACCATGATAACTTGGAAATGGATGGTTTTAAAGCAACGAGCAAGAATCTCTAAAGGCCACCTACTTTTTAGCACCTCTCAAACAACAATGCGGATAAAAGATGGTCTACAATGTGCAAAGAGATTTATATATTTACTGACACCCTGATGTACGCCACGGATACTGTGTACAGTTTGCTGTCTGATGCTGACTGAAATACCTCAGGGTATGATGCATTTTAGTCAGCAGAAGAGAGGAGCCTGGCTCTGCAGCATGCTGGGAGAGTGCAAACCACAACCACTCTTCAAGCAATGAAGCGTGTTCTTTCCTGGCTTACCACCCAGCTCTGCAAAAGGGTTTATCAGCAGCTATAACTCTTCTTATCCTTCCACCTTCCAGATCTTTTTGGGCACTTTTCTGAGGTCAATTTTTAAGCCTCTCAGGATGCAGACATCAGTTCTGCTCCTTTCATAGAATTTGTGTTATGATAGGCACTGTAATTTCTTTGGAAGTCAATTTTCAAAGAGGAAATTTAGCAATGATTTTTTTTCAAGGGGGAATATTTGCTCAAGATGCATCATTCTTCTGCAAGTATTTAAACACATGCATACATATATATACACTGAAGGTTTGGAGGTTTCTTCCTGTTTTAGTTTCATTTAATGCTTTTCACTCATTGAAAAATTCTTTAAATGCTTGAAATTCATATAATTCATTTTGCACAATTCATATAAATCATTTCACAATGTGAAAAAATTATTATTTTTTATTTATAAGCCTGAGTGGGCAGAGCAGCTAGGAGTGATCAAAATTAGTATTTCAGGTGACAAACAAAGAAAACAGCTATTCCATATCCCTGATTTTCAAAGCATCTCCTGCAGAATAAAAAAAGTACTTGAAGCCCCTAACTATGTCAGATCACTTCCTACCACAGGAATTCCACAGGGGTGTTATATAAGTCTGAAATGATTACTTGTACATGCTTAGTTAATTAAGTAGCAGCTAATTACATCCTACCAACCAGATAGAAAGGCACATTACTGGATTAGTGATAAGACTAACCATTAGGTCAGGGAAGAAATATTTTTGCTGCTTCCACCTTTTATTGAAGTAGTCTTTTTACAAGTGCAGTGACTAGAGCAGACTCCAACAGCCCACAGCATCCTGGGAAGAGGGCAGTAGAGTAGAAGGTGTTGTACCGATGTTGCCAGAACTTGGCTTTTGTGCTGGTTTAAAGGCGAACCATCAGGGGAAATGAACTCAACACGAGAGAGATTATAAGTCAGAGCTAAAATTTAATAATAATATTACAATAAAAACACTGGCACAAAAGGGAAATGGCTTTCAACTCACAAAACCCCAGCAGTATAGCCCAGTGTCCTGGGGCACAAACCCAAGGGGGCTTGTTTGCCCTTGTGCTGAGACCCCTGTGGCTCCCCCCAGTCCAGAGCAAAAGGAAATGAAAAACCTGTTGGTGCAGGCGAGGGCTGTGGTCTGGGTGAGAGCGGTGATCTCCTGCTGTCGAGGTCCTGTTGCTCCTCTGGATCCGACGAGAAGTTCCCGAGGTCTTCTTACCCACCACTTATGTACCCTCAGGGAGCACCCAGTCCCTCCCCCTGGGAAGGAACTCACACAATGGGTGATTAACTCTGGGAGCCAGGGGGTATTGTTGAACTGTTGATGGCCCATTAGTAGCTCCGCCCCCTCAGGCTGGGTGGGAAGGTGATAATGACTCCCTGGGCAGCTGCTGCTAATGGTCCATTGTCCTTGGGGAATGAATAGAGGGGGTAGAATACACAGCTTTGATCACCCCCACACAGTGTTAATTGGTCCCTCCTGCTGAACTAGGACAGCTTTCTTTCCACAAGAACATTTTTCTGCATTTTTTGCCTCTGGTTGAGCTCAGAATTCCCTCCTCAACGGGTCATCAGATTTAATAAATTCTAAGCCTAGCAAATCCCAGCTGATAAAAAGAGGAGCTTGTTCTTTCACCTGCCTGCACCTTGAGGACAAGGAAGACTATTCATCTCTGCTCAATACAATACCAGCAGTTTTCTTCCTGGCTTTCTGCCAGATTCCACTGTGGCTACACATAACCTCTGGGATAAGCCAGGATTTTCTAAAAGAAGAAGTGGTTAATTGTAATACAAAAGGTTCAAATTCTATTTCCAAGGGTAATACAGATTGTCTGGAATGCTGCCTGCATATACAAAATTCTGCCACATGATACATACTCAAATTCCAATGCTTGCATTAGGTTTTTGTTAAAAGTAAATTGTGCATCCCACTGCTAATGTACTTCTTGGTTCAGTGACAACTAGTCACTAGTGGTGAGGCTTTAAGACCAGGCAAAGAACTTTTTAGCTGTAAAAAAATAATACATGAGGATTTTCTTGTTCAGTTTTTTATTACACCTCAGTGTTGCATAAGAAAATCTATGGCTGTCAGGCTACTAAAAAGGTATTTTTTTGTTAGTGTTTCAAAATACCACAAAGAAGTTGCAGAAATCCAGGAGCCATTAAAGAGGTCTGGTTACGTTAACTGTATTTGGCACGTCTTTAATTTCTAGGTAGAGCCATTCTGTGATAACTGGATGAATTCCCTGTGTCTTTTTTCTCATGTACTGGCTCTTAGTTTGGCTTTGATTTCTACATCCCTCACTTTCTTATTCTTGCTTCTTTCCAGCAACCAACTTTATCAGCTATCCCAAGCTCTCTCATTAATATTCATTCGAAACCTGTGTCTAAAGGCAGCAACAGAATAAGCAGTTGATCAGCTGAGGACTTTTAACAAAATAATAATAAAAAACCCTCCTGCACAAAGCACCTTCAGGGTGGACAAGGGATTAGACCCAGCCAGCATGGGTTTAGGAGGGGCAGGTCCTGTCTGACCAACCTGATCTCTTTCTACGATCAGGTGACCCACCTGGTGGATGAGGGGAAGGCTGTGGATGTGTCTATCTGGACTTCAGCAAGGCCTTTGATACTGTCTCCCATAATATACTCCTGGAAAAGCTGGTAGCCCATGGCCTGGACAAGTGTACCCTCTCCTGGGTCAGGAACTGGCTGGAGGGTTGGGCCCAGAGAGTGCTGGTGAATGGAGCTGCATCCAGCTGGTCACCAGTGGTGTTCCCCAGGGGTCTGTGTTGGGTCCAGTCCTGTTTAACATCTTTATTGATGATTAGATGTGGGGATTGAGTCCATCATCAGCAAATTTGCTGATGACACCAAGTTGGGAGGGAGTGTCAACCTGCTGGAAGGCAGGAGGGCTCTGCAGAGGGATCTGGATAGACTTGAGAGATGGGCTGATTCCAAAGGGATGAAGTTCAACAAGGCCAAGTGCCGGGTTCTGCACTTTGGCCACAACAACCCCCTGCAGCGCTACAGGCTGGGCACAGAGTGGCTGGAGAGCAGCCAGGCAGAAAGGGACCTTGGAGTACTAATTGACAGGAAGCTCAACATGAGTCAACAGTGTGCCCAGGTGGCCAAGAAGGCCAATGGGATCCTGGCCTGTATCAAAAATAGCGTGACCAGCAGGACCAGGGCAGTGATCCTTCCCCTGTACTCTGCATTGGTGAGGCCACACCTTGAGTGTTGTGTTCAGTTCTGGGCCCCTCAGTTCAGAAAGGATATTGAGATGCTGGAGCGGGTCCAGAGAAGAGCAACAAGGCTGGTGAAGGGACTGGAGCACAAGCCCTATGGGGAGAGGCTGAGGGAGCTGGGGTTGTTTAGCCTGGAGAAGAGGAGGCTCAGAGGTGACCTCAGCACTGTCTAGAACTACCTGAAGGGAAGTTATAGCCAGGTGGGGGCTGGTCTCTTCTCCCAGGCACTCAGCAATAGAACAAGGGGGCATGGGCTTAAGCTCTGCCAGGGGAAATTTAAGTTGGAGATCAGAAAAAAATTTTTTACAGAGAGAGTAATCAGGCATTGGAATGGGCTGCCCAGAGAGGTGGTGGATTCACCATCCCTAGAGATCTTTAAATGCAGATTGGACGTGGCGCTGAGTGCCATGATCTGGTAAATGGACTGGAGTTGGACCAAGGGTTGGACTCGATGATCTTGGAGGTCTTTTCCAACCCAATCGATTCTATGATTCTATGATTCTATGATTCTAAAGCAGCAAATCACTGCCCATGGCTTTGTTTGAGCTAGGTGTTCCTGGGTAACTATGCCATGAGTAAAGAAAAACAGGAAAAGCACCAAATGTGAGAGTCTGCAACAAGCATGGGAAAATTGCCAGTTCCATCTGCTGACAAAGAAATGATACTCGGCACAATTTGCTGCTGCTGAGCATTATCCAGGAACATGAGACCTGGAAAAGGGAGTGAGAGGAAGCAATGGTATCACGAAAAAGTTTCTGAGAAGCAGATTGAAAGCAAAGGGTCTCTGAGTCGACATTTTTTTTAAAGAGATGGTTGCTGAGAAGGGGCAGAAACACATTAAATTGGGCAATTACACAGGCGTAGAGAATCAGGGAAGCTTTTTCAGATGGAGGCTGCAACTGAGATTTTGCAAGGTAGATTGATAGGAAAAGGTTATTTAGTTACATAAATAAGAGGAAAAGAGTTTTTGGAAAATGGATCCAATGTGGTTTCTGGAAAAAAACAGCCATATTTACTTTAAGGTGGAACTCAGTGAGTTAATGACAATTGTGTGTTTGATGTCGCACTTGGGGGATTTACTGAAGATATATATCTATCTTCAGGGAGACTGGGACAGAAACAATACAAAGATTTAGAAATAAGATAGAATATTTAAATTTAAAAATTGAAATTATGAGCCACCAATATAATTTTGTTCTGCATTAGGCAGAGCTTTGTCCACAGTTTGAGACAGCTGATCCTTCCCCTCTGCTCCACCCTTGAATATACTCAAAACCAACTGGACAGAGTCCTGAGCAACCTGCTCTCATAGATTTACCTCTGAGAAGATACTTAGACCAGATGATCTTCACAGGTGCCTTCCTGCCTCAGCTGGTCTGTGTTTCTAAATAGGAAGAGGGTAAAAAAACCCAGGATTTGGTACAAAACTCAACAAATACTTCTCTGCAAATGTTTGTTGCTACTGCAGTGACATATGAATACAATACACAAATATGAGTGACTGCAAGCACAGTGACACAACAGACAAAAGCCGGATATAAAACTAGACAAAGAGGGAGCAGAATAACCACAAAGGAGGAAAATGGGGACTAAAGGTAAAGACAGATTTTTGATATTTGATAATTTGGGCTATACTGTCAATACTGCCAACATCCTCTATATTTCTGATTGAGATCTGTAAATATTACATGACTAATTTTCTTAACTTGTAAAATCACTTAATATCAAGCATGGGTTTACATAACTCTTTCAGGTAAACAAGACAATCCCATGGATTTGATTACACAAAAGGGAAACAAATTCAAATTATTTCAGCAACCACTCAGCAAAACTGGAAATAAACCACCAAACCAACCACCAGGCCAAGTAACTCACTACATTTCCATAATAAAAGATATAAATGCTGACATCAAGACATAATAAAATATATAAATGCTGACATCAAGAATCCCAAAAGAGCAGAGAGATTTCTGAAAACCAGTAAGAGACAAGAAACTTAAAGTTCAGGACAATGTAGATTACACCTAAGTCAGAATTAATGAATTTTTGTATCTTTCTGGGCATTCCAGAAATGCTGTAAAATGTAGGCCTGTGCTGTCAAGTAAAACTGGCTGTTTCCTTTTTTTCTTCTTTGAATTTTTTATCTTTCATTCTGTCTTAGGTAGTGGACATCTTTACTGACATGGTAAAGCTATTTATTAGGGAAGAACTAGATAAATCATAAGAAACTAGAGATGTTTAGTATTTGTGCCATTTGTTTGGTTTTTTTAATCTTGCTTTACACCAATCTGATCAAACATCATTATTTACAACACAGAAATTGTAACTTAAAAATTACAATGACTCTACAGACATCCGTATCATCATCAAACTCAGAAGTCATTCATGCTTAGTCAGACAGGGCAAAATTAAATAACAGGAAAAGTTTGTAAAACAATTATCCATATCAGATGCCATAATAAGAATCACTTCATGGCAGAGCATAACTCACATTCAGCTATGGATTTACTGTACCCATAACCAGTAAATATTTCACAACATCCCTGACTCACCCATGGGTGATTCATGATGCAATCAATGTTCATGGAAATTTGCATCCAGCCTTGCACCAGAATACAGTACTTTGAACACCATATTGTTATGCCTGGGCAAAATTCAGGATTCAGTCTGCTTGCTCTCCTCAAAGCAGGTTGTTTACCACTCATATACTGAAGAGAAAAGTGGGTATATTGTCAACAATGTTCTCTGGTAGCCCTGAGGAACTCTAAATTTTGACTGCTGAGGTCAAATGTGTAAACTAACATCTTGGTCTCAGGTGACTACCCTGAAGGGTTGGACTTTTCTTTTTAGCAGAATTGGTTGAACCACTTAAGTCACTCTAAAGAGTAGACTGTGGGGGGTCAATGTCTCCATATATCCCCACTGACATCCCACAACCTCTCTGCAGACTCAGCTGTATCTTCACTATGAAGCAAGAGCTCTCCAGAAGAACAGGTGTTTGGTCACTGCCTTGCTGCCTTTCAGCTGTGGCTGAGGAAAGGACGCAGAAGAGACAACTTTAGGCACTGTTTTGCTGCCAAACAATGTGACCTCTGGGATGAACTGAATAGGTGGGACCAGCTGTCATAGCAATGGATGGGCACTTCCCATCAACTGTGCGGGTCTTGGAGCTTTACTTTTTTTTTTCACTTCTGCAGTCTGCAGGTCAACAACCACAGAATATTATTGGAATCATCTCTTACAGGTGACATGGTGCATGTTTAAAGGCACACAGGTGAGATGGACAGTTTGGGTCTCTTAAGATTTGTATTAATGAGATGAGACATAATTCATAAGAGTTGCTAAGAAATGGACACTCCACCTCTGAACTGCTTCTGTGGCAGAACACAGCCCAGTTCCTCACCGTTTGCCTTCTGAGGTAAATGAACTGAGGATTGCTCATAAAAGTGCAGAATGAACTCTCACCACAGGTGAAATTTGTTGTAATCAAGACAGCATCTGAACTTGAACCAACAAAAGAGGCAGAGCAACTGCGCAACAAGTTCAGTACCCACATTCCAGCTGTTCTACCTATGGAAGGCCACACCATATTCAGGGAAAATAACTTCTCACCTTTCTTCCACAACAGCCTCTTCAATCAATGATTACATATCAGATTTCTTTAGGGGTCTGGTTGTTTAAAGATTACCTGATGACAGCTTTTTGCAAAGCCAAAAGGTAGTGTGCCATTCTCAAATCCTCCCTCTGCAGCCTGGAAAGCTCTCATGAGAAATATGCCTTGTTAGCTGGGATTACCTGTTTTACATACACTGTCTCAGATGTCAAAATTGTAAAAAAGTTAATCCTTCTGCTGATGTGTATAAGGAAAACAGTATTTCAACCACAGAAGTGTTCTGTGATTTCTATCAGGCCTCTAATTATTACAAAATTTAAAAGAGGAAGATGCAATAAGAAAATGAGAATCAGTCTTTTCAGGAGAAGATACAGAAAAAATCCTTTTATTTGGATGTTGTGTGAACTGAAAACTTAAGGAATAGCATAATAGAATGTCTAGGGGGAAAAAAGGTGGTGTTTTTAATCTTCATAAAAGATGCTGAGGTAACTTTCTAAGATACCTCCTAAACTAAATTATTCTATGAAAATTAATGGCACTGAACCATTAGAAAACCCCTTACTGTTTGATGTTTTTCTATGTGTATTGTGATGTTATTTTAATATAATATCTATAAATATTATACTATATCACAAAGGCTTTATATATATTTATATTACATATCTAGAAGAAGAAATTTAATCATCTACATTATAAACATGTGTCTTAATTGTAGTTATTTAGTGTTCATACCATTTATTTTCAGTTACATCATGCATTTAACTATTGTGAATTAATTAGAACTGTATTTTTGGTACATTTCAATGACTCCAAGATTTCTAATACTCTCTGTCCTCTTTTGTTTTAGCAGACTCACATACTCCACCATTAACCATCTGAGAACTCTGTACAAAATACACCACAGATGTGGGGGGTTTCTGTTCACTCACTGTTCATCTTGTTTACAAAAGTACAGCAAACAAAATAGTAAGCAAAGATAACAGAAGAAAAATCATATTTATATTAAAATTTTAATCTTGTTTCTTTCTTAAGTAAGCAGTGACAAAGCAAAGCAAACACACACACACGTAAAGCACATTTTAGGGCATTTACAGGAGAAAGGCACATCTCCTTTCTTTCTTAAATTCATTGTAAAATCTCTTTTTGACTGCAGGGGGAGCAAGAATTTCCCTAAAGTATTCTTGAAACATTTAGCTGTGGTGCATTGACTGTGCAATGTCTTTTTCATTAGCCAGATAATTATTTCTGCACAGAACAGAAAGAATAAGTTACACCCATAGCATATGAAATCAAACTGAGCAGTGTGTTGCCTCAGGCTGACTCCCTGTCTCAAACAATATGGTAGAAACAAACGTATAAAGAGGCTGAAGTTAGTAATTTAATTTCTTTTTATTATTATACTAAAAAAAATATAATTTCATACAGAATGAACATCCATCTATAAATTTATTTTGTAATAACAGAAGACATGTCATTAGAAATGTCATTTCTCTACTTCTGCAATAAGTAGATGAATTTTATCACTGCTACACTGATGTTTGTCACCTGAATGTTTATGATTTTATTTACACCCCTATTACCTTTGTCCTAATATCCCCAATAAGAAGTATATACAGACAAACCACTGTATTGTAGTCATTAGAATCTTGTAAAATTGCACAGAAAAATCAATGCAGCTTCTAGAAGTTAATGTACTCATTACAGGGAGGACTCACAAAGAAGGCAGCTGGAGCAGTTTCCACCCCAGCTCTCAACTCTGTCCCTAAGGAGCTTCTCTGTAACCTGGAGAGAACCAAATGCCATGAGTGAGCTGTTCTGATAATGGACCAAATGCATTACTGCAATTAGAATTGATAACATGTAGCTGCAATATGAATACATAAGTACGTTCTGTTAACGAACCACTACTGGGTAGACTAAAATGTCAAAGGGCCTGCAATATGAGGGGATAACATGACTGAGGCATGCTGCAGTTATCAGGAACTCATCTTGAAAAACCTGAGCAGTAAACTATTGTCCTGGGTTGATCTGGCAAAATGCCAACTGTCCAAGACAGAGAGAAAGGGTTCCTCCTCCCCCCAACCAGCTAAGGGGAAAAGAAGAGGGAGAGAGGAAACAAAACTTCCAAAGCCAGGTCTATGCTGAAACTAACTACATGTATTAATACAGAAAAGAGAAAATTAAGAGGATACTACAATATAACACACACTTACACACGTTATGTATAATAAGAAATAACTTCCCAGTAAACACAAATTCTACCATTTTAACTACAAATCATTCTAGAGAAGGTATATTTTAGGTATATTAAACAGGAACCTGCTGTTGGGAAGGCATTCAGCCAAAGGATAAGGTTCACATAATACACCACGTGCAGAACTGCACAATAACCAATTGAAATAGCCATAACTGATAATAGAGGTGGAACCATCTTTCCGTTGCACATACAAGGCTGAAACAAATACCTGCTGCAGCACAAATGTCTGTGCTTTATAACCCAGTATGCAAATCTGAGCACTCTGCTTGCCTGCAGTGCTACCTACCTAAGTGTTACCTTATGGCCAGCCCAGGGAAGGGAACCGCTTATGTTTGCCTCTGCTCTACCACCCTGCCCCAGCAGACTCAGCTGTAATCCAGCTGGCTCTGACTGGGGCAGGTATTAACTCCAGAATCGCCTGGGTTTCCAGGACTGTGACAGGCCTGCTGTCTGTGCTGGGTCAGGACAGTGTGGTCAGCAGTTCATCCTTGCCTTCCAGGACTGGAGCAGGAATAGCTGAACTGGTCAGTGTATCAGAAAAGCAATTTTTTTCTTTCTGCACGTTGTGCTCCTTCATCAGTGCATGAGGGAAATGCATTGTTTAGATTAGCTGTCCTAAGTAACACTGAGGATATGTGGCCTCAGCAGATGCTCAGAAAACATGCAATAAATTATCAAAATGTCAAATTCAGTATTTGAAGATTAGACCACATATCCACTTTCTCTTTCAGTGACAGGAGTTCTTGCCTTAATGATACCTATTAGATATGTCTTAACTCTCTCAAGTTCTCCTCAGGATATCCTAGAAGGTTTTTTACCTTACAAACTCAGTTATTCTTCAGTACTGGAGAGCCCTTTACTTGGACAGCTTCATTGATACCTTGATTACCTTTCTCCTTGTGTTTTTGTTGTAGTTTATTTTACTTCATTATATCTGAGAGTTTCTTTTTCTAGATCTGAGTTGTCGTTTTCTTTCTCTATAAGCATAGCTTTCAATTTCTGCTTTGGCAATCACAGAAAGAAATACATGGGATGAAGTTCAACAAGGCCAAGTGCTGGGTCCTGCACTTTGGCCACAATAACCCCCTGCAGCGCTCCAGGCTGGGCACAGAGTGGCTGGAGAGCAGCCAGGCAGAAAGGGACCTTGGAGTACTAATTGACAGGAAGCTCAACATGAGCCAACAGTGTGCCCAGGTGGCCAAGAAGGCCAATGGGATCCTGGCCTGTATCAAAAATAGCGTGACCAGCAGGACCAGGGCAGTGATCCTTCCCCTGGACTCTGCATTGGTGAGGCCACACCTTGAGTGTTGTGTTCAGTTCTGGGCCCCTCAGTTCAGAAAGGATATTGAGGGGCTGGAGCGAGTCCAGAGAAGAGCAACAAGGCTGGTGAAGGGACTGGAGCACAAGTCCTATGGGGAGAGGCTGAGGGAGCTGGGGGTGTTTAGCCTGGAGAAGAGGAGGCTCAGAGGTGACCTCATCACTTTCTGGAACTACCTGAAGGGAAGTTATAGCCAGGTGGGGGCTGGTCTCTTCTCCCAGGCACTCAGCAATAGGACAAGGGGGCACGATGGGCTTAAGCTCTGCCAGGGGAAATTTAAGTTGGATATCAGAAAACAATTCTTTCCAGAGAGAGTAATCAGGCATTGGAATGGGCTGCCCAGAGAGGGGGTGGATTCACCATCCCTAGAGATTTTTAAATGCAGATTGGACGTGGCGCTGAGTGCCGTGATCTGGTAAATGGACTAGAGTTGGACGAAGGGTTGGACTCGATGATCTTGGAGGTCTTTTCCAACACAATCGATTCTATGATTCTATGATTCTATGAAATCCAATTCAATTCCCAATACAAACACAGCAAGGTATCTTTTATGAACTGTGGAAAGACTGATGTTCATTTTTGTGTCTCCAGTGAGGTATAATTGTCAGCTTAACAGAGCAAATGTGTTTTCTGACTCAGGAAGAAACCTGGACATTATACATGTCTGTCTCTATTCCTTTGAACCTGCAACACTCCAAAACAGCGAGCACAAACTTCAGGAACATCTCCTGCTAGTGTGTGCCATCACATCAGTGTCAGAAAGCATCTGTTACTCTGGATAAGTCCTTTCACACCCTGATCCCTGGAAGCATCACTCAAACTGAGATCTTCTCATCTGACATCCAGAATGTCTTTACCTATAAAGCAGGCTTTGCTGGACTTTTCTTACCTTCTCTGTGATCTTCTGAAGAATTAGTGAACTGTAAATATCAAGTCCTCCCTGGGACTACAGAGTTTTTGTTTGTTTAGGGAAATAACTAGAAAACTCAAATATGCATAAAATATTAGAATAAAAACAGGGAAAAGGTTTTAATCTGGCAACAACTCTTAAATCTGGGTTATCCAACTACCATATCAAGCTTTTCTCCTAGGTCTTCCTGCCTTTATTTTGACCCATCTGTGTAGGTTATCTATATATGTTAACTATTAACCTGGGAGTAAATTATACCCTGTTCTCACCTGTTAAAAAGTGACACAAAGTTAAAAACTGAAGCAAAGGCACTCCTCTTCTGGCAAGAAATTCCTTGGCACTGAAATCAAAGGTTGGGATTTACATTATTTCTGAGTCCTCGATAACCTGGGTAGGGCACTAACCATTGCAGTTACCAGCAGTTCCACTTGCAATGTAGGTGACATTTTAAACACTTGCAGAAGACCATTCTAACAAGCTCATTTTTCTGACTGGATATGTACATTCCCACATGTTTCATGTTTCTGAGTAAGGATGTTAGCAACATTAACTAGCAGATTAACTGAAATTTTATGTGCTGTACTCCTTGGCTGTCCATGGGGCTCTGCCATGCTCTAGTTTGCAGGTTGGTGTTAGGTCAAAGGTTGTACTCAATGATCTCAGAGGTCTTTTCCAACTTAGTTGATTCTGATTCTATTTCAAAACTTTGAGATGCTCTCTGATATCGTTCTTTCCTATGGCTAACATCCTGCCCCACAGAGATATTTTTGCTTTGAGTATTTAGGGTAAAGATGACTGACATTAGTGAATGACTGTCTCAGAATGACCTTGGGGCTGCGTCCATCTTCAAAATCTGTAGGATGGCTCCCTATAAATTCTTTATTAAACACTACAGACTATGAAACACTACACAACTGATAGAGCATTTGGAAACAGTGCAGGGAGTGGCAACAGTCTTGAGGTAATTCATTGCTTCAAGCCCTTTTATTGTTTCAGATTCTGCTTGGAGACATGCCACACGGAAACTGGCATGCAGTACTTCAGAAGGAAACACAAGAGTTTTTAGCTGCAGTTTATGCTTCTTGGGAAAAGTCAACCACTCCCCTCTCTCTTTCATTTTCCAACTTGTGTCTGATTGGATTACAAATGGAGAGCAACTGAAAGCATGTGGCTGATGTCTACGTACAGACTTGTCATGGAGTTGAAAGAGAAGAGCTGAAGCATGGCTACAAGTACTGAGTGCTTGTTGCATTTACCCTCAAGAAAAGTGTCTTGGTTTGAGGGGAAAAACCAAAATGTTTACCCACAAGCGGGAGAGGGGGCCTTTCTCCACAATAATCATGCCACTCTTTATCAAATTTAAGAAAAGGAATTTTAATACAAGGATAACTGTCCCTAACTGCTATAAATATATATATATATATATATATATATATGTAGGTATAGGTATAACTATAAACAGACCAGAGCAAACCACTTCCCCAACACCACAGAGGAAAAACAAACAAAACAACAACCCCCACAAACAACAATCCCCATAACAACAAGTTTCCTTCGGGAGCATTATGGCAGTATCAGTGTCACAGCCCGGCTGGCAGCAGGGTGAGTTCCCAGATGAACTCTGTGTCTCTTGTCCCAAATGAAGAAAAAGAAAGCTGAAAGTGGGGAACCGCCGCGTGTCCTGGAAAGCAGCTGCAAACCTCTCTCTCTCCCGGGTCACTGCCCCAGCCGGGGCGGGCAGGCCGTGACGGTGCAGGCAGCGGTGAGAGCGGAGCAGGGGCCGGAGCCCAGACGCAGGAACCAGGAGAAACAGCCGTGGTGAGGAGAAAAGCAGCGGCTCAACAAGAAGCCCCAGCAGCAGGAGCAGGAGAGAAAAAAGGGCAGCTTCCCTCCTGGGCAGCACACACAGCGCTCCTGCCTTCCACCGAGCTAAGAAGAAAAATGTCCCCAAAAACAAAAGAGACAACCTGCCCCCACCTAAGCGATCAGCAGTAACTACTTCTTTTTGTTAACTGCTGGCATGGTCAGTGAGTGGCAGGGGAGAGAATTTACATAATAATCCCAAACTACAACAAAAAACCACAGGCTCAATGAATTATGTATGCTGGAAGGAATCCTGGAGGCCAACTGGTCCTACCTCCTGTCCGGAGCAGACACAGCTAGAGCAGGTTGGTCAGACCTTGTCCAGTTGCATTTTGAGTACCTGAAGGATGAAGATTTTACAGCCTCTCTGGGCATCTGCTCCACTTTTTGACAACTCTGACTATGAGAAGGAAAACAAATTTTTTTTAAAAAGTCCCTATTTCCAGTTATCCCTTACATCTAAACAGATTACATCTTTTCCCTCCTGTCCTGTCACCATGTATCTCCAAGAGGCTGGATCCATCCATCTCCTCTATATTCTCCCACTAGGTAAAGTTATAGGCAGCAGTAAGATGTACCATAGGCTTTCTCTTCCTAGGGCTGAGCAAACATGGCTCTCTCAGGAGCAATTTGGCCATTACCTACAAGTCCCCAGGAACTCCAGCTGCTGGCAACCAACATCATTTTGCCTTATGATATAACCAAAGCATAAGGAATTTCCAGAAGACATCAGTGTAGCTGAACTCTCCCATCAGTTTTATGAAAGGTACATTAGTTTTGTGATGTAAAATTGAAAATGTTTTAAAGATAAACATAGCAATATTTTAATGTTATTCTCTAAAAGAGACAGTACAGTCAAGTCTTCATGGTAATAATGTCCATTAACATCTCCAGAATTTTCCAACAGATATCTAACATTAGATTTGATGATATGGAGGTTGAAGGTCGGTGAGCAACTGAGGCAATCTGAGAGATTGCAGCTGCTAAATATTTCATGCTGTCCCTAGTCTCCTCCACATCATCTCCTACTTATTCTTAACCTTTCCCATGCTCCTTGCTGTGGAAAGCTCTGCTTTTGCACCAGCTCTGGCACTCATTACAGCAAGTGAGTCAATTCAGCTTCTTGGCAGAGAACAATCCGCTTTTATTTTGTCTGGGTAAGTTTTCTGCCATATTAATGAGCTCAGATGACTCAAAAAAGGATCCAATAAAAACCAGATCCATTGCACAATAAGCAGAAACTCTGCATGGCCAGGACCTGGACAATAGTGGTAAAAACATCATCTTTTAGGACCTATGTGACACTAGATCCACTCACCCTGTGGAATCCTGCCTCTGTCACTTATTATCAGTTTATTCAGTCCTATGCTGTCTGAGGGCAACAGGACTGCAGTTACTGATTCCTGAGGAAGGCAGTGGCCAGAGAAAGCAGTGCCTTTGGACCTGAGGGAAAGCTGTGCTTTACCTCTGCTCTGCTAATGACTTGCTACGTGACCACTGGCCTGTACTTCAGCTGCTCTGAGCCTTTCTCCATATCTAAATAAAAATGCCAGAGGCATTACACTTTCACAAGAGGTTTTTTAGAGATAATACATCAAAAACCTTTGAAGTTCATAGACAAAGTGCACATCCTGGAGGCACTTAATTACCTAGAGTAAATGGCGAGAGCACTATATAATAATCAGTACTGAATTCTCAGTGCCCTTTCTGAGGATGTTGCACAGTAATTCCGCATGCAATAACAAACTGAAACAGAAAACGGAAAAGATGGAAAATATCTTAGAATAGAATCATAGAATCATAGAATCGATTGGGTTGGAAAAGACCTCCAAGATCATCGAGTCCAACCCTTGGTCCAACTCCAGTCCATTTACCAGATCATGGCACTCAGTGCCACGTCCAATCTGCATTTAAAAATCTCCAGGGATGGTGAATCCACCCCATCTCTGGGCAGCCCATTCCAATGCCTGATTACTCTCTCTGGAAAGAATTTTTTTCTGATATCCAACTTAAATTTCCCCTGGCAGAGCTTGAGCCCATTGTACCCCCTTGTCCTATTGCTGAGTGCCTGGGAGAAGAGACCAGCCCCCACCTGGCTAGAACTTCCCTTCAGGTAGTTCTAGACAGTGATGAGGTCACCTCTGAGCCTCCTCTTCTCCAGGCTAAACACCCCCAGCTCCCTCAGCCTCTCCCCATAGGGCTTGTGCTCCAGTTCCTTCACCAGCCTTGTTGCTCTTCTCTGGACTCGCTCCAGCCCCTCAATATCCTTTCTGAACTGAGGGGCCCAGAACTGAACACAACACTCAAGGTGTGGCTTCACCAACGCAGAGTACAGGGGAAGGGTCACTGCCCTGTTCCTGCTGGCCACGCTATTTTTGATACAGGCCAGGATCCCATTGGCCTTCTTGGCCACCTGGGCACACTGTTGGCTCCTGTTGAGCTTCCTGTCAATTAGTACTCCAAGGTCCCTTTCTGCCTGGCTGCTCTCCAGCCACTCTGTGCCCAGCCTGTAGCCTGTATCTTCTTTATAAGTATGTATTTTCCTTAATATAATTAAAGAAATTTCTACATATAGATAATATTTTTGATGGTATGTTTTAATAAACACTATCCTTCTGTACTCTCTGTGGACACATGGCACCGCTCACTTGAAACTTTATTTTCTCCTCCTTTGTTTTAGTTGTTCTGCATTATGTAAGAGCACAGTGAAGGATTATAGAATTATTTTAAACCCAGTGTAGCAACAGTTGCACAGTTTTCATGCAATTCCACTGCTGATTCTTGGTTTTAATATCTACAGTGCTTATGAACCCCAGCCTGAAGTGTATATCACTAAATTTTCAATCCTGAGCTAGGATTTAGAGTCAAAAGTGTCAAATATCAGGATTTAAAGTAATTCACATTTTTTCTACTCTTACTATCACAAGTAGCAATTTCATTTAAGATTATTTTCAGAAATACCCTCTATTCAGTGTAAAAAAAAACCAAAAAGATATGAAAAGATGCCCTGTATGAGCAGCAGTTGCATTGCCTCTCCTAACTCGAAGGCTAAAGTAAAGAAGAGAATGAGTCTATAAGAACTGGCCCTATCAACAGCTTATTCCACATGAATTATGTTAACTCTGCACTTGATAAGTAAAAAAAAAAAAAAAAAAAAGCTAGCAAAATACAGCTGTTATGAAACAGTAGAAAACTAACTCAGTTTTAATGTGTCTCTTCAATCACTGAATCATAGAATACACTGACCTGGAAGGGATCTATCAGGAGCATTGAGTCAAAGTCCTGGTCCTGCACAGGACACCCAAAGAATGACATCATGTGCATGACAGCATTGACCAAATGCTCCTTGAATGCAAAATAAAGTTTCAGGAGTAAATTTTGCAGTGAGTTGTCATAATTTTTTATGCAAGCTAGAAGACCAAGTATCTTAGAGTTTAGGATTTTGAAACACTATCTACTGTACCACTGATAAATGATAAGTGAAAACGCCGCAAAAATAACTGCTAAGAGATTTTTTATTCTAATAGCAGCAAAGGTGTTTATTGACAACGTTGGAGACAAGCCAGTTCATACTGGGCAAAAACTTTCCTGCCTTGTTTGAGTAAAAGAAGCCATTTATAGCTTTAAGTTCATAGTTAACACCCTTTAATTTCCATATTAATGACTGGGCAAAACCTTGAGTGGAGCTTCCCTTTTGGCTTCGAATCTGGGTAATGTTCTCCTGACTTTCATCACTCGGGGTGGTCTTGAAGTGTCTTCATCACTGTTGGATTTCTGCCTTTTCTTTGTTCAGTGACATGACCTGTCAAACTTGCAAAACTTTGGCTTCAACTCTACAAAATCTTGGATCTTTACCATTTCATCTTATTGAAATGTCTAGCTTAGTTTATGATTTCTTACCATGGTACACTAGTTTTTATAATTATTAGACAATCTGCACCTGAACAAAGTGGCTCTAGCACTTCATGCTGTTCATCAGCCTTGCTATGCAAACATTTTGCAGAGCAGAATTAGAAATTTCACAAAACTAGGGGCTTTTTGGTCTCTTTTCTCTTTCAATAAATATTTATATTTCTCTGAATTATTCATTTTAAGGTCTGAGAACATTTACTTTTATCTATATAAAATTTTGGGTTTTTTTTTTCCTGACTTCCCCCTTTTGATTTGAATAATAGGGCTTTGAGCAACCTGGTATAGTGAAAGGTGTTCCTGCCCAGGGCAGGGAGATTAGAACGAGATGATCTTTGATGTCCCTTCCAACCCAAGCAATTCTGTGGTTCTATGACTCATGTAAAGTCTTACTGGCTTAATAACTGCTTTTCAAATGACTTAGTATTAGTTGTCTTCAAAATGTGACTCTTTTTTATCTATTTTTGCCCACCAGAAAGACAACAACTGCAACAATGATTTCTCAGGGTTTGAGCAGTGTGAGAGTCATTCTAAATATAAAGTGTCATTCAGGGAAAGCTATTGTCTAATATCAGGTCAGAAGTAAAACACATCCTGCAAGACATTCATTGCATCACAGCAGTCATGGCTTCACAATAAAACTGTTCCTGCCAAATGGTAAGAGAGTACTGCCCGTGGACACCTTCCAAAACAAACGCAGGAGACAGAATGTAGAATTGTTCATTCTAATCTCCCTGCCCTCCTCTGGATCTATGAAAAAGTTCCCTGTATATGGTGCTGCAGATTATTTATATAAATGTGAGGGCGCTGGCAGGCAAGGTCATGACCTGTTGGTGCTGAGCCAGAGAGATGGATTTTATCCACATGTGCCGGCATATGCACCCTCGCACATACCATCCAAATTCCCAGGAGGCAAAAGGGTGCATGTGACAGCGTGACTCGTTACCCTGACACACTGTACACTGTACAACTACACCTGTTCCAGGCTAGTTCCAAATATTTGCCTTCCACTCTTCCTGAGGGAACACAAAGATCAGACACCTGTAAGGAAGAGCAGGATTTGATGGCTGAGGCCTCTCTGTCACTAAGAGGCAGAAGGGAAAGACGTGGATCTCTGGCATCCATTGCTTAATTCACACTGTATCACATGCTTGGAGTAGCCTGACACAGTCACGTTCTGTCCTTAACCTGAGGTCAATAAAGAAGAATCAGCCAGAAAGAGCAGAACGTACTTGCCAACTTTCCTTCATTCTGCTGAGATTACAAACAAAAAAAAATCAAATCGAAACTGAAAAACTCAAACCAAAAGCAAACAACTGGGTTTATGTGCTATTGAAACTAGTTTCTTAGGAACTAAATTATGTTGTCTGAAAAACACACTGCAAATATTTATGCCCTTAGTGAATGTGCTTCAAATGTGTTCACTATCTTTAAAATATTTAAAAAAATTAAACCAGTGGAGCTCTATTCACAGGTGGAAAAACTTTCCATTTGAATTCAGTACAAGAGGTCAAAAAGCTGCAAGTACAGAAATCTGCATTGTGTGTGTGGTTGAAAACAAGTAACATGTTCATAAATGTAACATTTTGGGGAACTGAATTCAACTTTCTTATGATTAAATTCTCCAAAATCAATAGGAGTCCCCATTACTTCTACCAGGCTGAAAATTGTCATAGTAAGTATAACTAAGTTCTAAAATCTCTCCTTATGTCATGAATAATATATACAAGCCTCTGGACTAGTACTTGAGTTTTATTTTCCTTTCCTTGCCCCCCTTCCCATTTAATACATTCTTCAGCAGGAGAATAGAACAGTTAACAACTTAAGCTGCATTGTGTAGAGTTGTCTCAGTGAGATCTGAGCCAGAAGCAGAAGAAATTAGTCCACACAAATTATTCACACTCCTTCCTTTAAAGGAAGCTAATTTCTTTAAAACTGTCTCAGCCGAGTGTGGCCTCACACCATCTTACTGTAAAGGTGCAGTCACAGCTCCACCCTTCCTTCCCCTGCAGGCAGCTTCCCTGGGACAGTGCCCACTATCTGTACTCTGCAAACAGTAACGCTCATGTGTTGTATAATAAATACCACGGGAAAAAATGTTCTAGTCAAACACTCAATAGGAATGTAGAAGAAGGGAGAGCACACTGTTGAATGACCTGGGAAGAATAACCTGTTCTTCCTGACTCTGTATTTTCTAGTTTTGGACTGAATCATTTCCCCTTTTTATCTGTCTTGCTTGCATGTCTCATGTGGGTTAAAGGAATATCAGAGGTTATTGCTGCCAGCCCTCCTGTTCCTGGTCTATGAACATACACAGGCATTGCTAAAGAATACATAAGGAAATGGTAGAACTGCACCTCCTAGAAAATCTCTGTAACTCAGTGATCCTTATGAATTGTACATAGGTGCAGTGGTATTTCATGTTCTGTTTAATATCAGTCACATTGCTTCCTCACTTTTGGGACTCTGAGAGACCTCAGCCTTTGCTGAAAATCTTGTCTTGACTTAAAATACACTCAAAATACAATCCTGTAAAAGAGGCAAAAGACATCACATAAGCCCCCCACTGTTCCTAGGAATTATACTAACAAATTCATAGTTAACTCAGATCCGTGGGGGTTCACTCCTTGAGTTGCTAATCTGCATGGAGATGTTATAGCCTTGCACGAGCTTTCCTAGTGAACTGCAGGTGTTGCCAGTGGCTTGAGAGTAGCACGTAACATTCACGGTGACAAGTGAGGGAAGTAGAGGGGAGATCTCGGGCAGAATCACTACAATCTTCCAGTACAAACTGCTATGGATCCTTCTCTAAGAGTTGTGGCACATACCTGAGCAAATTGATCTCTGAACTATAGCTAAATCCTAAGAAAAAATTGGCTATAACACTTGAGAATAATAGAGAATCCTTCATAATATTTAGTAAGTGGTTCCAGCGTTTCATTACTCTCAGTCTGGAAAAGGAGGATCTTACCACTAAAATGTATTTGCCTCATTTCAGATTTTGTAATTATGGGCTGCAATGAAATCCCCTGCTATCACACATTAGTGGTTAGTGCTGCTCACTGCCAAGCCAAGGCTTCTCAGTGCCAGCTGAAACCCTATCAAACAAAACAAGGGAACATTGCAAGAGCTGGGTAAGATGTCACACAAAGGATTCCCAAGTGGCAGCAACCAGATCTTGCTTATCAGGGAGCAACAGTGGCAAAACACCCCGAGTTTGGACATCCAACAGTAATGGGGATTACAGTGCAGGCAAATCTGTTTAGTGGTGTCTGTGGGGGCTGTTACTGGTGTCTGTGGGGGCTGATTTACTGGTGTCTGTCAGGGCTCTTTTACTGGTGTCTGTGGGGGCTTTTACTGGTGTCTATGGGAGCTGTTCCTGGTGTCTGTGGGGACTCATTTACTGGTGTCTGTGGGGGCTGTTACTGTTGTCTATGGGAGCTGTTCCTGGTGTCTGTGGGGGCTGTTACTGGTGTCTATGGGAGCTGTTCCTGGTGTCTGTGGGGACTCATTTACTGGTGTCTATGGGAGCTGTCACTGGTGTCTGTGGGAGCTGTTCCTGGTGTCTTGTCGGGACTCATTTACTGGTGTCTATGGGAGCTGTTACTGGTGTCTGTGGGGACTCATTTACTGGTGTCTATGGGAGCTGTCACTGGTGTCTGTGGGGGCTGTTACTGGTGTCTGTGGAGACTCATTTACTGGTGTCTGTGGGAGCTGTTCCTGGTGTCTGTGGGGACTGATTTACTGGTGTCTATGGGAGCTGTTACTGGTGTCTGTGGGGACTCATTTACTGGTGTCTATGGGAGCTGTTACTGGTGTCTGTGGGAGCTGTTCCTGGTGTCTGTGGGGACTCATTTACTGGTGTCTATGGGAGCTGTTACTGGTGTCTGTGGGGACTCATTTACTGGTGTCTATGGGAGCTGTTACTGGTGTCTGTGGGAGCTGTTCCTGGTGTCTGTGGGGCTCATTTACTGGTGTCTATGGGAGCGGTTCCTGGTGTCTGTGGGGACTCATTTACTGGTGTCTATGGGAGCTGTTACTGGTGTCTGTGGGAGCTGTTCCTGGTGTCTGTGGGGGCTGATTTACTGGCACGGTGCACCACTGGCAGCTTTCAGTGTGCTCAGCCTTGCTGCCTTTTGCAATCCCATCGTGGGTCTTGCAACACCAGAGGTTTTTCCCGAAGCACGAGTTACCAGAAGGTAGTCAGGAAGGGAGATTGAGATTCCACTTTTTAAAACCAATGCATATTTCTGCGTGACGCAGGGCAGAGCTTGGAAAGATGAAAAGCCGCTTCGGGGCTGTATCATGGACATAAATAACATCAAGTCCAACCCTTGGTCCAACTCCAGTCCCTTTACCAGATCATGGTACTCAGTGCCATGGCCAAGCTCAGGTTAAAAACCTCCAGGGATGGGGAATCCACCCCCTCTCTGGGCAGCCCATTCCAATGCCTGACCACTCTCTCTGCAAAGAATTTTTTTCTGCTCTCCAACTTCAATTTCCCCTGTCAGAGCTTGAGCCCATCGTGCCCCCTTGTCCTATTGCTGAGTGCCTGGGAGAAGAGACCAACCCTCACCTGGCCAGAACTTCCCTTCAGGGAGTTCCAGACAGTGCTGAGGTCACCTCTGAGCCTCCTCTTCTCCAGGCTGAACACCCCCAGCTCCCTCAGCTGGGGACATTCACTTGATCACACTGGTCAGTGTGTGGTATCCTTTTTCCCCCTGCATTATTTATTGTTTACTTGACAAAATCCCCTCAGTGCCAGCCAAGCTGGGCTGCTCCCTCACCCTGCAGATGTTCCTCACTGTCCATGCCACCTGGTGGCTTGGGATGAGCTGGGAAAATGATGTCAAGAGATCCTCTACCCAAACCCATCTGTCCACATTCCCCTTGGAGAAACACCTGGAGAACAAACCAATGCCAGGGGCAAATCCACATCCACTTTTCCCAACCTCTCCCTGCCTTCCCATCCCAACAACAGGAACTTCCAAGGATCAATTCCCACCTCTCCAAGGGGTTTATTCTGATTTTAAGCTGCTGAAAACAATCCTTCCCCCACCAAACTTTGAGTGATCCACCTGAATTCCAGGGCAAACCCTCCTCTGAGGAGCCTCTACCCAAACCCATCTGTCCACATTCCCCTTGGAGAAACACCTGGAGAACAAACCAATGCCAGGGGCAAATCCACATCCACTTTTCCCAACCTCTCCCTGCCTTCCCATCCCAACAAGAGGCATTCCCAGGGATCAATTCCCCCGGTCACTCAGTTTTGCACAGTCCCCCGGCAGTACTGGCCCCGAACACGAGGTTTCCAGTAGCCAGCCTGGCTTGGCGTGTCCCGGGCGGGATCGCGCCTCAGAGAGGGGCTTGTTCCCGCTCTCCCTGATTACGAGCGAAACAGGTTTCGCTCCGGGGAACGGCGCCTCAGGGCACAGGTGACCTGGGCCGGGGGTGCGGGGCCGGTCCCGCAGGACGTGCCTGTCCCGACTCGGCCCCGCAGCGGAGCCGCCTCAGCGGAGCCCCCGCAGCTGCCGCCCCTCCCTCAGCTGAGGGGACGCCGCGGGCAGGGGGGGGCGGTGCCTGACGCGCCCCGCGCCTCACGTGACACGCCCCCTCGCGCGCCCCCTCCCTCGCGGCCCGGCCCCGCCCCCGGCGCGCCCCGGTCGCTGATTGGCTGGGCGCTGACAACGCGCGCGGCAGCGCCCCCCGCCCCGCCCCCGCCGCCGGGCTCAGCCGGCCCCGCGCTGCCCGCGGGACCCGCCGCTGCCGGAGGGACCCGCCGCGGCCACGGCGCGCTCATGGCCGCGACACAGCACACGGCGCTGGGGCCGCTGGTGGGAGCCATCGACCAGGGCACCAGCTCCAGCCGCTTCCTGGTGAGCACAGCGCGGGCGGCGGCGCGGCGCCGCAGGCAGGCGGCACCCCCCACGGCCTCAGCGGGGTCCCGCGGCTCCCGCGCCTTTTCCTCGCCTCTCACCCAGCGGGGGCCTCGGCCGTGCCCTTGGGGAAGGGCAGAGGGAGCGGGCCCGCAGGGCCGGGATGCGCTGCCCCGGCTCCTGCCTCCTTGTCGCCGGAAGGAGCGGTACTGACTGTCCCGGGGGTGTCGGAGTTGTCCCCGCGATGTCCCCGTGTCGCGTTCCCGGCGGGAGCAGCGCCCGTCCCGCGGAGCGGTCCCGGAGCCAGCCCGAAACCGGCGTCTCTGGCTGCTGCTCCTCGGGACTGCGAAATCCCACTGCCCCGAGCAGGCTGCCTTTTAAATCTCTGAGGTTTTAAATCTGTCGGGTTTTAAATCTGTCGGGTATCTTGCCCCGAATGGAATCAAACGGACATGGTCCTCTGGCACTAGAGGAGCAGATCCGTGCGGGTTCAGGGACTGTGATCAGCTGTCGTCAAACAATGTGATGACTTCGCTGTGTTCCCCTCTAAAACCTGCTGGGGCCTGCTGGGGTGGCTGCTGCGGTTCCAACCCCAATGTCAGCACATCCCGGGCATTGTAGGTGTTGAGGTGGCTGAGCCTGCACACTATGAATGGAACACTTGCTTGTTTAAACAGTGAAGGAGAGATGTTTGTTTAAGGATGGAACTATTAATACATTAATCGTATATACGAGCCACTTAATTGAAGGATCTAGTTATTTGTATATTATGCAATAGACTGTAACTGATGTATCTGAAACTTACTACAAAAACTTCCTGCTTGCGAATCTCTACAAGTGTCCTGGTCCCGAGTCAGTAAGTCATGGTAGTTTGACTTACTTAAATCCCAGTGATAAATTCCTCCACAAAGTGGAATAGAGACAATGACTAGATATAAAATGTTGTCAAATATGCATAGTATTGAATTGGGAAGTTGAATGGTTTTGTTTGCCCTTGCTTTTTTCTTTTTTTTTTCTTTCTGTGACGTGTTCTTTCACGAAGCAGGAGACTAGAATATCTTCCTGACCTGTGTTACCATTATTACTCAATATCACGACCTTCATGGGTCTGTCAAATGACAAAACACAGATCTGGGGGTGGAGAGAAACTCCAAACTGACAAATGACACCAGCAGGCTGTCCTGAATACCAGTCAGGACTCCTTTCTGGGAACAAGTTCTGAAGAAGTTCCCTGTAACACATGAAGATAAATTCTATCTGCTCTTACATATACACAGATTTAACTTTTTTCTTATCCTAAAAGGATAACATGAGTAGAACTAAAAGAGACATTGCAAACTTCAAACTTATATGCAAGTGCTTTTTACAAGTATTTTTACAAGTTCCTCTTACAAGGAATTTCTTACACTGGGCACAATTATTGGTGGCTTGTATGCAGTCAGGCAGATTGTGTCTGCCTACATGAGGTATGTTGCTTTGTTTGAGGACTCAATTCATGTCAAATACAGCATTGTCTTAAACTTGGCAGTGTGCTCATAGTACTATGGATTTGAGCAAATAAGATAGGTGAGCACTGAATTAAATCAGAACATGGGGGAGAGAGGAAGAAGAGGGCAAAGTGTGCAGGGATCTGCTACAACACACATCAGTCATTCAGATAACAACGTGTATCTGGAGAGTTCTGTGCTGAGAAGGGACTGCTGCTGTTAGAAGAGACACTTTGCTCTGAAATATTTTAAGCCAAAATGTAATATAGTTTTGTTTGTGCCTGAGTTGTTTCCTTGGCTCTCTTATTGCCTTTAGATCTTTTACCATTAGTTGTTTTGCTTGCCTTTCTTACTTACCTCTCTACATTTGTTTTATTTAGTGCTTCCAACAATTTTAGCTTTTACCAAGTCACAAGCCAAAGTCAAACTGTTGTTTACTTTGCCTATCTAGTTTTTTAAGGTGGAAGACAGATGATTTTGAGCAGGTTAAAGAGTTCTGGGTGAAAAACTATCTGGTCCTATGAGGCCAAAAAGTAGCATCAGCAGTTCAGTCTAACTTTACGATTGCTGCTGGCTGATTCACCAGTGGAGTTCCACAGCAGTGAGGGCTGATACCCCACAGTATTTTTGTCAGCAGCTGTGGGGATGGGTTGAATGCCCTCTCAGATGGAGGCAACCTGTTGACTGGGATTCCAGTTGGAGAAGGAGCCTGGCAGAAAGTTCAGCAAAGTTTAGCACTGCGACAGAAGGCTGGGGAGCTCCTTGGTGGAAAAGGACATGGATTCCTGCTGCACCACAAGTTGAACATAAGTGAGCAGTGCATCCTTGTGGTGGTGAAGATTAACCACATTAAGAAAAGTACAGAAAGTAATTATTGCCATCTGTGTGGCACTGGGTCTGGTGTTGGATCCCCCAGAGGACAAGAGGGTTTGAAGAAGTGGATTTCATCCAGCCAGAGGATCAGTAACATGATCACTGTGGTGCAACTTTCTTCACAAGAAAGGCTTGAGAGAGTGTCTTCAGATCTCTAACCATGGTTTGTAGAGAACACAGACTTAGCCTTTTCTCAGACATCCATAGGAAAAGACAACAGACAATGAACACAAGTTGCAGCAAGTGAAGTTACAAATAGACCTAAAGAAGAATTGTTTCACTATAAGGGCCAAGAAAGCCTGTGGAATTTCCAGCCTTGCAGTTACTCAACACCTGAATAGAAAAGGCCCTGAACCACCTGGTCTTAAATTTAGGCTTACCTGAGCAGTGAGTTGGGCTGGATGACCTCCAGAGATTCCTTTCACAATAAATTATCCTGTGTACAGACACAGGTTTTCAGTCTCTTGCTTGGGTGAATGAGGAGACTGTAAGCACAGATGATGAAGAAGCACCAGAGCTCAAGTGTATTTCTGTTACTGCCACTCCTTATTTAGCTTTGCCCCTCTCACAAAGCACACACACAGTTTTAGTTTATGCTGTAGCTTTACCCACTGGGAACCCTATTTTGTATCTTTGCTTTGATAAGCTACTTTTGCCAAATGAAGTATGTAACTATTTTTGAATTTGCAACTTTTCTGTTAAGTTGGATTGAACCTGGATAACATTCAGAGTTACCAGGGAGAGAGCAGATCTTCAAGTACCACTGCAGATCCTCAAGGCTCATTTTCTTTAAGATGTCAAGCAGGAAAATTAATTGAATAGGCCAAAAAAAGTGTACCCAGATGACTAAATCTGGCCAAGATGTTTTGTCAAAAATTTTCATCAAATACTTGCATTTCTCATGTTCCATTTTATATTATTCAAGAATGATATAAAATCCACTATAATTTCCTTTGCAAAAGTCTAAGGATCAGGAGCTAGTGGTGAACAAAGTCACTGTTTGATCTTTTGAAAGGTATTTGCTTAGTAGAGTCTCTTTGGCATTTTATCCAGGAACAGCAAGAATTGAAATACACAGTGAAGTGCCTTTAGAATACTTTAAGTTCTGGGTTTGTCAGGCAGCCACAGAAAAATTTTTTCCCACCTCTGTGATATATTTCTTTCTTCCTTTACTTCATCTCCAGAAGAAATAGTCAAATAAAGTTGTATCACACTGCAAACATTGTTTTCAATAAACAAAAACTGATTTTGGATAAAGAAGAGATTAGTACCCATTGGCCTTTCCCTTCAGAGGGGAACCCACTTCACCCCTCTACTGAAGTAACTTGACCTTCGGGGAAAAAGCAAAACTTGATTGTGTAGCTTGAAAAGAGGGTTAAAAATATTGCAAATACATTTTTTTACCCTAACTCTTATCACTTAAAATACAATGTAGTTTTGCTTTTTAAGCATCTCCTAGATGGGGGAGAAAGGTCTTTTCATCAGGAGTCTTCAAGAAAGATAATTTCTAGGAGTCTTGTTAAGCTGAACTTATACATAAATTCTGTTTGCTATTCCTAGTTAAATGTTAAAGCAGAAATTATTGTTTGTCTGTCATCCTTACCCCAGCTGGGTTGATTTCAGTGCAATTTCAGAACTCCAGCTCTAAGCTGGTTTGCCTGCAAAGCCATGGCTGTTCCAGCTTAACAGAAATTCATAAGGATACAGCATAGTCTATCAAAAATGGCTTTTCTGCAGACAGAGTTACATGACAATGCTTGGGAGTCATGAAGAGTTACTTCTAAAATCTGTTTTCACTATTGTCTTTTCAGCTGTGCAGCTTCTTGCATCACTGCCAGGAGCCTCATATTTCTTTCATTCTTTGAAAATTGTTACAGCAGATTGATACTCTTTTCCACTAAGATAAGGAAAATTGAAGGTAATACATAATAGTACGTAATACGAGTAACTGCAGCCCTTCATGGGATGTGATGTATTATATTGAAGACCCTGTAAGAGCTTGAATTAAATGATAGCCCTTGTACTTGTCTGCTTGCCCACATACAGCATGGCTGAGTCAGTCTTTCTTCTTTCCAGTCTTGAGACTCAAGGCTCAAAGTCTAATTCTTTTTTGAGAGTAGAGGCAGGATGTTATTTATTCCTTTTCTTTAATCTCTCCTCTCACCTGAGAATTCAGCACATATCTGGTGGGTTTCACTTTCATCTCTCTTCAAGACAACTCTACCCATCCAAATAGACAATTGTTTCGTGACTACAGCTCATAAAATTAGGGCAATACTGAGGTTGACTTTTCCCCCCACCTTACAAAAAGTGAGAGATCAGTATCATAAACTGGGACCAGTTCTTGATCAATATGAAAGCAATTAGAGCCTCTACTCCCAATAAATTACAGAAATACACTTCTAAACCTGTTTCAGTAGGAATGTATTGACCTTATCTGAATTATTCACAGAATATGCTGAGTTGGAAGGGACACACAAGGATCATCGAGTCCAGCTCCTGGCCCTGCACTGGACCATCCCTAAGAGTCACACCATATCCCTGCCAGTATCATTCAAACTCTTCTTGAGCTCTGTCAGGCTTGGTGCTGTGACCACTTCCCTGGGGAGCCTGTTCCTGTGCCCAACCACCTTCTGGGTGAAGAACCTTTTCCTAATATCCAACATAAACCTCCCCCTGACACAACTTCAGGCCATTCCCTCAGGTCTTGTCACTGGTCACCACAGAGAAGAGCTCAGTGCCTGCCCCTCCTCTGCCCCTCACAAGGAAGTTGTAACTGCAATGAGGTCTCCCCTCAGCCTTCTCTCCTCCAGGCTGAACAGACCAAGTGCCCTCAGCTGCTTCCTCACACAGCTTCCCCTCAAGGCCCTTCACCATCTTTGCAGCCCTTCTAATAGTTTAATAACTTTCTTATATTGTGGTGACCAAAGCTTCACTCAATATCATACTTCCTGTCACTTATTTCTCTATCTCAACACTGTCAGGGAAAAAGTGTCTATATAGGGGACATTCTTGACAACAGTTGTGGGTTTTTGGAGGAATTGGGCAAGGAAGGCTGTGAGGGCCCATTTGTTCTACTTATTCCCACTTTGATTTATCATCTTGTAGGTTTAAATTTAGTGTTTCTTTCATATTTGGCATCTTTTCAGTTATGAGAATTGTGTTTATCAGTGTAGAATCACAGAATGATTTGAGTTGAAAGGGACCTTAAAGATCACCTAGTTCCACCCCCACAGTGACCAGGGACAGCTTTCACTGGTTGCTCAGGCTCCCATCCAACCTGGCCTTGAATATGGATTGTTCCCAGCAAAACCTTTTAATCCCTTCTCCTGAGGTACAGGGAGTGTCTGCTGCTTTGTTGAGGATGTCAGAAACTTGTGGGTTTGTTTGCAGTGGATAGGACAGTATGTTTGCCCAGTTCTTCTTTGTGGGCATGAAAAAATCTGTGCATTTACAGTGTCATTGTTTCTGTTGAGAATTTATTGCTGTCACAATTTATTGCTGTGTCTGTGGGTCACACACTCCACGTTCACTCAATGACTTCTGATTGAATCTGTGTTTCCTTTTACCAGTAGGAATCCTTTGCACTGCCTTCTGTTTCAAGGAATACTGAGTGATTAATGGTGAATGATTACTGAGTGATATTTAACAATGTTAGTAGGTCAGATACATACAGGTTCAATAAAAAGTCCTCCATCTTTCTGTCTTTATTCTATAAACTTAGTAAATGTGAATATGCTTTTGGCAGACAGGGAATTTCAAGTAAAACCATCTTGCTGTGTACATGCAAAGCTTAACCTCTTCTATTAGTTATGTTGTGTAACGTTCTAAGACCCATATCCCATTTTTGCACGTTTCTTCCAAAAATGTAGTACTGACAGAGATTTCCCTTTTGTTGGGATAGCTTCATGTCAAGCCTGAGCTGGTAAGATGAAACACAGATAAGTAAATGCAGTAAAACCAACACAGTGGTGGTCTCTCTGTGTAATCTTTCCAACTGGTAGCAGAAAAGAACTTTTTAAAGACTTATTTTCTGGGCAGGGGAGAGTGAAAATTAACTTCCAGTGTTTTCCAGAGGTTGTGCTGTTTTCATCCTTGGAGGTTTTCAAGACTTGCCTAGGAAAAAAGTCCTTGGGCAACCTGGTCTAATCTCATAGCTGACCCTGCTTTGAGCAGGAAGTTGTACTAGAGATCTCCTGACATCCCTTTCAGCCTTCATTGTTCTGCAATTCCAGTATAGAGGTAAAATGTTTCTAAACTTCAAACTTCAATGTTCCAAAGAAACTGGAGAATCAGAACTTCATCTCCTTTTTGTCAGAATTGTTCTGATATTTTCAGAGTAAAGTGTACTTTCTAAATGTAATCAAGAGCTTATGGATTAAAAGCTTTAAGAGAAATTCCTAAAATTTATGGAATGAGAAGGGAGCATTAATAAAGTCTAGAAAAGATTCAGTTGAATCCTACATGTGGATGGGTATAACTGAATTTTGTTTCTTTAGCATGTGAGTGGTTTCTAAGTCTGGCTCACCTCTGCTTGTCACAATCAGGCAGGACGATGTCCTACTGTCGTGTTCTACAGTTCACATGAACCTGCTGTTAGATTTTACTTTCCAGGTCCCTGACCTTTCTTTAAGCAGAAGATTCCTCATGGTGCTCGTGAGAAAGAGCCGTTCTCACGGGAACGTCATCGTTGCCCAGTCAGTTACTCTGGTTTACTTATTGTACAATTGTTATAGTTTGAGCTGGCAACATGCCAACTGCCTGGTACCCAGTCAAAAAGTCCACTCCCAGAGCAGGAGAGTGAGGGAAAACAGCAGAAACGAGGCTTTAAACACGGTGAGGTTTTTATATTTATACAGAGAAGAGGAGAGCTTAACACAGAATATGGAATAGCACATAGTGACAGGAAACAACAACAGGCTCACCGAGGTCGCCCCAGCTAACAGGTGAAACTCCAAACCAACCAAACCTCCTCCCCAAAGGAAACCTCCCAGCAAGAGGGAAAGAGGAATTAACAGGAATGTGCTCACGTCCCTGGGTAAACAGACGTGGGACCGGCAGCAGGGCCTGATATCAGCAGTCAGGGAGCAGGAACCGTCCTGGTCAGAGGCATGGACCAAAGAGAGGGCGAGACTCCTCCCACCTTGCTTGTTATACTCCCCGACACTTCCTGATGATGTCAGATGATATGAAATACCTCTTTGGCTGCTTAAGTCAGATGATACCTGTCCCCTCTAATCTGTGTCACATCCTTTGAGGCCTGCTAAAAACTGAGGCCTAAATGGGGACCTATGCTGACTAAAGCCAAAACTACTACAACGTCCACCCCTTATTTCATATCATATGACATCAACGGCCCATATCCCACAGTAATAATTTTTTTTTCCAGCACTTACATGCATATATGTATAGTCCATATGCAGTCTTTCGAGGCAGGTGGCCTTTCATCAAGGATCAGCACCAGCATCAGTTCAGCTTGGGTTCTTTGCCTTTTGGTTAAAGTCACAGCTCCAAGTTCAGGACTGGTTCACAGGTTAGGGCTGCCTTATCGTTGGACATCATGGGATACCAGTATCAGCTTTGTTTGGATGTTTTACCAGGTGTCATCTCAGCTTGGCCACAGTAGAGATTCCTTTTGGAAACAGGCCCTGGTGGTTAGTGAAGATTGTTGAGCATTCCTCCTGACCTTCTGCTGGAAGGCAGAACCTCTAAGTTGTGGTTCCTTGAGAACACCTGTTCATACAGTTCTCATGATTCTCCACTCTGCTGGTTTTTGTTGTACTATATCCAAATTTAAGTTACTTTTCTGCATGTTCTTTTAATGTATTGTGTTGCTGCAGCGACATTCCTTTCTTTTCAGATTCTGTTCTTGTTGGGCTCTTTGAAACAAACTAGGTTCTGCCTGGATGCTTTTTTCCCTCTTCACGATTTGGACCCTCCTGTGATTTCTCACAAATTCTCACTCTTAAAACTGAGCTAACCCAAGAAAACACAGCTCTGGCATTGGAGTGGCACAGCAGGAACTAAAGAAATGTTTTTACTGACAACAGAGGCTTTCTTCCTGGGAGATACTCTAAAATGAATCATTAGTTCAGTTTCTACCACTACCACAAGAAAATAGAAAAAGGTGGTTCTTTCCTAATCCATCAATAAAAAAAAAAGGCAGTTATAATTGACAGATTGACAGGAAGGTTTACCAAAATATTTTTTGCCTGTGTTAATTACAAAAATGCATATATCTGTATCCAGGTTATGTGGATATTGGGGTTGGTTGTAGAAAATTGCTATTCATTATCACAGCACTCTATTTGCTCAAAATAATAAATATTAATTGATTGTTGTGTAATTTATTTGCAGGTTTTCAATGCCAAAACAGCAGAGCTCCTGAGTCACCATCAAGTTGAAATAAGTCAACAATTCCCTAAAGAAGGGTATGAATTTTTTATTGTTTTTATTTGTGTACATTTTGGTGGAGCTTATGTATTTTTACCTATGAATTATCAAAACTCCAGTTGATTAATAATTATTTAGAGTATAATATCTGCTTTAAAAGACTGTGTTGTAGGAAAAATGGCATAAAATAACTCACACTGGGTGTACAGTATGTGCCCTGCATTACAAAAATAAAAATTCTTAGTTTGATCCCTCATTACTGTATTTAATGTCTAAACTTTAAAGTTTAAAACTAAATTTTAAATGAGACTTAACATCTCATTTAAGATGGTAAAGCTGATAATTTTTACAGTATAATCATCATCTTCATCTGAATCCACAGAAATATTTTAGCTTATTCTCTGAGTGTTTTTTTTGTTAGTTTGTTCCTAACAGACCTACTGTTTGCTGCCAATGCCCCCCCTGTATGGAATAAAACAAAATGAAATTCTTTGTTTTCTCCAGATGGTTTTTTTTTTGTGAAAATTCAGCTTACAGTTTAAAAAGGTTTTGAAATTCCTTATACTTGTCCTACATATGTAAAACATGCATTGTAGTTATAATTGTATCAAAATGCTCAGCTTATTTTTCAAAGTAGAATTTCTTTTTTATGTTATTTTTTGCTAACTGATGTTTTCTGTTTGTTAAAGATGGGTGGAACAAGATCCAAAGGAAATACTAAACTCTGTCTATGAATGTGTGGAAAAGACCTGTGAAAAAATGAAAGAGCTGAACATAAACATCTCTAACATAAAAGGTACTTAGGGGTAACTGAGGGCTTTAAATACTCATGGTTGAGCAGTTCACATTCTCCAGTTTTTAAGTTAATAAATAGAAAGGTGGCAGCATGTGCTGGCCTCAAATAAAATATCAAATTGGAGTTGAAAGAAGGTTTTTTGGGAGGAATAATGGGATAATAAGTTCCTTGTGTATATTAGCAATGCAGGATCTACAAAGTAGATTTAACCTAATCTTGTAAAATCAGAGAGACAAGTGATAAGTGAAGAAATTCTGAGATTTAATTCAGGACTTACTGGGCAAAGTTAGTTTCCCTGTCAGTGTTGTTGCTGTCTCAGTTTGTGACCTAAACAAGAGAGATTTAGAGCATATAGGTTAAGCAGCAAAAGTTGAAAGATGAGTTTTTAAAAGTAACATTTCAAGATTATAATGTGAAAACATTGGAAGCTTTTTATTTCCCATTTACTTTCCTCTTCTCCTTACCTGTCCCTCCCTCCTCTCCACCTCTCCATTCCTTCCCTCACCCCCCAAAAAGAGGAAAATAAACCTTCTGAAAAAGATATTCTCTCTATTTTTGTCCTGAAGCCATTGGAGTCACCAATCAGAGAGAAACAACAGTGGTTTGGGACAAGACAACTGGAGAACCTCTTTATAATGCTATTGGTAACCACTATACTTTCTGAATATGTAATATCATAATAAGAGAGTGTTGTGGAAAAAACACTTTCCTAGTTTCCTATGCAGACCTCATTGTGGCCTGGCCTACAAATGTCTTTGATTTTTGATGTCTGTATCATATGTGTTTGTACAGATACCAGTGCAGTTACAAGAAAAACCTATTCAGCAAAAATTCTTACTTCATAAATCTCTTTATGGGTTTTCCAAAGTCCCCCAAAGTTCCTGAAGGGTTCCTTGGTTCCTTGAATGTAATGAAGTTCTGACTTGTGCCCAAGCACTTCCTTCAAAATTTTCAGGATGCTATTGATTTAAGTGTAAAGGAAAATTGTATTAAGTAAGTTTAATGAGTACTTACTGGTTCAGAGTTTTATTTTGAATTCACCTTAGCCTTTCAGATTTTGTCAGCTGGGAAATATTGTCCAGAATTGCTCTTTTAGGCCATGTCAAGTGCCAGATACAGTTTAGAATGCTATCACTGAAAACACAGGACTCTTCTATATTCAAATATAGGTAGTTAACAGCTTTATCCTAAGCCCAACTATACCTTGATAAGTGGCCTAGTCCTTTAGTTCAAGGTTTACATAGGAATAGTCAATAATCAACCTGCTATTTGCTTTTTAACCTCTTAGTTTAATCACAGTCATTTGCTTATACTGTGATCAAGTATATATCCTGTTATGTGGAAAATCTTGTTTGATTTCTCAGATCATTTGCTCTTCTAAATCAAATGATTTTATCAAACCATTTTTAGTTTTTACAACAGTGCATTTAAAATACAATGGTAATACAATATTCTTTCAACTGCATGAAAAGATAATAATAGACAGGAATTTACCAGCAAGGGATGTAGTTCTGTAGAAGGTGCCTGTACATGTTACTTTTTGTGTATTAAATCTGTTGATCAATCAATTTTTTTCATGTTTTTAGTGTGGCTTGACCTGAGAACCCAGTCAACAGTTGAACGTCTTCTTAAAAGAGTTCCAGGGAAAAACAAATCCTTTTCTAAGGTAAGAGATATTCCAGAACATTTAAATAGGAGGTGCTACAGTACATGATGTTCTGGATATATATATATATATATATATGTTAAATTCCCCAAAACCAAGTAAGTCACTTGTAGCTTCTAGTCCCTTCTTAGCTTGTCAAGTAATAAAACATAATACACTGATCTCAGACTAGAAAATGTTTCATTTCCTAAAAATAAGGGATCAGCACTCCTTACACATCTCACTGGAGAAGTTAAATGACTTATAGTGAGATTTAATCATGTGCTATCTGGGCAATGGTAAGTAAACATCACTCACAAAAATTAAAAACCTTGTAGAAAAAACTTGTTTGAGAAATAATTTATTGATACGAAATATATTCTCTGTTTTCAGCTTATGCCTTAATATTGAAATTATTTGGAGCCAATCTGATAACTAGGAAGACAGTTCACAAAGAGCAAATTCATTTTTTATATATGAGTATATATATAACAATTGGAAAAAATGCTTGCAAAAAGGTGTCACAAATCTTTGATTTGTATTTTCCTTAAGTGATTGTATAAATATTATGTGTTTTTCATATTCTATGTTTTCCTGCCTACAGGAAATGGATATCAAAAAGCATATAAATTTTCTTCATTTGAAGTTCTAGTAGAATACAAATTTCATCTTTCCTGTGTTGTGCCACTCATTTTTGTTGTTGTGACTTGTTGTCACATGGAGATGTCCTAGATAAGACAGGACTTCTGGAAACAGCTTTTTCCACGTAAATGGCCCTGAACTGCATTTAGATCAACTTTGATCTTTGTCCATTAATGCACTAGTTATTTGGTTTTGATGTTTCCAAACTTGTGTGTTGTATGCTTAGAACTTAATTAAATAACAAGTTTGAGTAGTTTCTCTGACTTCTGCATCTTTGCTTTTTGACCTACTATCAATATTTTTATATATAAACTATAGTATATTTGAAAAAGATACTTGCATGGTGTTTAAATTATTTTTGTTTTTAACTTTACAGTTTAAGACTGGTCTTCCACTTACCACTTATTTTAGTGCAGTGAAACTTCGATGGCTTTTGGATAACGTGGAAGAGATTAAGAAAGCAGTTGATGATGGAAGAGCTTTGTTTGGGACTGTTGATTCATGGCTTATATGGGTATGTTTTTGTAAGTTTATTATCTCTCTTTTTAGAACTAAATTTTGTATCATGCAAGTTCCCATGCAAAGTACTGTGGTACAGTGTGATCACACAATGATGTCAGTACAGCCCACTAAAGAAACTCCATTAAAGTTCCTGTTCCTTTCAAAGTGAACTTTTACTGTCCCTGTACCACAATATTTTTTATAGATCCTTATATGTAGTTTACCATTATAGGTTGCTGTAAAATTTTCCTCACGCTCTTGGGAGAACCTTGGACTCTAGAAAGGTGTACTAGGCCTCTTTAGTTCTTGCATAAATATCTGAGTTCCCAGGCCCAAGCTGAAAGCTTTGTGGTTTAGATGTTTTTTTGTAATTTTTTGAAGGAAGCCTATATTTTCCCTTGACAAATACTGTTAATTTTTGTTCAGAGTTTGACAGGTGGAAAGGATGGAGGTATTCACTGTACAGATGTAACCAATGCCAGTAGAACGATGTTGTTCAACATTCATTCCTTGGAATGGGATCCTGAGCTCTGCAAGTAAGCTCATTTTTCAGTAATACTGTTATTTAACTAGTTTCTAACTCATGTAATAATAAGAATTTCTATGTGGACTAAGATCAGCAGTTACTGTTGTAGTTACTGTTGACATTAGTAACTAAGATTCATTGTTCTCCACATGCCCAATTTGCAATGGTCTGGATTAAATAAAAGTAGCAGACTCTTTCTGTAGGTAGAGGACTAGTTCATGGAAACAATGGCCTTTAATAGTTGCTTTATTACTTAATCAAATTTGTAGGGCAGTTACAATGATAATGTCTCTATTTCAAATTTAAATTTATTGACAACAGTATTATAAAGACATTGGTGGAAGAGGAATGATCTCACACATGAAACATTTGGATATGTCCTTAAAATGTTGAAATATATGCTGTTTGCTCCAAAAATGAATGTTATGTGCTGTAACAAGTGGAAAAATACATAGCTGTGGATTAAACCATAGTAATGAAAGTTCCTTTTATAGTTCTTTTTTATTATTTCTAGCTTATTTAAGAAAATAAATGCAAGATGCTTTCTGACCATATATATACATTTTTGTATTTTGTTCAGGTTCTTTGATATTCCTATGGAAATACTTCCAAAAGTACGAAGCTCCTCTGAGATTTATGGCCTGATGGTAAGTTTTGTAGTATTTGTGTGAAGTTAATCTTGTAAAAATCTAACTGTATCAAAGTGGATTTGACAAAATTTCCATAGATTAAGACTAATGGCTTTTTTCTAGACCAGTACTGTTTGATTTATGATTAGCACGTTGTTACCTACTGTTGTATAAAATTATGAAGTTGAATATTTGTTTACTTTGATGTAGCACCAACTCCTCTGATACAGTGACTTGTAATTTATTAATTTCAAAATTTGATAACCAAGATATTGTTATTTTGCATTCTTTTTCCTGGTAGATCGAGCTATCTTTAATTGAGAACAGACAGCCATTTTGTTATTAAGACAAGTTATGGGATTTTTATTAAAACATAACTCAAACTTCCCTGAAATGTAAATATTTTTGCTAATGTATTAATGGCAATGCCACTAGAAGTCATTGCTGACTTATATTTATGTGAAGGGCGAATGGGAGTGAGTTGTATTAAGCTGAATGAGCAAGGAAAGACCTGACCACTACAACAGAATTGCTCATCACTTTAAATGTCAACTTCTGTTTCTCTTCCCCTTTCCTTCCATTTTTTTTCTTTTTCTTCCTTTTGCTGGCTGTAGAAAATCTGTCCTAGCCTGGTGAGTAGAGGCTTCCATTAGGCTGACCACCTGTGCCTTACCCATTCTGCTCAGATGCTGTGCATTTCCATTGGTTTAAGAACCAGCAAAAGTGCACTTTCTACACCAATAAACTTGCCATGTATTTCCAAAACTGAGACATTACAATTAGAGTTCATGCCAAAATTATTTCTGAAATGTGATTTCAATGTATGGGTTTCTCTTAATTGGCAGTGTGTTGAATATTTCTTTTTATAGTGAAGTAAAAAGTACAGCTACTGGCTAATAGTTGCTGGCTGTATCATAATTGAGAAAAGCAGGTCATTCTGTAAAAAAAATATTAATTCTGTTACAGTTAAACATCAAATTCATGCAGAGTTTTTTAGTGCATTTATAAATGCAGTTATCATAAATCCAGTTAATTAAAATGAGAATTGAATTAAAAAAGATTCAGATTGGAAATACACTTGCATGGCTTTACTGCAAATGCATTTTCATCATCGCACAAAGAAACTATTCAAAGAAAGAAGTAAAAAATGTCAGTAATCAAATAATTAAATAAAGTTGTCAGGATGCTCTCACTGAGTGTGCAGGTGACACTGAATTGAGCGAACGTGTTGATCTGCTGGAGGGCAGGAGGGCTCTGCAGGGGGATTTAGACAGGTGGGAGCGATGGGCCAAGATCAGCTGTATGAGGTTCAACAAGGCCAAGTGCAGGGTCATGCACTTCAGTCACAGCAGCCCCAGGCAGTGCTACAGGCTGAGGGCAGAGTGGCTGGAAAGCTGCCCAGAGGAAAAGGACCTGGGGGTGCTGTTTGACAGTGGCTGAACATGAGCCAGAGTGTGCCCAGGTGGCCAGTAAGGCCAATGGCACCCTGGCTGCACCAGCAGTGGAGTGACCAGCAGGACCAGGGCAGGGACTGTCCCCCTGTACTCAACACTGGTGAGCCCACACCTCAAATCCTGTGTTCAGTTTTGGGCCCCTCACAATGACACTGGGGTGCTGGAAATTGTCCAGAGAAGGGCAGTGGAACTGGTAAAGGATCTGGAGAGCAAATCCTTTGAGGAGTGGCTGAGGGAGCTGGGAATGTTTCACCTGAAGAAAAGCAGGCTCAGGGAAGACCTTATCACTCCCTACAACTACGTGAAAGGAGCTTGTGGTGAGCTGGAGGGTTGATCTCTTCTCCCAAGTAACAAGTGATAAGACAAGAGCCTTCACAGCAACAGTTGTCAAGCACTGGAACAGACTGCCCAGGGAAGTGGTGGAGTCACCATGCCTGGAGGTGAAGAGTGTTAATGTGGCCTTGAGGGACGTGGTTTAGTGGTGGATTTGGCAGTGCTGTGTTAAGGGTTGGACTCAATGATCTTAGAGGTCTTCTCCAACCTAAATGACTTTGTGATTTTGTAGCAGGAATATAACTGAAAAGCTGGTAGTGCTTGGAAGAAAGTCTGTATGAGGCTTAAAATGCTGTGTTGTAACATCAGACATCTCTCTTCACTTAGAGTGTCACAACAGTCACGTTTCTTTCTAGTCACTTTACCATTTTACACTTTTGCATTTTACACTTGGGATTTAGTGCACAGATTACACTGAACCTAATTTTTTATATAGTATGATTTCAAGAAAATTTATGGCAAGAACTATTGAGGTGATATAAAGCATATCTGTAAAATTTCCTGCTCTCTGTTTCTCAGTGTTTTAGACATGAGCTGCATCAGTCTGCATTTGTGTGTACACCTGAACTGAACCATGTTGCTTACATGGTTGCTATCCTTTGAGCATTAGAAGTTTAGCCTCTTTTTCATTGCCTTCAATTGTAGCCACAGAAAGCTAACTCAGAGCTTTTCTTTCTCTTTTTGCAAAACAGAGCTCTGGAGCTTTGACAGGTGTACCAATTTCTGGGGTAAGTCCTACTTTGACTCAGATTCTGACAACCTGATCCTGCATGAACAAAAAAAACTTTAAGATGAGTGATTCCTGCTACAAATTAAGTTGCAGGTTTTTTACTTCAGGTTAAATTTGAAGTAAAATTTGGAAGATAAATTATTGGTTGGCTTGATTCACCGCTAATAAGGTCTGGCTGTGGAAATACAGCTGGCAGCTTTAATGCACATGTACAGTGCTGTTGGCAACTTAGGATCTTGAAATAAATGAGTAACATTGCAAAATGGAAGCAAGCTCCTCTTCCCATAAATGAAAGAAGTTATGTACATATGTAGTCCAGAAATGCTGGGCAGATTCTCAGCTTTTTCCAATACAACATGCATAAAGATAGTAAATTTTAATTTTTATTTCTTTAAATTGTTCACCATAAGTAGCACAACACATTTCATTTTCAGTTCTTATAAAGGGAAGAGTAATAAAAGGCATAGCTTGTCTCTGTAGGTTTTTCCTCACTTTCAGTTACCTGTGTGGAGCTAATAGGTTTAAATTATGGTGGAATGTATCTGTTCATGTTCCTTTTTCATGCATGTAACTCATGTGCAGACATTTACTAAAAGAAAATATCTCTCATTTTCAGTGCTTGGGTGACCAGTCTGCTGCTCTTGTTGGGCAAATGTGTTTTAATGATGGGCAAGCAAAAAATACGTAAGTTAATAGTAAAGTTGTAAGATAATTACTGCTCTGTTGGCTATTTAGTATTATATTATCTTTCAAGCTCACTGCCAAATGCTTTTGTAGTTATCACATGATTACAGATCTACATTTTGATTGTACTGACCTACAAAGTAAACCACATCCTGACTTTATTTATATAAAGTAGTGAAAGTGTTAAAGTTACATGGCCTGTGAGTTATATTTTGGAACACAGCTACTGTGAGAAAAACATCTCTGTGTGACAGGAGGATTTTAATTTTGAAATTTTCCAAGACACAGATTAAAACAGTTTCAGTATAATTTAAATTACGACCTAAAGTTAAAAAAATACAGGCCTGTGAGTTAGATTGTGTAGACTTGTACAGCACAGCATTGCTGGATTGAAAAGGTCCATTTCAGTCACAGTGCTTAGTGTTTCTTCTCTGTCTAGCTCAGCATGGAGAATTTTGCATTTGTTTTTTCCTATTTCTCAGACTTTTAGTGTCCCTTGTTTAAAATAGCTGATCAGTTAAATCAGCCAACTGGTGTAATCAAACAATCATCTGAGGAAAAGCTCTCTGCATAAATGACTTACTGTTCCATTATAGATCCATCTGTTTTATTGGGCATGTAGGTACATGCACAGTATGGGACTTTCACAGGTATGATTGCACATTAATCTGTACTTGTGGTTAATTGACCTCCAATTTTATATTTATGCACAAATTGAACAGTTGGTGGCCTTGTGTTTTAGTAAAACAAACGTAGTTCTAAGTAATACTCACAAGGTATTTTTATAATAAATGCTTTTAAAACACGAGAGACCTTTGGGAAAAAAGTGAACAGCTCTAAACTAAAAGGTAAAAGCAAGGGGTTTTAACTTATTTCTGTTATTGCTTCTTTTTCTCTCCAAATATAACTGAAGACTATCTCAGTATTGTTTTAAACTATTACCTTCAGGGGGTTAAAAAGGTTAGGAACTCATAATTTCTCAAAGTAAGTTAGAATGGATTGTAGTATTTTGTACTCCTTTTATTAAACTGTGTCCTTATACTTATGTGTATGCACACATATATGTGATGTGATGTGGTCTTCAAATGAAAAACATGCTGTTTTTAGAAGTTTTTGGATGGAACATGCTTAAAGAACTCCCTCTTCTTTTGACAGGGACAATGTTTCTTAAAATTTCCCCTTTAATATTGTGAAATATTTATTTTATAAAGTAGCTTTCATAATCAGCTGACATTGAAGTAGGCAAACTCTGCCACCAAAGAGGAGTTCACACTTAGTTTTCAGCCTCTGCTCTCTGATCAAGTGTTATACAAGAAAGAGCCAGAGGAATGTGACTGGATTTTTCAGCTTCAGGCTGCATTTAAATCAGCTTTTTGAGGATGGTTGTATCATCAGTTAATGGTAAAATAACCTTCAAGGGTCAAAATGTGGTGTCTTGATTCTCCACAGGGGACTCATGGATTGATGAATTACAGTCACGGTTATCCTTTAAACATCCTGGTTCTGACTTTGCTTTGCTTTCTTGCTAGGTATGGAACAGGTTGTTTCTTGCTGTGCAATACAGGTCACAAGGTCAGTTGCCTTTTTGGTCTTTCTTTTTACAACCTTTATTTAAGTTTTTGATTACAAGTGTATGTTAGCCTTTCGTAGACTTACTAACAACAATTATATTGCCAGACATAAGGAAAAACACAAACTGAAATCTGAAAGAGTAGAAAGTTTCTTGGAGTATTTCAGTAAGACTCCATTCCCCAGCTCCTTAAGTTTCCAAACGGAACTTTTTGCAGCAAGTTTCTGGCTCTTTCCTTGTGCATGTTTCTTAATGTCATCCAGACAGGGTTATGTTATGTAACCACAGTCTTTTTTCCTTCTCTTGACTATTTTATTTCTTCCCTTCATTTTCTCTCATTATTTCTTTGTAGTTGGAGTTGAATGAATAACTCGAGGCTTTGGCTTCCTTCTGATTTACATGTCCTTCTAAAGACCCCCAGTTCTTTGCTCTGCAAAGATCTGTGGCAGCTTGTGGAAACAAGAATTAGCACCAGTGGTCTGAGGGTTGTATGACAGGTGTATATTTAGAGTGACTGAAAATGTACTTTGTTTAAACTTTCCATATTTCATTTGAAGGTTTGGTCTCTTGTTTATTAGAATTTGAATGTTTTTATTTAAATATTTTCTGCGTCTGTTCATGCTTTACCTTTTCTTTCACATTTCCTCATTTAGTCTGTGTTTTCTGAGCATGGTCTTCTAACCACAATAGCTTACCAACTGGGCAGAGACAAACCTGTTTGTTATGCACTAGAGGTAAGTTCAGTCATTTCTTCCTTTTTGTAGTGATACATGTTCTTGTTTACTTCTGTTATCTGGTATTCTTTTGTTATCCTCAGCTGCATGGAAATGAAAATAGCTCTGTGTTATAGCTTGTGTGCCTCAGGGGTTATGTGTGGTTTCATTTATCCCTATCTTCAATCTATAGCGTGTAATCTAATAAAAATATTTCTTCATTGCATCATTTACATTTTCAGGACAAGATGGTAAAAGAATTTTTTCTCTTACTCAGTCTCTCAGATCTTTTATAAATGTTATACAAAAATAAAACAAAGATTTTTATACTAAATTTGGTTTTAAATAGAAGGGGAGAGTAGTGTTTCAGTTATCCCCTCATAATGGAAGTCATAGCTAAATGTTTTTTATTTCATTCTAATGGATTTTACTTCTAACTTTTAAAAATCTGAATCAAATTTCTATGACAAAAATCCTTTAACAATTTAGGGGTTTTACCTACTTAGATTTAGGTGCCTACTTACAGAATATAGTTCCTCAGTTCTCCACACAAGTCTGAGGGCATCCAAATTCTGTAGAAAATTTTATTTTTACTTAAACTTCAGGGTTCATTGTTCTAAAGCTCTGCTTCTCAACCACAGATCAGCTGAGCATCTATTTGGCACCAAAGCTCTGTTGGGATCAGCCAAATTGATTTCTTCCACCTGTGCTGCTTAACTGGGCTAATTATTATAGTCCAATAATTACTCTCAAAACACATATACCACATTCTCTGCTGATACTGAGCTTTGGTAGACAGCATGTGTTTTCCATGTGAAACAAAGAAAGACAACACACAGGATTTTTTTCACTGGTAGAATAGTATGTGGCTTACAGTACTTCACTAGGATGTGGGAGGCTGTCCTCATTTCCTTCCCTAAGGAAAGCAGATCTTGCATTTGCCATGTTCTGTCAAGCTTTTAGATTTTTATTTTGTGTTGTTGTGTGAGAGGTTTGTTTTATTTTTAAGCAATGTTCTTAAATGAAGAACTGGAACTGTCCTGAGAGTGATTTGTATTTCTGCATGCTGAAATGTGCTTGTGTGTTTTGCTTCTTCATCTCCAAGTCTTTAATGATATTGTCTGAAAACATGGCTTCAACAGAAGATGTTCAGTGTCCTTTATCCTGTATCCATGCTAGAATCATCTACAATCTGCTGGTTAAGACACTTCCCAGGAAGGCAAAAAGTATGGATTCAGCTTTTTCTTTTAAATCAAATCAGTGCCTTGTAACAGTAGTAGCCAGCTGCTTAGAAAACACCCCTGCCCCTTCTAGGAGTGGCTTTGGGTGAAAATAACAATGCTGCTCCTGTTTTACTTGAAGCTTATTCTAGTAGTGTTGAGATTGTCTTGTAGAGAAGTCCATTTGGACTTTGGAGTGAGATGGTGGCCATGCCATTCCTCTGTGATATGATGGAGCCATTCAGGGCCAAATTCAAAAATTCAGAGCAATTTTGCTGGCAGATGCACCAGTGCCTAAATTTTCTGTGGTTTTGGGCATTTGTATTTAGACTAGATATAATCAGTCTTGTTTAAATCAAAGCATAAAAATCTTAATTTATCAGGAAAAGAAGTCCGAGGCTACCGGACCTCAGACCTGTATATTCAGGAGAAGTCATAAATTAGAAAGACAAGGAGACTGCTTAGAAAATGTCATTGTAACTTCCCTGCATGGAAAAAAGTGTAGAATCTGCACCTTTTGTGCGTGGAGCCTGTGTAAGAGGCTGCCCTTTTCACATGGCAGTCTGTCTACAGATGGCAAGAAACTTGTGGTTTAGTTGTGAGCATTCCTGGGAGTGCTTCAAGCTGTAACTGTCTGTAAGCCTGCAGTTGGAGGCCACAGCTCCCCCCTCCTCTCCAGTCTTTTAGAAAGGAACACAAAGCTGCCAGTTGTTGTCTCCTAATGCAGTGATTTTATTTCCTTCAGGGATCTGTTGCAATAGCTGGTGCTGTTGTTCGTTGGCTGAGGGACAATCTGGGTATTGCTGAGTCTTCACTGGAAGTTGGTGAGTATGCACAATTTGGAACTGTTCAGTTTTTCAACTTTTCCAATGTCATGATGTCTCACTTGGTAAATGAAAGCTCAAAATACTGAACTGAAGAAACCTGGAACATGTGTGTATTTTGCTGTGTTTAAACAGTCCGTTTCACATCCATGAACCCACTGTTATTGATACACAGATTTCATAGAGCCTGTCAGTACAACCTTGGAAAATTTGTTCTATTGCAATCTGTTTCCCTAGCAATTCATACAGGGTTGAATTTTCCAGAGTCAAGAGCATTTATGTCTGTGTTACAGAAACCAGTTCATATTTGATTTTAAACCTACATATTCTTGTCATAACCATGGGAACCTGAGGCCCCACATGTGCAATGATTGATTAGAAGGCTTCATATCCATTGAGTTAGGGACCTCAGTTTGCAAAGTTGCCTCTTAAAGGAGTTGTGGAGGAGAGTAATATTTTTTGCCTAAGAATACAGTAATCCTTTAGCAGTTGCATAGCTGATGTTTTCCACTTGGGCTGAACTGAAACAAGGTGGGTGGTGTGTAACATTGTAGAAAGTAGGAATATATCAAATAGTGGAAAAGGAAAAATTATCAGAAGCATGCAAGGGCAAAAGTTTGAAAGTGACTGATTTAATGAGATTTAGGATTAAAAAGAGATTCCTTACATTTTTTTAATAATTTGATATTCAAAGGTGGAAAAAGAATTAAAATGTTATGTAAAACTTGAAAGATTAAGCAAAAACTTAAAATATCAGTCTGTTTTTCTGAACAAAAGCTTTGCAGATCATACAGCAGAGTATAAACTATTGTCACGTGAACTAGTCATTTGTTGAGACACTGCAGTACCTCTTCTCAAGTTTGACTAGACCTTTGGAAGGTTTGAGTTTCAAGAACTTCAACCTTGTCAGTTTTGTTAAAGTCATGTGGGACTCCATCATCTCTTCATTTCCCTGAAATCCTTCCTTCTCCCTTCACTCCTTTTTTAAGTGGAGTAAAGTAAACAATTTTGGGCAGAGAGAAAGGACTTCACCAACAAGCTTATGAAGTTTATAGTGAAGACATTTTATTACCCAAAGCACACAGTTTATATGGGGTTAGGACTACAGCTTATTGGCTAAAAGAGTTAACACACCACCACACCAGATACTTCAATTGGTTAAAGCCTCTCTCTCACAAGTCCCATGTTTATATTATTTCATCCAGGCTGTTTTCGTGCCCCTGCAGAGTCCTGTGAATTCCTACTATGTGAATTCTTGGGGAGTAACCACCTCCCTCTCAGCCAGCAGCAGCTGAGCTCCTTGCTGCTTCTGGCTGATAGCTCAGTCTCACAGGGTTTTTCTATAGATCTGAATTGCTCACTTTTGATTTTACTGTAACAACAGTGGAGTCCATATGAAAGTACCATTTTAGAAAGACTTTTTGAAGAAGTTTTTCTGTCTAGTGCTCAGCTTCTCTGACCAATGCAAACAAAAATTTTGCAAAAGCAGGAAAAAAAGAATTCCTTTCTTGTTCTAGGAAGGAGCTGCATATTATTATTTCCTTTGCAATTCTAGATGTCTTAATATAATTTTTTAAATTGCAAATATTTTAGTATTGTGTTCATATATCCAGTTATTACTCAGATATTAAGAAACTTCAGATTTCCTTGTAGGTGGCCTTGTGATTATATCTGTAAGCAGAGAATTTGGAACACTAAATCCATTTGAAGTTAATGGGAATTTAGTTCTTAACTCCCTTTGGTCTTGATCCAGTTTCATTTGCTTGCCTTGACTTAAATGTAAGTAAAGTGGGACCTTTTGGACTGTTTTGAAGGTTGCATTTTTTACCCACAGGATAACCTCTGAAAACCTCACAGAATCTAGGTCAGCATATTGAGTACATAATTTTGGATTTCAGATTTGATTTTTCATTTTACACAACTCCCTATGCCCCATCTTCCATTCATATGGAAAACTAATTAACGAGGAGAAGAGTGCCAGCATTAGTTGTATTTTTTATTTGTGTATACATGGTTTGATTGTTTCTGTAGCTACCTAATGTATTCAGAATATTTTTCCAATTTAAATAATAACACTTTTAAGCATCATCTTTAAGTGTTGCTACACTTGTGAAAAGCTAAGTGAAGCCTGTTTGTGTGTGTGCATTAGAAAAACTGGCTGCAGAGGTGGGGACTTCTTATGGCTGCTACTTCGTGCCAGCATTTTCAGGACTGTATGCACCGTACTGGGAGCCCAGTGCAAGGGGGTAAGGACTGAGGGTTTTAACCACTTTACAAATACTGTCACACTTGTCCTTCCAGGCATGTAAAATTGTTCTTCTTGTTCCTTTAATGTGTCTGGATGCATCATTCTCTGTGGTATTTTCAAGCAACTACTGTGTTTGTGTTTTGTATTTAACCTGTTCAAAACAGCAGCTGCTACTGGGAGAAAAGGATTAGCCAGCTCAGCTACTCATCCTCCTCTCTCCTTCTTGTCCCCCTCTGAAAAAAAAATTGAGGGGATCAAGGCAGGGAAAGCAATTTCTGGTTCTGAAAAGTTTCATCTCACTAAAGTAAAAGAGGAGGTAGGAGGTCTGTGTTCCTGTGAGCTGTCAGGCAACAAAAGTAAGAAGGGAAGAATTTAGTGCTGGTTAGTGTTTTTGAGTTCAGTTTCAGGGTACTTAATTCCTTTTCCCTTTTCCTGCTTTTTCTTATATCCAGCTTTCTTCCCAGTCTGTTGAAAACTCTTTTCTACTCCTTTTTTTCCCGTCCTTTTCCTGGTAGTCCAGACTCAGCAAGGTGGTAATAGTTCAAACAATAGCCTTTCATTTGTCTTTTCTGCTATTTTGAGCTTGCCTCCTGTTGCTGGAATCACAACATGCCATGGGAATCACAGAAGCAGAACAAATGTATATATAAAGTAACTTTCCTAAAGTGAGAAAAGTCTTAAATGATATGTATTTCCCAAGGTTTCAAGTAGTTTCATCTTTAGAATTTAGATGGTTCTTGTATGTAAGGAAAAAGAATAATATTTGAGATTCATGTTTTTACAGTTTTTCAGATCACAGGGCTTAACTTTTGAGCTGTTAAAAGCTGATCTGTGGAATGGTAACAACTGAAAATGTCCTTTAATATCTTTGATCTTGCATGTATCCAGCACCAAATATAGCAGCATTCCTCAGCATTCCTGCTGTTGAAATGGAATAAAAGGATGCTTATTTGCTCTGCAGTTCAGAGTACATTGACAGAATTCAGTTTACTCATGGTTAGATTTAGCATAATTACCATATTCAGAAATCCCTTTGAAGGTTCAGAAGCAATGAATAGTCAGAAAGACCTGAAAACAATTTCAAGCACTTAGAGCACAGTACTGACCTGGCTTTGCTTTTCCATAGGAACATTAGAGCATTGCATTAGATAATTTATTACGATTTTAGTGAGGCTTTATATTATTAAAGGCAGATTAGAACTTGTGTGGGTGTGTATGGGTGAATATACATCTCTCTGCATGCAGACTGGCAAAATCAAAGTATTTTATGGCAACTGTATTGATTGGACCCTGAAAGCACCTTTGTAAGGAAAATGAGAGAGTTTAGATTGAAAAAACCCAAGCTTTTTAATATTGAAAGGTAGCCCTCATACAATGGAACTGATTGAGCTTTCAATTAGTAGACCTAGGTCTGAAGTAACTGTGTATGTTTGGTAAAGAAGTGTGTCCTAACTCTGGGTTTTTTCTCTCCTTAACAGAATTATCTGTGGCCTTACTCAGTTTACAAATAAAAAGCACATTGCCTTTGCTGCACTAGAAGCTGTCTGCTTTCAAACACGAGAGGTAAAGGCAAATCAAGTCCTGAATTCATTGTAAATTAGTATGATAAGAGGAACTGTAGCTCTTCAGAAAAAAATGGATTTAAAAGATATAATGAAAATTAATCATATACTTTATGTTGTCCTTCAATGCTATTCTTGTCTTTGCTTGTTACTAATGTTGAAAAATTATTCCTGTGGCTTTATCTAAAGTTGAGTGGTACATTATTTTGGAGTTCTAATGCTGCTTTTTATCAGCACTTAAAATAAGCTAAACCTATTTTGTGAATATTTTGAGGCAGAACACAGAAATATTAAAATGACAAGGCCAGTGCCATAACTACAAAGTTTTGTTCATGTAGAAGATGACATTTTACATTGTCTGCTGTGACAGAGATGGCTTATGTTGCTTCTGGTACACAAGAACAAAAACGAGTTAAAGTGAGACAGCAGCAAACATACCAAGGGAAATCTGGACTCCCTTCACTGCCTTACATGGAATTCTGCAACAGCAAACCAAAATTCTCACAGAGGAAATTAATCTCCCAGCCAAATCAAAGGGATTGATATCAGTATGATCATTAGAATCTTTATATCGCCATCTGCTTCTCCCTGTGTTTGCAGTCCCTGTGTTCTGTGCAAATACAGGAGAAAACAAAATCCCTACACCTCACAGAATACCAGTCAAACCTTAATTTGATTGCATGATTTAAACTGCTGCTGTTTAAACATACTGAATTTCAAAATAGCTCCCAGTTCAATCTGTGTAAGATGAGGAAGGCAGCATGTTGTTCCTGTAGTGACAGAATAAAGTACTGGTGGAAAAAGACAGAAATTTCACCCAGCCTTCTGCTTTTAAAGCTGTGCAGACAGCCTCTGACTCCTCAGAAGGCTGTGAAGGAGATTGGAAGTAGCATTCTAATTCTTGTACTAGAAGTCAGGGTAAAGTTACAGGAAACTGAACTGACACTCTGGTTTGTTGTCTGCTTCTCTTTCTGTGTCCATCCTCCCATCCATTCCCTCTCATGTGACAGCTCAATGAACTTTCCAGCAGAAAATTATCCCTCTTTTTGCTGGTCTATTTTTCTGCTGGATTAATGACCTCAGCTGCCTTGCAGAGGAGTGCAGCAAATGTCAGAATGTGAGACAGGGCATGTGGCTGGGAGTAGGAGAGAGGGGAATAAAGCTCTCATACTGATTGACGGTGGAGTTCACTGTTTGAGCAGATCTAGTACTCCCCTATGCTTTAGTCAATGTGCTTTTGTCAGTGACAGGAATGCCTGATCAGGCCAGTGGACACACTAAAATAAACAGATTGAGTCCTATAGACAGAGATAAACTATATGTACATTTTTCAAAGATACATCAATTCTGTCTTGTCAAAAACAAAGTTCTTTCAATTCCAGTTAAAATGGAAGGCCTTAGGAAAACTCTGAAATTCACATCCAGTGGACTTCTTGCCTGTTTTATTGTGATATTCGGTCCTTCTGAGCACCTTATTATCCAAAAAGCTCCTTCCTTATGCAGGCAGATGACACAGGTTATGTTTTTTCTTCTAGAAGGCATTATGGACAAATAAGCAATTTTTCACTTCTGAGGGATACAATGCTGTCATTAACAAAAGTTGCATATTTGGATACCTTGCTCTTCATCCAAGCTCAGTACAATAGAGATAGCAGCAGAATGATCATGATGTGGTTTTTTCTTCATTTTCCTGGTTTATAGCATTATTTTCATTTCTTTCAATCTTTACTGGGAGCATAATGATCCAACATGTGATAAACAGTGATACAACAGTGACACAACAGGGAAAACAGAACCAGAGACTGCAACAGTGCTGAAGTTCTGGATGGTAAAAAAAGGCAGATAATATCAACTTAAAACAAATGTAAAATGATGTATGTGAAAGAAATAAGTGGTGGAGAGCAGTACTAGTCTAGCACTGCCAGCAAACTTTGCTGCTATGCTATGAAGTCTGTTTTCCAGATTATTTCTAATGCATTGAACAGTGCAGGCCCATGGACAGACCCTGTCACCATGAAAACTGACTTTACTCTTGTATTGTAATTTTTAACCTCTATTTATCCTGTGACAGTTCCTCTAGTTCCTTTAAAGATTTTCTGGTAAGGGACTTCAATGACTTCCTTTCTGGGGATGGGGAGAATACTGGACAGTTCATCTCTATCTAGTTTTTACTACCTTGCAAGCCTACAATTTTTTTGTTCTTTTTTAAATAGCATGTTGACTTTTCCCAGTAAGGATTGTATAACTGGGTACTTTGTGAGGTACAGAACAGGGCAGAATGCATTGTAGTTCTGGTCTTTTTTGTGGTCTGTGTTGCTTTGTCATTTAAAGCTGAGAAAAATACACCTCTTTTTTGTTCACATAAATTGAAAAATTACAGAGAGAAGATCATTCTGCACTTGGTAATGCCTAATTGGTCAACAAAAAGTATGCACTAACTTTACAAAGTGCATAGGAGTCATTTAACTGACTTCTTTTACAAAACCCTAGAAAACCCACTATTCTGTATTTAATGGGGCTTGTAGGGTCATGCCATGGAGTTACCAGTAGCTAAGGTTTGAGGCAAACCTTATGTTTTTAGGAAACCCTCTAAAAAGCATATTGATAAGTATCAGTGAATTAAATACTCCACCCTTAGTTAATTATCCCCTTTTTCAACTGTCTACTATGCTCAAAAGAAGGAAACAGTTTTAAGAAAAATTATGCTAACAGTTTATTTTTGCTGTCAGTCTTGTTTAATGTAAAATTCTGAGTGTTCAACAACTAACTCAAAATATTTTGAGAGGCTGCTCTTTCAAAACAGTTCAATGTTCCTCAGTTCCTACTGAAATGTCTTCCAGATTGTCAGTTCAATGCTTAAATCTTTCAATTCTTTAATGCATCAAATTGGAGAAAGTATCTAGACAAAATGTAATCAGCTAAAGGACTCCATTTAGTATTGCTTCTTCCTTTGTTATCTTTCATAAATGTTGTAGTTGTCATCAACTTTTCTTAAAAATTCTTCTCAGGGCACATAAGCAGCACTTGGGCTACATAGAAAGCATCAAAGGAGAAAGACCCCCCTCTCACCAGCATTCCTGTAATGAATAGAAAGCAGGTGCTGTGCATTAAACAAAACTGTATTGCCACTACCTCTGTTTTGCTCTTTTAATATATAGGAGAGGAGAATGATCTACGTAATGCTCTTCAGCAGATGCTGAAGTATCAGTATTTTACACTCTGAGGGTATCCTGGATTTCTCTGCATTTAAATTGTAATGTATATTACTCTTGCTTAAGATTTTAGATGCCATGAACAAGGACTATGGGATACCACTAAGACAGTTGCAAGTAGATGGAGGAATGACCAGTAACAAAATCCTCATGCAACTCCAATCAGACATTCTTTGTATTCCAGTAGGTAAGATGAAATTGCAACTCCTATTTTCTTTTTAAGGCTGAAAACAACATTGGTTTGCAGTGGCTGTTGAGAGCAAATTGGATGTCTTGCTTTGTTGTTGTATCTGCATAGATGTGCAAATCTTTAGTTCTAATGTCATCAAGGTGACTTTCATTAAAAATCATCATGGTCTTCTCTGTGGTTAATTTCAGTAAAGCCATCAATGCCTGAAACAACAGCTTTAGGAGCTGCTATGGCAGCAGGAGCTGCAGAAGGAGTTGGAGTTTGGAGTCTGAATCCTGGAGATTTTACAGCAGTGACATGTGAACGATTTGAACCACAGATCAACCCAGAGGGTAAAACCCTTTCATGTTATCTCAGTTGCAAACTTATTTTTTGACCAACAGATCAGGCTTTTTCTTTTTCACTGTCTCACATACTGATATGAAATGAATACCCTATGAATATCCTCACAAATGTTGAAGATCAACTTGGTAGTGTTTGCCTTAGTGAAAAGTGTGTGTGTTTCACTTGCTATTTTGTCCACAAAAAAGGGATGGTTGCCACAACACCGCTCCGTGGGGGAATGTGTTGGGGTTCTTTTCTGTCTTCTCTTTCAAAGCAGCTTGGGCATTGCAGTCAGTAGCTTTGGATTCATAGCAAGTAAAATAAAAGAAATCTTGAAAGGTTTTTCATGTGAAAGAGGTTTCTAAGCTCCTGTGCATATGAGTTTTCATAGATGTAAAAAGGACAGACTGGCTGTTTTGGGAAGACTCTTCTTTTGGCTTTTAAAAGCCTATGTTAATTAATGGATTTTAGCTAACTATCTTTTTCATCAGTTCATAAGTGCTTCTAGAGATAGAAATTATGTACTGGACATAATTAATTCCTGTGCAATAAAAATACTTTTTTGTCTTGTCTATGATTTCTTAAATTTTGGTACATAATTCTGTCTTACAATTTGATTATAGTTACTTCTACAATCCCTACTTCAAGACAGCATTTTCAACATTGAAGTGTTTCTACATGAACATCAATTGCTTCATTTTGTCCTGTTTGTGAACCTTCTTATTGGTGAACATGCAGAAAATTGATTTAATTTCTTCTTACTGTGCATAATCTTGGAGCTTGGGGTGGTGTTTTTTTAAATCAAAAAAGCATTTTATAATACTCTGTGCAAACAAACAACACTGAGCTAAAGAGTGGAAAACTAATATTGTAGTGTTTGGTTCTTAAATACTGGTAGTTATATTCTTGTGCATTGAGGGTTTTTCTGTTTGCTGGTCTCTCAATTTCAGAAAGTGAATATCGGTACGCCAGGTGGAAGAAAGCTGTAGTGAAATCCATGGGCTGGGAGACATCTGAAGCTCCTTCAAATGGTAAACCAAACATTAATGCAGGTTAAATGTTGATAATTAGCCAGTTAGGCTTTTCTGTTCATACCATCTCTTGACCATTACAGTGATTTAAAGATCATTACTTGAAACCACTGTGTGAACCAAGCAGGAAAATAGATAGTTAGGTTTTCCTCTTGAAAAGAGGGCACAACTAATATCTTGGAGGGCTCTAAAACCAGAAAATATGAAATCAAGACTAACTGCAGGTTTTGCAGAATGCCCTTGGCTTAAAAAAGAAAAAATATCTTACCTAGAAGAAGAGATAAAGCACAATTCTAAGACAGTGCAGGGATTTTGTTAACTTTGTTATACTATAACCTCATGTTGCAAAGGAGTTCTATCCTGTGACTTTTCCTGCCATATCTTGCCTTTGTTATCTGCTGTATAGTATAGAGGGATTGATACCCACATCAAAATCTGTTTGATCTACAAGGGCTAAGAGCAAGAAGTTATCATAAAGTAAAGAATTACATACACTTACTGTTCACACACATGGAATATAAAATCACTTTTGAGGGTCTGAACAAGGTCTTTCTTTTGAAGTAGAGGGCTTTCTCATTTGTCAGGTTTGAATTAAATTAAAGCTGCAATCTTCTGTGATCTATGATTTGAATTTATATTTGAACACTATTTCAGGATAAGTTTTTAGTCCTGAATCATCCTACAACACATCATTTATGGGCTTTTTCTTAATTTCATTTCCCTATTGTGGGAAAAACTATTAGAATGAAAAGTATTAAGTAAAGAATCCTCAAAATGTAAACTCACTCCACTGTCCAAAACCCACAGTTGGAGCTCTCAAGCTGTATGAAGTCTCTTTATTCTTGAAAGCTAAAATTTTCCTTTTGCCATCCTATATTGTGGTTTAAATATTTTACTTAACACCATGTTTTACAAACAACTCTGCCAAGGCTATTGGGAAGGGAAGCAGGTAATTTAGTGTGAGCTACACAATTCACTTCAGTATTGTCCATTATGATTTAGTATTCTGATGCTTATATATATATTTATTTTATTTGGAAGAATAAAAAAGTTTGCCTTGCAGAAAGTAAACCTAGATCTCTCCCTTCATTTCATGTGAAAAGAGGCATGTTTATCAAAACTTATCTCAGTGATTATATGGTTTAACACCTGGGGGGGAAATGATATTTTCCTTAGTTCTTGCTTTGAAACTTTGTCATCTGCCTGCTAAGGATACTTAAGATTGAAGAGTATTAGAAATAGGCTCAACCTGGATAGTGCTGACAGTAGAATTTAGATTTGAACTCTTACATTGAGAGCCTATTGTGAATTATTGTGGGGCTTACACATAATTTTTTTTCGTTTTTCTGCAAATGTCACTACATTTGTTATTTTTTTCTGTTCATATGATCTTTAACACATATATTGCAATTTATATATATATTTCTCTTTTGATTTGCTTGACTGGAAACACCCTCCCCTGGATGACATCAGGTGACACTAGTATCTTCTGTAGTCTGCCTTTGGGTATTTTTATTATGAGTAGCATGGTAATCTTAATCGGAGCAAAGTACGCCTCAGGTTAGTTATTATTTGAACTAGATCACTTTAAAAGCTCTCTGCACTAGTTTAAGTGTTGGGGTTTTGTTTTTTTCTTTTTATTCCGTTTTTTTCCAGCAAAAATGACTGATGCTTTTTGTTGTCCATGCACACGAGAGTCTGAGGGTGTGAATCAGACATAATGCACCTAAGGGAGCCAGGTGAAGGCCATCTCGAATTCATCCTCATGTGCCATGAAATTTGTAGTTGTTAGAAGCACATGAAACCTGTAACTCTCCCCTTCCTTTGTATCTGTGCAGATTGCACACAGTTTATGAAAGGGATATAGGGTGGAGCAGCCTAGCAGAGTTTTGCATTGCCTGCACTACAGTGTGCATTGCTGTTAGAATAAGGTTCCATCCTTTATCCTGTATTTCTTCTTATAAAGTCTCTAATTATTTTGAGGAGCCTGTTCAAATGAAAGGAAGACTTTTTCTTCTGTGCCCACAAGGCTTCATGTACCCCTTTGATTTTTCTGGTCCCCTTGGAACTAGATCTACTAAATCTATAAAACATTCTTTTTTTACTTTGCTCTTGATGGATAAGTGAAATAATTGTGTGCAGAAGAGACCCTAAAAGTCTTATCTGCAAAGCTGGTGAAGGGACTGTGTGCATATGCAATGAAGATGCATCTCCAACCTATTAATATATTACTTATTTTAAAAGAAAATTATTAATATGGGTGACAGTGTTAGTTATTCCAGCAGTAACACACGTCATTAAGATATTATTATGGTAAGAAAAAGAAGTTTACATGGTAATGTCATTTGTTCTTTGTTGTTTCAGAATTTCAGTCCCCAAAGTATTTTACAGTATGGGCATTGTTGCTGCTTAGTAAGCTGTTTGGGGGTGGTTGTTTACTTTTCTTTCTTTGTTTTGGTTTTGGTGGGACAGGCAGGGGGTGTTAATTAAACAGACAATTGAGGACTCTAGCATGCTCCTATGATGTATTTTGTTTCTACTCATTCAGTCTAAATTAACTATTCAGCTGTATTTTTGCTTGCATGAAATAGACTATCGGAGCTTGTAGGAGAACTGAAATCAAACTAAACAAATGCTAGGCAAAAATCAAACTGAACAAATGGATTCACATTGATTTACTAATTCTGGAATGTATCTGTGAATGAGAAAAATCTAAAAATCTTTATTTGTAAGAATAAAATAAAACCAGCTGTGAAAAGTGGGTAAATTTTTAACAAGCTGAACAAAGCAACTTGAATATATATTCCAGGTCAGCTTCTTCACCACATGGAGGATACCTAAAATAATAAGAAAATCAATGATAAGTGGGGAGATACACAACTTAAATTCTGCGTTTATTGCTTTTATAAACAACTTATCACTAACCTGCATATAAATATCTAAACTTGCACTGCTGGAGCTCATAAGAGATTTCTTTTTCTCTCTTCCTTAAGCTTGTCTATGCCTTTGTGACCCACAACTGGGAAACACACTCAGCTCAGCTCACTGTGGCCTTCAGAAACCGTTTTTGTCCTTGTTTTCACATAACAGTGACTATTGATATGGTTGCTGTTGCTATGTATCTATAGTTGCTATATATGCCAATATAATTACTTTATATATTAATATATTGGTTTATTGTAAGCTGGAGGACGGGAGAAGTTGCAAGAAATTTCCTGCTCAAATTTGTTTTAAAAATTATGATGTCTCTAAAGAAATATCAACAGTGATAATATGTACAGGCTGTAGTTTTGCCCAGTTGTGTGCTAGTGTAGATCTATAGATTATATAATACTTGTGCTGCTGATTGGAGCAGGGCTGCTTCCCCCTTAGAAACCTTGGTAAACATTTTTTTGCTTTTAAAAGCCAGAACTTGTTAACTAAACTTTCCTTCTAATTTAGTACAGAAACTCCATTTAATCCATTTGTTGCGTTTTATCTTCTAATGAAACACTGGAACTCAAACACAGTCATCAGTGTAGCAGGTTTGAGCACTGAATTTAGTGAGGACTGAATTCATCCCTCATGTGCTGAAACAGCAGTAAGTCTTGCATGGCAACAGAGCTGTTGTTGAACATGTCTCTCTAAGGCAGGGCCATGATTTTACAGCTACTGAAATACGATGGAAAAATCTGCTGTGCCAGAATAGAGAACACTAACGTGGCAAAACCCCATTTACAGAACTGCTAAGCTGCCTTTTCATGTGGCACCTGGTGACTGAATTTGAAGAACAATACTGTATTTCATGATATCATTTTGTAATTCCCTCAAAATCAGATCAATTACTTGTACCTTATTTTATGATCATCAATCTTCTCTCACAGTGGAGAAAGGGCAGTTCTGTTTTATTTCACTACTGAAGCCAGCTGTGTATAGCAACTGGAGTCCTTATGCTAAGATTTTGTTAAGTTTTTCACACTAGTTTTGGAAGTGAACACCTAAGAGGTTTCAATGTATTTTGTAGCTGTACTTTTTTTTGGTGGGGAGAGGTAGAATTAAATAAAATGATGCTATATTTTATTAGACTCAAGTTTAAATAAATGCCTTTGTGTGCTTAAATAGGATCTCCCAAGTGAGGTGTAGTGGGAATTGGCTGTATATAGGATCTTATGTGACATCTGGGGTATAAAGTTCTCTGACTCTATTTTCACAGAATGAGATGTCAGTACTGATAATAATACTATATCCTTCCTACTTAAGTACCTTGTGGGGGTATTTTTAAAATTCTGTTTTTATTTTCTTGTGTTGTGATAGTTTCTGCCAAATTGCATACTAATTTACATTTAGGGATTACTATGCAGTTCTGCAAGATAGTTGCAGTAATATTTCCCCTAATTCTGGAAGCAGAGCTCAAATTCAGAGGAATATAAGCTTAGATTACCTTCAGAATGAAAATAAGCATAGATTACCTTCCTTTAATTCTTCTACTTGTTAAAAATTTACCCATCTTAACCATGTGGTCTCTGCTCTCTGACTGTGTTCACATCCCACACACTTAAGAGCTGGCTTTTCCAGTGTCACAAGACACATCTAATTTATAATTGCAGTAATTGAAAACAAAAGTTGGTTTTACTGAATTCCTCGTATAGGTTAGCTGTGTTATAAAGTATTGTTAATGTTTTTGAGTAAACTCTATGTTCCTAATGCATGCTTTTTCTTATTTAAGGTAAATGAGACTACTTACTGGACTTGATGGATGCAGCTGATTTTTTTGTTGCGGTTTGTTTTGTTGTCGGAAGAGATTCTACCATCAATGTGATGATGCTACTTGTGTGGTTCAATCTATTCATGAATCCATCTGTCACCAGTCCCTGAGTAACCTTCCAGTGGTGCACTGAAAATTCAGTCTTCAGCCCTTCATTACTCTGTTCCCTTCCCCATCAACTCCAGCTGCACTGTAGACCTTTGCGTGGACTATCTCACACCATCCTATAAAACTTCACAGCCCAAGTTTTGTTTGAGAAAGTGATAGAACAAAAACCTGCAATCTGTGAGGTAGTGATGGCAGATGTTTAGCTGTCCTTTGCACAGGGGGTTGGTGTTTTATGCAACACACTGCAGAAAGTTAATGTTGCACTGTAGAACTTTATAAACATCTTACAATTCCTCCAGCTGCTGTGGATTTTCATGTCTACGGTTGCCAAAGGTGTTTTGTTGTGGTGGCCACTGGTATAAAACACCTTCAACGGTACAAACCTTTGAAACACTAGCCTAAAATGGATTACCAGTAGCACATGTTGCCACTGCTTTGGCAGTGAATATTTTGCTGATATGGCCCACAGAATATTGTTGCAATGTTCAATTACAAAATTAAAAAGTTCAGTTTGGCCTCTGGCACATTTAGTCAATTTGCCCACTTTAAGTATTTAAGACACCACGTCATGTAGTTACACCTTTAAAGAGATGGGAGTAAAGAGATGTTTTGGTTAAGACCATGTTTCATCCTCACCTAGTTTGGAAAGACAAGTTTGACTCAGCATGATAGTGACAGCACAGCTGCTTGGTCCTCAGCAACTGATAACTCTTAAAGCTACTCTGTACAACACACTCTTCTTGACCAACACTGCAAATATTGTGTCGTCCTGCTTAAGGATATTTTAGTGACTTTTTGTTAAACTCTTGAAAGTTGAAACTAACTTAATTTTCCTTAAAGAGGGTCCACTCCCAGCTAAATATCCATGCTTTAGTTCTTGAAATCATTTAGTATGTCTCAGGGACCACAATATCCCTTTCTGTTTCCATGTCTGTTGTTTTAACAGGAAGTTGTCACAAAATATGCTGGGACAAGCTAGCTCAGAAGACCAAGTGCTTGGCACCTGAAATGGGCCACTGGAATTCATCTGTGACAAATGAGTCACATCCACTTTGGAACCTCTGATTTTCCACATGTAAAGGAGTGAGGCAATAATCTTACCTTCAGCTTTCCTCTCTGTACCAACAGCATCCCAAATGCCAGCCTTATTGGTTAGGTCAGAGAAAAGGTCTTCTGGTATAGTGTCATTAGATTGGTATGGAATGGTAGCAAGGTTGAATGTGGGAACAACATGGAGAATTTCAAAGATGTGTTTAAATGCACTAGGAGTTAAAGGGAGCGGTTTTTTGTGTACATTTGTTCTTAAATATTTTTGGTTTTAACAAAGTTTGTTTTTCTTTGTTAAACCATGATTAGAGGCTTAGTTTTTAAAAAGATGTTAAATGTATGTGTCTGAAGCAATGGATTGCACAGAAGTTCAGGTCTGTACAATATATTTAATATCATTTGCATATTAATTGCCTTTTTGTTATCAAGTGCAATGACCTTTGAAAATGTGACTTAATTTAGAAGTTAGAGAAGGAACATTTTGGTCCTGTGGTTGTATTTATAACTTCAGCAGAGAGGGGGGTTTTGTGCCCAGGTGAAAATACGACATTCAAATCCCACCTCTCCTGTATATACTCATATGTGAGGTGTGACAGCTACAATTTCTGGTGTTTCCAGTTTGTATTGGAGAGGTGAAAAGTGGAAAGCGAACATGATCCCACAGAAAAATTTTCATACTCCTTACCTTTACTCTGAGCTATTGCTGACCCCACTGCCCCCCAAGGGAGAGGAGGAACAGCAGCCTGTGGGGAGAGCGGGAGGCAGGACCAGCACACACCTCAAACACTGGACTCCTGAGTAGGATGTCTTGCCAAAACCACTGGAGTGCTGAACCTGGGAACGATTAATGCTGCCGTGTTGCCTTTGCCCATGAGATACAAGGCAAGAGAGAAGCTCGTACGTAACAATTAGAGAGGGATTTTTGCTGCTTTTCTGACTTACCTTTTACCGGGAAACATAATTCCTATTAATTTTTCACGGAGTAAAATCATTATTTTATTTTCAATTACTGTTGCAAATGTTTTTTAAGAGTTTCACACCACTGTTAACTTTCTACCAACATAGTTGAAATACATTGTAAACTGCCTGTTGGCGGGGAGGGGACAAATTGTTCAAGTTAGCTTTTTGTGAAGCTGTGATTTATTTTTTTCTATAAATTACAAGTTTATAAATTCTTAATTGAGGAATGCATTAACTTGGTATTAAAGTACCATAAATTAATTGATACAAGGTGTCGCTTTATTCTTTCTCATTGTCTTTCAGATAATTGTCATTAATGTTTTGTGCATGAGCCACAGAGCAGCCTCTCTCCCAGACATGTGCTTTAACTTGCTCAAATGTACAGATCACATACATGCAGTACTTGTTCTGCTTCGGTGATACATTCAGTCTCAAGGACTGGATTAGAAATCACATTTCCTCAAGTCCCTCCATGTTCAGGAAAAAGCAGGAAAATAGAAGTAAAATAGCAGGAAGGAACATGATCACATAGTATAGGTTTGATCCAAAGGGGCAGTGGGGTCAATACACCAAATGTTTTTTGGTCTTACACCATAGTCTGATGATTGCTACAGATTCAAAAGCTGTTATGAGCCAGAGAGAAAAATGTTCATGAAATAGAAAATATTGCTGGGGGGACTAGCTGGGGGCATAAGGTCTTTCTGTTACTTTAAGAAAGAAGCATGGGGGTGTATGTGGTGAGTACACTGAAGGCGATTGCCTGCTGGATTCTTATTTGTTCTGTTTGTGCCTCCCAGCTGCCTTCTACATGTGAAGTGCTCCATGATGATACAGGGATATAGCCTTCATCTGTAGTCTGTACACGTCTTTAGTTCCCTGTATCCAAATCAGTTGTGTGAGTCACAAACAACACACACGCACTCTGGAAACAAAATGGCACTTCAATTTCACATCAGCACACCAACCTTAGGTAACGTGTTGTTACTCAATATCAGGCTTCTCCCTTGGCTTCTGAGACTCCAGTGTCTTCCTTTCACAGGGCAAAATTGCAGCCTTGCCCTTAGCTGTCCTGCACCAGAGGATACTCAAATTTCATGACTCATCAAGCTGAAATATTATGAGATTAGAATTTTATTAATTTATTTAGTATCAGAAGTTTTTAAATCATTTTTGTTTGGCAAAAGCTAATACAATGTCTAGTCTATTACTGGAACTCTCTGCAGTATAAACAAGCTTCCTAATATCCATATCAGCATCCAAGCTATAATCTTTCCATCTAAAGAACCCTGGGTCTGTATCAAGTATTGCAATGCTGTCCCATTATGAGCTGTAGTCTGGGCACAGTATGATTTTTTTTTCTCAATTATTATAATTGACTGGAATTTATGCAAGTAATACTCATCAGTCTTGGAGATAAAGACAGGCAAATGAGTAGCAGCCCTTTAAAGCTGCGACATGGCACAGGAACACTGCTGGAATGATTTGTCCAGATGGACCAATGCTGTCCTGAGGGATCTCGACAGACTGGAGAAATGGGCTGAGAGAAGACTGACAGAGCTCAGCAAAGGGAAGTGCCAAGTCCTGCCCCTGGGAGGAACAAGCCCATGCACTGGGACAAGCTGGGGACCAACTTGCTGGGAAGCAGCTTTGCAGGAAAAGTCCTGGAGGTCCTGGAGGGCACCACGTTGGACTGTAGTTTGCAGCAATTGCAATAAAGAAGGCAAACAGCACCTTGAGCTGGATCAGGCAGAGCATCTCCAGCAGGTCAAGGGAGGTGATGCTTCCTCTCTACTCAGCCCTGGTCAGACATACCTGCTGCACAGAGAAGTTGTGGATGCCCATCCCTGGAAGTATTCAGTGCCAGGTTGGATGGGCCTGTAAGCTGCCTGGTCTAGTGGAAATTGTCCCTGCCCGTGGTGGAGTGGTTGGATCTAGATCATCCTCAAGGACCCTTCCAGCCCAAACCATTCTATGATTCTGTGATACCTGGAGTACTGGATCCAGCTCTGGGACTGCCAAGTGTGAGAGAGACACAGACATACTAGAGGGATACCTGTGACAGGCCACAAAGATGGATAAAGTGTTGGAGCTTTTGTCATGTGGGAGAAGCTGAGACACTGGGAAGCACCTCAGACACAAACTACTGCCACAGACTAAAAGCCATGGAGCCAGACCCTTCTCAGTGGTGCCCAGTGACCGGACAAGAGGCAAAGGGCACAAGGCAATACAGGAAATCCCATTAAAACAAAAGACAACAATGTTTTGCTCTGATGGTAGTCACACAAGGGAGGAGGTTGTTCAGAAAGGTTGTGGAGTCCTCCAAGATACTCAAAACCCCATGGGAAAAGGCCCTGGTCTCACTGACCCTGCTCTGTTGGCTCAGAGCCATCTGGGTGGTCTGGTTGGGTCAGCCACAGCTTGTCTTCAGCACAGGCTGCAGGCTTGAGTCAGGTCAGAATAAATGCCGGGGAAAAGTCCATCCTAGTTTGTACAAAAGCAGTTCACTTTATATGAACCAGTTGTCACCCACTGTTGTATTTCCACATTATTTAACTGGCATTATTATTGTTACCCCATGTATGTATTTGCTTTGGAAGAATCAGCCCTATTGTGCAGGCTGATTATCTTGCTTGGTTTAGTCCTGAGAGACAATCTTTAAAGCAGTTGCACTGTGAGTTTAAGTAGAATGATTGCTTTAGTCCAATACCTTATTTTTTCATAGGGAATTATACCACCAGATGGTTCAAAGGAGCCTGAAAGGCAAGCATGGGATCATGTGATTTCATAGAGACCACAGTTAAATTGCTATTAGGAAAACCTAAAAATATGGGTTCCTTAAATTTTTGTAATAGAAAGACATCGGTTTGGAAGTAATTTCTCTTTGTCTGTAGTGGTTTGGGGTTTTTTCTTTAAATCTATGGGCTGCAGGTCTGGTGATTGCTTCTCGAACTATTCTTCAAAGTACATCCACTTCAGTTGGAAGGATCCCCTGCATTTTCAGTTCTGCAGGGATGGAGCACTCTGAGAACTGAGGATCCAGCAGCTCTCACTTCCTGATCACCTAACACACTTCTTGGGTCTTGTGCAATCAGAAAAGATCTTGCAGACAGGATGGCACTGGCCATCAGTTGTCACTGTCTAGAACAAGCATTTTCCCTCCCACCACTAAAGCCGTGTCAGTTGTGTTGTTTGTTTTGGTAACAGGATGGATTAGTCAGCAAGCTCAACAGCACCCACATTCCCTGTGCTGCTTCATAAACAGCTCGAGTTTTGCGTATATAATTTCAGCTACTGATTTTTTTTGTTTTCTGACTGTGTCAGTCCTCTCCCTCTTTCTTGCATAGGTCATCTTGCAAGTGAGCCCCTTATTAAAAACCTGCTGTGGAGCTTATTGTTTGATACAGATTTATGGACTGTTTGCCTTCAGCTTTTATGAGCACAGAAATCCCTTCTGTGTTTCTCCCTGAGCAGCAACAGGAGTCAGCTCACAGTTGAGAGGATGCAAACACAAATACTAATGTCTGCCTCTGCATGATGTTTCACTATTAGCATTGCTTTCTTCCTCAAACACTAAAGCCCAGTGCTGCCTTGTTATGAAGGAAGGTTACTTGAAAAACTATAAAACTACTTCAATCTCTATCTGCTTATAACTAGAATCTATCTCTAGGTCTTTTGTGAACAGCATTTTCTGGAAATGAATGTGGTACTGCAGCTTGTCAACCTTGATTTTTCAGGGATAATTGATTCTTCAGTTGTACAGTTTTGAAGAACTGACTCTTCAGCAGAAGAAGCTGCTTTAACAAGATAAAATGCTTTTAGAGATCTCACAGTACAAATACTGGAGGGATCAGATATTCTCCAGGTTTTTTTGGTTTTGTTTTAAGGAAAAATGGGAGGAGAGGGGAATCTGGAATGTGCAAGAGCCATGTCTTCATTGTGAAGCAAAATACAAGATGATAACTTTATCATTTCCTCAGGTAAACTTTAAGATATGTATTAAGTCTCTTTAAGACACTCTCCCCCAGGAAATGGGTTTGTATCACCAACACAAACTAATCTTATCTGGACCCTAGTCTTCAATAAGGTGCAAACTACTTCATGTGCAAGAGGATGGCTCTGTTCTGTGACTATAAATCTTACAAACCAAAACAAAACAACAAACTGCACCTTGCCTTTCTTTGGATGTCACCTCATTAACAAACTTCCAGCTCGAGTTGTCATGGACTGCCATACCCAGCAACACATTTTGGACTATTTCTTTGACTGTTACCAGTGTTTTTGTTTGTCTGCTCATGTTATACCAACAGAGGAAGTGCATACAATGCCAGGTTTGTCAAACTTCAAAATGTTAAGTAATGCGAAGTAATGCTAAGCACAATACATATAATTAATAATTAAATTAAATTAAACATAACAGTGATGAAAGATTTTTTTTGCTAATCTTGAAATCGGTTGTTTGCTTATTCATGAGGGTGTGAAATACTGAGTCTCAATTGATGTGCAAATGAGCTACATTGTATGTTGGAATATGCAGGTATGGTTTTGTTATTCAGTGAGTGAGGTAAGCCCTTAGGAAAGGTAGAAAAAAAACCCCTCAAATTTTATCAGTTCAGAGCACAGTGTAACATAATAGTAGATCAATATAACAAGCAACAGGATGGTTAAAGGTCATAACAGTAGGATGACACTGGTTTGCAGAATATTTCTAAACATCTGGAATTGTTAGAAGATTTCATTATGGCTTCATTTAAAAAAGCAAATCAGTTCTTCTGACTTGCTTTTGAAAAGCTGATGAAACTTATCACAGCAGCATTTGGCATGGTGTTGTCAAAGTGAAAATGTTGAAATCATAATTTTAATATTTATGCAAAACATGAGTCACAGCTGTACTACCTTACAATAGAAATACAGATAACATCAGCATGTGAGCAGCTCACTACAGACTGTAGATCAGTACTGCCAAACTAGTTTGCAGTAAATGCAGCACTAAACACATATGAGGAAAGATAGTGAGCTCTTTCATAATAAAATAATAAAAAAACCCTGATGTGGTAATTCTTGTTTACAGCTATTCCTTTAAGATTGTTAATGTTATGAATTTTGACCTAAAAGTCAGGAAGTTCCAGCACCGAGCTTACATACAGACCTAGTAGTCCATATCCATTAAAGTATAATTAGGTAATTTCTATCTGTCAATTCATCTTGGACACTGCCTAGACATTGAAAGTAACTGATGTTCCACAGTAGACAAAATGGATGTAAGATCCATGCATCTTTTGTTTCTCTTTTATTTTGAAGTTAGAGGTTTTGTAGGGCATAAGACATGGGATATAATTGTGGTGCTTGAAATTACACTGAACTACAACTGTGGCACCAACATCTCCCAGGTACCTCTCTCTCACTCTCTTCTCTGGCCTGTAAACAACATAGAATCATAGAATCATAGAATGGATTGGGTTGGAAAAGACCTCCAAGATCATCGAGTCCAACCCTTGGTCCAACTCCAGTCCATTTACCAGATCATGGCACTCAGTGCCACGTCCAATCTGCATTTAAAAATCTCCAGGGATGGTGAATCCACCCCCTCTCTGGGCAGCCCATTCCAATGCCTGATTACTCTCTCTGGAAAGAATTTTTTTCTGATATCCAACTTAAATTTCCCCTGGCAGAGCTTGAGCCCATCGTGCCCCCTTGTCCTATTGCTGAGTGCCTGGGAGAAGAGACCAGCCCCCACCTGGCTATAACTTCCCTTCAGGTAGTTCTAGACAGTGCTGAGGTCACCTCTGAGCCTCCTCTTCTCCAGGCTAAACACCCCCAGCTCCCTCAGCCTCTCCCCACAGCACTTGTGCTCCAGTCCCTTCACCAGCCTTGTTGCTCTTCTCTGGACCCGCTCCAGCACCTCAATATCCTTTCTGAACTGAGGGGCCCAGAACTGAACACAACACTCAAGGTGTGGCCTCACCGATGCAGAGTACAGGGGAAGGGTCACTGCCCTGGGCCTGCTGGCCACACTTTTTTTGATACAGGCCAGGATCCCATTGGCCTTCTTGGCCACCTGGGCACACTGTTGGCTCATGTTGAGCTTCCTGTCAATTAGTACTCCAAGGTCCCTTTCTGCCTGGCTGCTCTCCACATTTTATATTTATCTGCTCAGAAAGCTGCAAAGAGTTGTTATTTGGGGGGGTTTGGTTATCTACTCCCTCAGTCTGAGTCTAGACTTGGCGTCAGTTAAAGCATTCCTGTTTCAGAATGGGAACAAAGAGCTGGGATTTCTCCACCTGTCCCCTCACCCTGCTACTAGAGCAAGGTAATATCTGGCAGTCTTAGAGCACATGTCACCACACATCTAGATGACAGGCACACTTTAAAGATGCATTTTTCAAACCATATACTCCTTATTCACTTTCATAGTACTAATCCCCCCTCTTGACAGACAGTCATGTAGCTGCAGCCCAAAAGGAACACCAGGCAGAGGGATGAGCTAAATAAGAGTTCTGCTGAAGTCCACCCATTGGATGTTTGTTGGGATTTGGTACAGTACCTGACAGGAGTTTTGATGGGTCTGGCTTATGTCATGTCAAGAACAGAATACTGCTTCTGGAAAATAGTGTGTGGGGAGAGGAAAAATTGTGTGTGAAGCAATGTGTACTTGCATTTGTATAAATTCAAATAGTCCCTCTCTGCTTCATGCTGAAGCCACACTGTAACCCTTTGCCAGCAGAGCTGTGCAGCCCATGGCTATTAGGACACTTTTTGCTGTTGATAACTTAGTGCCTGCACACACCAGACACTGGCAAAGCTGTGCTTTCACTGCCTTCATGGGCATTTAGGTGGGACTGATCCAAAAATCTCTTTATTAGCACAGTAAAATTGCTTTACTGCTATCTTCTTTCTCTGCATTAAGAAAGCCTTGGCAACTTGGGCTTTAACTAAACCAGACTGCTATCACAGCAATTTCAACAGCTCATTTTTCAAGGCCAGCCACATACTGCTTCTAATTTAAACAAATTAGAACAAATACAGTCTCCTCAAAAGCAATCTTCTTTCAGAAAAGACAAACTTTCAAATCATATCAGAAAGAAATTAATGGTAAGAGTTTACAAAACAATGATCCCCAAGTGACAGAATCACTTCATTTGGTTACATGCACAGGTAAGATCTATTGATTCCTACAGACCCCTTTGTCCTTCGATTGAGCTTTAGTAGCATCCATATGGTGGAAATTCTTCAAAGAACAAAGAATAAATCTGTCACTGCTTTCATTTTCTTACTAGAGCAGATGTTAAGGAAATGTGGTCCTGACTGTAAAAATGAAGCTCCTGTTTAATCAGTCGAGTGACTAGACATTCCTGGCCCTCTGTATGGACCTCATCATTTAGCAAGGCATATTTCATACACATCATTTATTTGAATATGTATTTATTAAGTTATTATGTTCATTTTCAACAACCATACACTTGTTTTGCTTCTGTGACATTTTCATCACTTGCTAGCGACACCCAGGCCAGCATTTAGTAAATGCCACAAGAGACTTGAGTGAAAATAGTTAATGATGGTGCAGTTTATAAACAACGGCAACATAAACAGAACAAAACATGTCTATAGGGTTATAGTTCTCCTTTAAATTTGAAGCTTTGGATTGATTAAGATTTTAAAGTATAAATTGCAGTTTCTGACCAGAGGAGCTTTCTTAATCACATATTCCCTTTGCTGAAAAGTAGTCTGTTTATAATTTCAAAAAAGACACTTGTTGACTGTGTTAATTTCTCAGGAAATCTCAATTCATTCATAATTAAAGGCACTCAACTGGCAGTTTGACAAACAGAAGCCCTTTGTTTATTCAGAAAACAAGCCCTGCACAGGAATCACAGTGAGTCTCGTTCTCTTCCCCTCCTGCATCACATACACAAGCAGATTCTTGCTGCCAGTTAAACCTGGACCATCTTTTGGGGCATTAGGATGTCTGCTAAGATGACACTTTGTCCTTGTGTAGCTCCTCACTGGATAGATACAGAAGGAGTGTTGAACATCATTGTCAGTGGGTGAGCAAAAAACACCAACCTTCTGACAGGAACCTGTGGCTGGATCAGTCAGGGAACAACTGGCATCATTCTGGATCCCATTCAGTTGCCTACTTTCCTTCATTTTAACTCTCTTTATTCTCTGTCTGTTTTGATATGGGAACACCCTGTGTGTTTAAAGGGCTCAAAGTAAGACCAACCATTTCTTACTAGGCCATGACTGTGAGGGAAATGTCACGTATTTACTCAGTTACTTATTTATTATTCTTCTGTATTTCCTTTTCAAAAACACCTCATTGTTTATCCTAATAAAGATGAAAAAGGGCAGAATCCCTTAACCTTGATCAGCTGTGACTGCAATCCTCCTGTTTGCTATGCCTACAGTTCCATGGAAATTTAAGCCTAGGTCTGTACCCACCAAGTCCAGTAAACCTCCTGGGCTTCATCTCATCACCCCTGTGAGTGTGTCTGGAAGTCCCTTGAGAGCACAGAGCCAGCCCTGAGGATCAAAATCATACTTCCCCCAGTATGGCAGCACGACAAGCCACACACACCAGCTCCAGTGACTTCCTCCAGCCACAAGGCAGGAAAAATATTCTCGCCTCTGTTACTTGTTGCATCCAAGGATGTGGCATTCTCTTTGCTTCCCCTAAAAACTGAGCACACAAGCTAAAACCATGTGGTTTCAGTGCCCTGGCAGAGATCAGAGGCTATGAATGCTCCTCTCTCTTTGCATTGTCTGAAATCTGACCTTGTGGAGCAGTTCAGGAGGAGATGGATGCCCTGGAAAGCGGGAACTGTCCCCTCCCCAGTTGGAGGGGAAGCCCTCCCTACCCCTGTGTGCCAGGGATCTCAGTAGTGACACCAGCAGCTGGCCCTAAACTCATGCCCAATGTGCAGCACAAGGTGATACTTCTAGGGGAACTTCAGGGACTTTGAGGAATAATTTTGGTCCTTTAAAGATAGCACAGCACCGTGTTTGCAATAGGACTGAGTAATTCCCCTGGGGTCACACCAGGAGTCTGGGATGCTTTTGCTCAGGGCAGTCACGGCAGAACACACAGTTTGATCAAAGAGCAACTCCTCACCCAGGATGGCAGCCATGGTCAGGTCCCACTCACCCATTCACATCATGACAGCCTTGCCTGGGGGACATAAGAAACTTGCCAGGGTTCTTGAAAAAAAAATAAAACCAACTTAAAAATCCATTCTAGTGCAATTGCACATGTTCATCAAATTTCTCAATTAAATTGTATAAAGGAAGTGGACTTAAAACACTACAAAACTTTTAATTAAAATTTATTTCAATATGTAGAAGGAAACCATCAACTTTTATAATTAAATCTTGGCAAAAGGGTTTTAATGGAAAATGCCAGTGCACAAATTGCATTAATTGTGTAAAGCTACTCAGTATGGGTTTCTCCACTGCTGTCTTGATGGAGTGGGAAGGAGAATAAAAAAAACATGCCAAAACCTCTCTGCACAAGAGTGGATATTAGTCACTTCAGTCTTTCCTGTTTAATAGAATGCATTAGCTCAACTTTCAGAGGGAGGAAAGTAATATTCTCAGTGGTGAAAAACAGCTGGGTGTCATTAACAACTTCAAAGTGGAGGTGGTATTTCCATCAATTTCATTTCCCTTCTCTCCCTCCTCCCTTGTGCCCCTTTCAGAGCCATAGCTCTGTTTTCCCTGTTCCCATTTAACTGACTCCCAATTACAGTTTTATGACAAAATGTAACTGGATTTTTTGAGATTTCTTTCTACATTTTGTCAAGCAAGGCACTGGTGCAGAACATTCAACACATTTTCTTTTCATTTGGATTACGTTTCTTTCTGTTGTCTGAACCACCTCTGTGAAAAACAATATAGTGAGAGAAGCCATCCTATAGCATGTGTACCTGAGTCCCCCTCTCCTGGCTCCTCCACAAGTAGAGCTGTAACTTTGATATCTAAAGGATGTACCCTCATGTTCCCTCCTTTTTTCCACAACCATGGCTGCAGGTCTGTGCATTCTGCTCTGCAGAGCTGCTGTTCCCCTTGACCTGCCCCAAAGCCACAGCTGGAGCAGAAGGCAGGCTGTGTTCTGGTCTGCCTGGCTCTGCCACCTCCAGGCTCTAAAAGCTGTATAATTTGCAAAATAATCTGATTTTTAGGGTACCTTTGAGAAGGTGGTGGTGGACAAGCACATTAAAATTTCACAAAAGACTTGTTTTTCTGCAAATGCACTCTGACCTCAGCCCAGACTAAATATCAGTGGTCACTCTGCAGGTTTCACCATCAGTCTCACCCCTTGGCCTAATGTGGCAGAGGTTGTCTGGCACTGCTCCAGGAAGCACACACACTACCAACCTGACCAAGGACCTGGAGTACATGTTTATTAGGCTTAAACCCCTGCTGCTCACAGACAGGGCAGGCAGAAGATGAGACTCAGGGGAGAAGGGTGCCCTGGCCATCACCATCCCCAGGGACAGCCCCTCTCACGCTCGTGGGGTCACAGCTGAAGTGTTGCACTGGGTTTGTTGACAGGGAAAGAGAAGAAGCAGCTGCCCATTTAACACACTGAGTTTAACAATCCATCTCTAATGCTTCCAATTTAGTGCACACTTCATACAAGCCTGGCATTGTTTCTTTCTAGGCAAAGAGCCTGACAATGCACAGAGCTATGTGTTGGGGTAACCTAACCTGGAGGCATGGGAGGAGAGGGCAGATGTGACAAGGGGAGTGGTCACCCACATCAAGCTTCTGCAGGGACCATGGCACACTGAGAGCTGCCCTCCAGCCCATACCCTTCTTCCTTGCTTTTTCAATCTGTTTTAAGAATGGTCAAAAACCCTGCAGCAAATCCAGGGGGATATTTTCCTACTCTTATTCCAAAGCTGTTGTTCATCTTCCCCTCTGTGCTCCCTCAGTGGAAGGAAGAACAAATAGAAATGGTTTTCATGTGGTCTAGACTTTCTCCCTACTGCTTTGCTGTGCTTTTCTTTGCAGATAAATTTTTGTGGTTTCTGAGAAATAAGAAAGGCTCTGCCTTTTGCAGCTGCTGCTGTTGGTTGCTCTCCCCAGGAAAAAGATGTTGTCAAGCAAGGAGGAATCTCTTTGTGGCTGTCCAGTAGCAGAAGACCAGACTTTGCAGGATTAGCTCCAGTCAGAGACAAAGTGCCATCACTGAGGATACATCTGGAAAAGGTCACAAAACAAAAGAATTGCCAGCCTGTCTCTATTTGTTCCCTTATATGGTCAGGATCTAATGTTATATGGATATTACTGTACCCAGTGTTATATTGAAGATGAAATTCCCTGTTCTCCCATTCTCCTTCAGCCAATGCACATGCTTTTCTCCTGATTACTGCTCATCCATTTGGCATTATGAGACCCTGCTACTCTTTGTTTGTGCATTAGGAAAAGCCCCAGTGGCACTCCTAGAGGGTCAGTAAGTGAGTTACAGCCAGTGGTGTTTGATTATTTACAGTTCTACCCCAAACAGGTTTCAGTGATTCTGCCATGGTTCTGTGGTGGAAGGTGAGGCTCTTCATTAGTAAATTGCTCATCCCAGAGGGACAGGGGTGGATGTTTCTCACTGCCACCAGCCCCTCTGTCACTCCCAGCCTTTTAACTGGTAAGGAAAGCCATGACTTCTCACCACTGCCCCATGGACTGCGTGTTTACTGAATGAGGTAGATGCACATCCCAAGGATCACAGGCAATAATGAGGATTTATCCCTTTCCTGCAGGGGACTACAACTTATTTCCCAGCCACTGTTTTTTTGCTTTTCCACCTAATGGGATTGCCATTGTTAACTTTAATTATTTTATTACAAGTTTCTCAGTGCTTAGTGTTCTGGATTGAAAACATTAATTGCAGATATGGTTATGTATATATATATGCATAATTTAAAGCTTCTATTTTTGCCTCTTCTCAAGCTCAACAAGACAAAAATATTTCTCTTTTTCAAACCATGTAGCATTTGAGTTGTCAGACTTGGCAGCATGTTTATGTTCTTTAACTGGAGTTTGGAAGAGAGCTCTCATAAGAGGTCTGTTGAGTCTACTAGAGAGTATTTTCTCTGTATGTATCTTTTCTTTTCCTCTCTGATGTGGAGTAGTGTGAGTACATCAGTATTATTCTATTTGAAGTTAATTATTTCTCCATTACCTCCCTTTGTGAAGTGTTAAAAGAGAAACACTATAGAGCTTCATAGAGTTTTAATATGTCAAATTGCTGCTTTTTATTTTCAACTCCCTTTTTAAAATTAAATGGTATTTTCTGCTTTTTAGGATTTGATCTGTAACATGAGGAATCGTCTTAATTATATTTTGATATTTTTTATGATGGAAGGACACAAAAGTGAATGTGGCAGTTTCATTATTAGAATGCAGGAAGTTCACAAATTATTCTAAAATCAAAATATATGTAGATGGATGAATATAAAAAAATCCTTGTAATTATTGTGCTTTCTGGACTGCATGGGGGGACTTGTATTATTTACATTCTGTCGCAGATCTATTACATATTAACTGTGATAAGCCAGTGAGCCATCAGCTCCAGATTAAGTTTTGAGCCAATGTGTTTGTCTCCTTGCAGGATCATTTTAGTTTCAAAATAACCTTCATTCTCTTTCTGTTGTTCCTGATGGGACTAATGAGCAGAGCTTGTATAAAACACCCCAAAGCCAGCTAAAAGATCAGAATTTAATTGCCAGTGAGAAACAAGTTCTGCTGAGAACATTTCTATTCCAAGCCCTAAATTGCTCATTGAAAACACCCAAGTGATATTTATGTACCTCCTCCAGGATAAATATTTTGTAGTGGGCTGTTGATTGAGCCTCTAAATGTCTTTGGGGTTTGCTCAGATCTTCTTTGCTCATTAACAACATTTTCAAACACTGAAGCTTCATTGGAGAGAGCAGGAATAAGTGAAGAAGTTTGGGAGTTGTGGACACATGCCTGGATGTTGACTGGTCCATGACTAGACCTAGGGAGATGTTCACTCCAGCAGTTACCAAGACTATGAATTGGGATTGAGAGAAGACAGGATGCTTTCCCTGCATTTTCATCAGTAGTAGGAACAGTTTGGCAGAGCCCAAGGACATCTTTTTTATCCTTCCCATAACTAACAGTAGAGTACAAATAGTGGAAATGGAAGTGACATGACTGTCCACTGTGGTCTTTAGTAGCCAGAAAATCCTATGCAGAGGTCACAGGCATAAGACTTGCTGTGTGGCTTTTGCCCAGTGCAGAGGTCACTCCTAGGCTACTGGGTGCTTCCTTTGGCATTTCCCTGTGCCTGGCATCCTACAGGCTTCATCAGGCTGTGGGCTGGGGGTGTCACGTGTGTGGGTGTGGGTGTACACACCCTGTTTCAGCATTTGCTTTAGAAGTGTTGGCAAAACGGATTGGGGGCTGCTGGTGAGAATGTGATGATGGTTTAATGACTATGAAATGAGGAAGAAGCCATCAGTCTCTCTCTCCAGTCCCTCCTTCTACCTGGCATAGACCTCTCCCAACAGCAGTGCACACAGGATTTATCTTTATCCTGCCCAAGCACAAACCTCACACAATTGCTACAAACTCTGCATGTATCAGGCAATACTTTTATATTAACTTGCACAGGAAAAATCTTTGCTTGCTATGTTCTTAGTAAGTGCAATGTGAAGGATTGGTACTTCAAGAAAAAGAAAGTTATTGGCTTTTCATCACGGAGAAGGGCCAGGGAGACCTCAATATGGCATTCCAGTGCCTTAAGTGGGCTTTTAAATCACAGGGAGAGGGATTTTTTTATACAGGTAGTAGTAACACAACAAGGAGCAACAGTTTTAAACTGGAAGAGGGCAGGTTTATATTAGATATGAGGAAGAAATTCTTTGCTCAGAGCGTGGTAAGGCACTGGAACAGGTTGTCCAGAGGAGTTGTGGGTGCCCCCTCCCTGGAAGTGTTCAAGGCCAGGTTGGATGGGGCTCTGAGCAACCTGGTCCTAATGAGTGACATCCCTGCCCATGTCAGGAGGGGTCAAACTAGATCATCTTTAAGGTCCCTTCCAACCCAAACTGTTCTATGATTCTAATGACTTCAAATTCTAAAAGATACATCAACACTTTCCTGACAGTTTTTAAGATCCTTTCACCCAACACTGAAACATGGCTGAGTCTTTTCTGTGGAATGAAGCTGGAGTTTGAAGCAAATGCACCAATTTGCTCATATCTGCTATTGAATCTCTATTTGAAACTGCACAGAGAGTACAGCTCAGTGTGCTGGGATATCAGCAGATGTGGTACCTCTCAGTTGGAACTGGTATAAAGAATCTTGATATAAACTTTTGGAACTTTCATAGAAACACAAAAATGCATGTGAGGAGTGCAAAATATATCCTGTGCTTTGACTTTTTTTTTTCTCTACTTAAGCTGATTTTTGTGTAAGTATTTAAAAGGTGGTCAAAACTAGAGTAGACATAATACATATTTCTGAGTTGTGAATCCCTGGCACCTTAATTTGCAACTAAACAGAACTATGGCTGCCATTTGGTAGCATAAGAGCCTTATAAAGAAACAATGAAGAAACAGTTTATCACTATTTTATTTAAATTTGAACCATGATTTAAGATAAAGATCTGTAAACCAAAAGATGTCTAGTCATTACTTTTGTTGCATTTCTTCTTGTGCTTTTCCTATCTTTCAGTTGAAGGTCAGGAAAGGATTTTAGATTGCCCTGACCATGGACTTGTTGTCTTTCAGGACAGGAAAATGAAAAAAAAAAAAAAGAGTATCCAAGCCAAAGTACTGGATGTAATAACTCTGGTCCAGGGAAATATCTTCATTCAGCAAAGCATTTTTTAACTGTATTTTTATGTTATCATCAGCTTCAGTGAAAAAGAAGTAGATGTGTTCCTTGTTTCCAGAATATAAAATCAGCTTTGACTGATTTGCAGCCTTAGTCCTTCTCCCCAGGAGGAACAGGAGGTCTGGGTTCCTTGATGAATGAGAACAGTGGATATGCAGATCCAGTCCAGCAGCCTCCAAAAGGATTGTCCTTTCAGGAAACAGTAAACAGAACAAATTGAAGTAGGGGAGATCTCAGTTTGTATCTCACATCACAGGCTCTGAAATAGAGTGCCTGAAGCAAAGTGAAACCAGCAAATGCAGGGACAGAATGGCAGAACTGAGAATTTTTCAGGGCCAAAAAAGGAAGTTAGAAAAAGTAATAAATGTTTCATTGTCTTAAATTCTAAAAGGAGCTGAATCAATAATGGGAAAGGTACCAAAAATTTCTGTATCTCAGTATGGATTTTTATGTTATATTTATCTTTTGAAAGGCACTACCAGGTCGTTACTGAATTAGATAGAAGAGCCCTGGAAAGGAAAGGACTTTTACCACCCTCAAAAGCTACATATTTGTTACTCAAGGTTACAGTGACTTTAGTTTTGGAAAACCATTAATTCCACATGGTATGTAAGGAAGAACAGTCCCAACTGTCAGACAACAAACCTGAAGTTTCTGTTGCTGTCTGTGAGGGTTCATACATCATCCCTTATGTTTGGAAAGGAGTTTATTTTTCTAGCCCAACAAATAATTTATTAAGTTTTGCTTTTCAGTTCATCATTACCCAGCGTTGCACCATCAGCTGACTTGTGACCCTCATTATTACAATTTTATGTTAAACCCATGGCATTTACAGGTTGGAGTCCTGTATAAATAAATTCTGGACTAACCAGAGACTCTGTAAAAGAAAACAAATATCACATCAATGGCTTAAAATTTCCCCCTCCACAGGACCTGTTTCTCAAGGCCCAGGATAGTATTCCAGGCTGTTGCATGTGTTCTGGGGCCTCACCCTTCTCTAGTGCGGCCTGGATCAGCCCATGGCAGATGGTGGGACTGTGTTTCCACCCCTGGGGCAATCGATTCCACGTGTACTGGATGCCTCTCCAGGTGAAAGCAAACTGTGGCCTGCACTCCGCTGCCAAGGGAATGGAGAAAAACGCGTTAGCGATGTCAACAGTGGCGTACCACTTTGCTGCTTTGGTCTCCAGGTCATACTGGAGCTCCAACATATCTGGCACGGCGGCACTCAATGGTGGCGTGACCTCATTCAAGCCACGATAGTCCACTGTCAGTCTCCATTCTCCATCTGGTTTGCATACAGGCCAAATGGGGCTGTTGAAGGGTGAATGTGTTCTACTGACCACCCCTTGACTTTCCAGCTTCCTGATCATTTTATGGATGGGGATCACAGCACCTTGGTTTGTCCGATACTGTCACCTATGTACGGTTGTGGTGGCCATCGGTACTTCTTGATCTTTGACTCGGAGTAATCCCACAGCAGAAGGGTCTTCTGAGAGGCCAGGAAGGGTAGACAACTGTTTGGACTTTTCTTCAATCACCGTGGCTACACCAAAAGCCCACCGGTACCCCTTCGGGCCCTTGAAGTGTCCTCTTTTCAAGTAGTCCATACCCAGGATGCAAGGGGCTTCTGGCCCCGTCACAATGGGATGTTTTTCCCACTGGTTTCCTGTCAAGCTCCTGGGAAACTTGCCCACACCCTTGGTCAGTTCCCGGGTTTCAGACGTGGGACCGGCAGCAGTGCCTGATATCAGCAGTCAGGGAGCGGGAACCGTCCTGGTCAGAGGCATGGACCGAAGAGAGAGAGACTCCTCCCCCCTTGCTTGTTATACTCCCCGACACTTCCTGATGATGTCAGATGATATGAAATACCTCTTTGGCTGCTTAAGTCAGATGATACTTGAAAACCTGTGCATTAGTGTGCGTGTTTTCAGGGCTTGGCCTTGCACTCCTGGGTTTCCACACCGACCCTTCAGCCAAAGGACAAGGTGCAGTCCTGTTGTAGCAGCAGTAGCCAAAATTCCCATTGTGCAATGCTCATTTTACAGCTTGTCTATATGAGTTTGCCTGCCAGCCTTCTCTTTAATTACTGGTTAAATTTGAATGCACATTTTTTTATCAGAAAGACAAATTTTCTCTATCCTTTTTCAACATTTTGTTTCAGTGCCAGTTTTTCATTTCCTTCTGCTTCGTGACTACACTTTTTCTTATAGTTTGCTTTTTTCCTTCTGTTGCTTCATGTAGGTACCTTATTTGCATATTAAACATACAGTAGGACATAAAGAACAAGGAATACCCAAATTTGTCTTTCTATCTAGTTATGCTTTACAACTTCACTTTGGTTTTTCCTTTAATAGCCCCTCAGCATCATGATAAACTGCTCCAGTTAACATTTCTTCCTCAACTAAATGTTTGTGTTGGGGTAAAAAAGGGAATTGTTTCAGGAATTTTAAATTAAAACCTTGACAATTTCATAATAAATTTACTAGAAATGCTGAGTGTGAATAAGATTAAGGGGAATGTGCTAGGAAGGGCTGTGCAGCTTTGCAGGGGTCCAACCCCCTAACTCTGCTTGGCTTCATCTAGTGAGGTACCAGCAAAGAGTTCCACCTGGATCCTGTAACAAAGCAAGACTAAATTGGCTAAATTAATTCTCTGTTATCTGGGGGAGTTGTGAAAATTAGGAAAAAAATCAACCAAAAACACAAACCAAAAAGCAACAAAAGCAACCCTCAACCCCCCTGCCACCAGTAGTTTATTCCTTCTTGTTTCTTTTTAGCAGGTAGAAGATGATGGAGATGTTAAAAATAGCATAGTAGCTATAATTTATTCACTTGTTTTTATTTCAGGTTTTGGTGCCCCAGTTAATAGAAGTGGTGTTCAGGCTTTCTTTGAAGAAAAATAATTCCAGACTTTCCCTGCAGTTAGGGATTTTTTGACAAGGGCTTAGTGCTGAGTGTCTGCTTTAATAACTCTGTAAAGTGCAGTAAAAGAAAGAGAGTTACACTGAACCTGAAACTCAACCGCAGCACCTTTCATATTCTTCCAGTGTCTAATGTCTGTAATTTACATGGAATCTGCTGTGAAGTCTTTTTCTCTTTGTGAAAAAAAAAATGCTTCTTTTGCTCTTTTAATGAGAGAACTGTTTGCTGTATCTTCTGAAATTGATAGGTTTTGCCAGACAGAATGGGAAAAATTTAATTTGTAAAGTCTCGTTTCTTCTCAGTTTTGAAGGATGTGATTATTTCTGTTGATCTTTTATAAAGATTATATGTCTTCATGGAGGGATCTTTAAACAGTAATTATTCCTGTCAGGAGGAAAGGGAGAATAAATGGACTGCAATGTATCTGCTATTTTCTTTGATGATATTCAGCCTTGTTCTAAATGCCTTGTCATTATGTTTACAAGACAAAGTAACCCCTGTGTTTTGGCACCAAATTTTGCTGCCTTAATGTACATAGTCCAAGCTGACAAAACAAGTAACAAAGATTGGAAAAAATGCATTGAAATCTGTGGAAGATGTGGACAAAAATGTTTTTTATTATTGGAAAGAGAACTGAGCACACGAACCAAAAAGAGTTTTTCCATTAATACTTTTCACTGAGTTTCCATTATTGCAAAGGTGTAATAGTGCTGAAAATCAGAAATTGCACTGAGAGCTGCTTTATTCCATACTTTCCTGTGAAATAAAATTGACTTCTATGAATAAAACTGCATGTTCCAGGCTAATATGTCTTTTTGTTGTAATCTCTCTAAGTACTACAGTCCAGATGTTTGAAGAATTCACATCAAACATTGAATGCTGGACACCACAGTTATTGCATTTTCATAGATATTCCTGTAAAGCATGTCCAGAGAGGGTGTGTCAGTATGGGGTGAGCTGTAACACGTTGTCCCTGGCAGAGGATATTGTGGGAATGTGTTGGCTTCAATGCTGTCCTCTTAGGAAGAAACTGTACTCTGAGGGAGGGGAGACACTGGAACAGGTTGCCCAGAAAAGTTGTGGATTCCCCATCCCTGGCAGTGTTCAAGGCCATGCTCAATGAGGCTCTGAGCAACCTGGTCTGGTGGAAGGTGTCTCTGCCCATAGCAGGGGGGTTGGAATGAGATGATTTTTAAGGTCCTTTCCAACCCAAGCCATCCTGTGATTCTGTGATTCCCCAGTCACAAAACTTGGAGTGGTAACAGGGAAAAGCCCAGCTTTGCTACATTTTTGTACAGTTCATTAGATGCTGATTTTTCAATGTAACTGAGAAAGATAATACAATGTTCAGTAATTTTGAAGTTTATCAATTGGAGAAGAAAACAAATGAGTACAATTGGGAAAAAACCAGAATGCTAAAAACAAAGTGAGGCTCAGACTGACAAACCGTGGTTAAACCTTCCAAATAAATAGATAAGAAAACCTTTTTGTAACTGTGCTGTCATAGAACAGTTGTGCAGGATCAACATTGCACTTCTCTAATGCTGAGAGGAAGATGCTTGTATTTCAAATTTCCGTACTCTCTTCTTTTCCAAAGGTCTGTCTTTAACTGTGAAGGATAACCACGACCAGCAAAACAATTGCAATGTCTTGAATACAGTATTTAATATAAACAACTACACAAAGGTAACAAGGTATCTTTCTCTTGTTTCCCTCACTATGTCTCACTGTTCTCACATCCGAATATTGAATACTGTAAATAAAACCAGCAACCAGCTGTAGTTTCTCACAAATTCTGTCACTGAAACTTAATCTGCCAAAACACTCTTACTGAACCAGACGCACATTGAGGATCCTCTTTGCGTCAGCAGGACCCACAAGCACAGTTGAACTGGGCCCCAAAATACTCCCTTCTGGCCGAGCATGAAAAACAGGCAAGAGTCAGCTACACAGCACTACACAAGAACCATCAGACACTCAGATGTCTCCAGTGAGAACTCGCTGCACTTGGGGCAGCACAGTTTCAATAAGGGTAGTTCCAAGGAGTTGCCCCAAAATCAGAGACAGAGAAGCAGAGCCTGTGACAGGTGACCAAGGTCATGAGAGAAACCTGTGTCTGAGGTGGTGCTGAGGATTTCTGATTCCTAATGGAACAGCACAGGTGGGGACCTGAGAAAGTGGCGTGACAGGTACATCAAACACATCCAGATCACACCTGTCTGTGTGTCGGTCACACTCAGGGTCTGCAGCATCAGACCTGCAGGAGCCCAGCAATGCCTTTGCCTGCAACTGCCGAAAGCAGGTGAAAAAACATGACAGCTGAAGTTCATGACCTGAAAACAACCTTGTTGTAGTTTGGGATTATTATGTAAATTCTCTCCCCTGCCACTCACTGCCCATGCCAGCAGTTAACAAAAAGAAGTAGTTACTGCTGATCGCTTAGGTGGGGGCAGGTTGTCTCTTTTGTTTTTGGGGACATTTTTCTTCTTAGCTCGGTGGAAGGCAGGAGCGGTTGTGTGTGCTGCCCAGGAGGGAAGCTGCCCTTTTTTTCTCTCCTGCTCCTGCTGCTGGGGCTTCTTGTTGAGCCGCTGCTTTTCTCCTCACCACGGCTGTTCCTCCTGGTTCCTGCATCTGGGCTCCGGCCCCTGCTCCGCTCTCACCGCCGCCTGCACCGTCACGGCCTGCCCGCCCCGGCTGGGGCAGTGACCCGGGAGAGAGAGAGGTTTGCAGCTGCTTTCCAGGACACATGGCGGTTCCCCACTTTCAGCTTTCTTTTTCTTCATTTGGGACAAGAGACACAGAGTTCATCTGGGAACTCACCCTGCTGCCAGCCGGGCTGTGACACTGATACTGCCATAAGTATAACTCTGCTCCCGAAGGAAACTTGTTGTTGTGGGGATTGTTGTTTGTGGGGGTTGTTGTTTTGTTTGTTTTTCCTCTGTGGTGTTGGGGAAGTGGTTTGCTCTGGTCTGTTTATAGTTATACCTATGTATGTGGCTCGGCTTTGCCAACGCAGATTTGGGCAGGGCTGTCCCCACATGGGTGTGCCCTTCCAGCCTGTGCAGTGGATTTCAGGTGAGGCTCAGCGTGCGCAGAACTGGCCCCACCGTTTCAGTCCTGAGGTTCATCTGCCACGGCCGAGCGAGCTTGGACAGTGCCAGTGAAGTCCTCAGGACTAGAACCTACAGCACCCGGCATTTCCCAGGAGGTCTCCCATCCAAGTACTAATCCGGGGCTGACCCTGCTGAGCTTCCGAGATCTGACGGGATCGGATGGCAGGGAGGCATTTAACTGCCTTAGTTATACCTATACCTACATATATATATATATATATATATATATATATATATATATATATATATATATATCAGTTAGGGACAGCTATCCTTCTTGTATTAAAATTCCTTTCCTTAAATTTGATAAAGAGTGGCGTGATTATTGTGGAGAAGGGCCCCCTCCCCTGCTTGTGGGTAAACATTTTGGTTTTTCCCCTCAAACCAAGACAAACCTGGATACCTGCAGAAGTTAAAAAAAAAAGATAAGAAAATATTCATCTCTGGGAGACAGTAAGTTATTCCTCTGGATATGGAACAGGTCCCTCATTTGTCAGGCCAGAGAATTTCATTCAAAGCAGTTTCTCTTGTAGAACAAATTTATGTCAGTAGAATTTGTGAGCTGGAAAAAGAGCATAGTGGTTATCTTTCACTTCCAGTTTTAAGGAACAGCCTTCAAAACTACTGGGAAACATTTGCACACACTGCATTTATTGCTGTAATAAACTTGCTTTCATTTTTAAAGCCAGGCTTCACCATGTGGGAATTCCACACACTTGGTGATTTTTAAAGCTCATGGAAACATCTCTATTTCCCTCCGTGTTGGGCAGATGAATTGAGTCACAGCCAGAACACACTTACATAGTGCAGCCACATTTAGCAGAACACCCTGTTGCCATTGGTATGACTATGGCTCCTTCCTGGGGTTTATGTGCTCTGTTCTCCTGAACAACTGCACCTTCACAAGTGCATTCCTTTGGCTACACGTGCCGGTGGTGTGGAGCTGCCAAACTCTTCGGGCTGATGCAGACAGGGCTGTGCCTCCAGGGCAGAGCAGCAGTGGGGCTGATCCCGTGTGGGATGTGCTGCTATGCATATGTGTGGCTGGGCACAGATGCACACAGGGGACACACTCAGCACTCCCTTGAACACAGCACCACCGGTGTCACCTGATCCCCTCCCCAGTGAGCCAGGACACAGGTCTGGCAGTGGGAGCACACACAGACGCGAGTCGAGTGTGGATCCCCCGGGAGCTGGGCACACACGGGGTCTCTCTGGGAGCTGCCCAGCCCCTCACCCTCCCCAGCTGCTGGTACCTGTGCTTGTGTGCACCTGTGTTTGCCTCCAAAGGCTTCTCAGGCTCCTTGATAGAGGCAGGGCATCCACTCATCCTGAACTAGAAGTACAGCTCAGATCCCCAAAATCTTATTTTGCATAACCCCAGCAGTGGGAATAGCCTATCAATGCAGTAAGCATTTCATTTCCAGTGAGGGAGTATATCTGGAGAGGGCACCAGAACATGGCAACACTCAGAGATCGATGACCTGTGTGACTGGAATCTCAGCACTGCCCTTGATCCAGGCGGATCAGGAAGACAAGGCAGTGACTACTGCTGCTCAGCTCTCCATATCTGGAACACAGAGCTGGGAGCTGAAATAGTGAACTACTAAGAATTTATTAGAAAAAATAGACACCATAACAAATCAGAAATGGTCAGGCTTCGCACCCTAGTCGCAGTGAAGTGGAGAAAACCTAAGTTAAGGGATTAACTAACAACCTAGGAAAGAGCCAACCAAAAAAGCAGTTAACTCAGTTTTTCCTAATATTAAATTCAGAGAGAACTTGAGGCCCTATATGAACAGTAGTTCTTGCACTGGGATACGAATTGCACCAGCCCCCTTTCCAGGTGGAATAACATCTCAGAATAACATTTCCATAATGGTTATTTTTCATGACACATCCTGCAGCACAGCACACAGCTGTTCAACACTCAGAGTTGACTTGAAATTTTCATATTTTTTCTATTTGGATTTTTTCCCTTTTAAGAGTCTGCTTCATTCACAGAAGTGCTGCTGCAGAGAAGGCAATGCTCAGTGAACATTCACACCATGAACTGTTGTTCATTTTGCTGTCCATCAGATAACCTCAGCTGAGGAACTATCACATAGTTGGGGAACCTCCTTGGCCAAAGTAGGATATATTTCATCTTACTTACAATTCTTACTACCAGCATTGGCTTGAGTTTCCTAAAAGGGCACCAAGGTCAAGGCAGCCAGTCTGCTTCTCAAAGTTACATTAAAAAGCAATAGTAAAGCCTGCAGTAAGTTTCAAGATTACATTTTGGGGTTTTTATTAAGATTTGCTTTACTAATAAAGCTTTTATGTGGCTCTTTCTCTCTGATACAACACTCACCTGAGGTACCAGTGTTGTGAAGAAGAGTGTGAATGTACACACAGCTTGTTACGTAGTCACTGTAGCATTGAAGTTTGCATGGGTTGAAGGATAATCAGGGACAGCTTCACAGTCATACATCATTATTAGTCAAAAAAAAAAGGGGAAAAAACGTCAAGGAACATCTGTTTGGCTTATGATCTATTGGCTCTGAGACAAACAGAGGAGGGGAATTTAAAATCTGTTATCTGGAACCACGACCAAACCATCAGGCTTCAGTAGCTGCAGTGATGAAAGATGACCAAGTTTTTTCGCCACCACAGCTGTTTGTGATGAAGAAAGCAAAGCCTGTACACAAACTTAATTAGAGGAAAGGATTCACAAGCCTTCATAAAGCCAAGTCATTCCTTGCAGCTTTCTCAGACCTTGTTTACTCTAAACTCGTGTATCTGCCTGGAAAGTGTATTTGACTGTCATTCTCCCCCTCCCTGGGGGATGAAAGGGGTACTACACGTGGATCTCGATTGCAGGCAGTAACGCTGGGCACTCTCCAGCACACAGGGCAATTGCAAAGAGACTCATTTTATATTGCCAAAAGCAACGTCTGCTTTGCCAAGTCATTACAATTAATTGAATAGGCTCAAAAGCAGAGAGTAATAATTTCAGGTGAAATGAAATGTAATCCCTCGTGTCAGGAATGTGCAAGACTGGCTCAGGACACTTGAGAACAATCCAGCAGAGAGCCCTTGAGAGCTTGAGATGAATATTCATTGAGCTGTGACTTACATCTTTGATTTACTTCCTCCAGCCCAAACTCACAAATCCCAGGCAGCTTCTGAACCACCTTTTCCACAAGGGTGGAGAGTGCTTGGTTCTGGGTTTTGGTTTTTATTCTTCCCGAAGAAGCCAAGGATCTTTCCTGCTGTGATAACACCCACAGGCCCCGTGAGGAGATGGCCAGTGGGTCATTGCACCACAACCCACTGCTGAGCTGCACTAATCTGCAATCAGAATGTAATTTTCAAACCTATGAAAACCCCCCTCACCTAGCAGTGTTTTCTCCTGAATATTCCATATTTTTCCTAAAAAGAAAACCCATCCTCACATGCCTAAACTTTTTTTCCTAAAACACTTCCAAAAAATATGAAGCATTTACTCAAAGGCAAAGCAGCACCTGGGTTGGATGTCTCACTCACAGACTTTGTAGTTTTGTTTGTAAAGCAGTAACAGAATACTACCTATTTCCCTAATTTTTTTAAGAAAATCTGGCCAGAGAGCTTTTGCTAACTCCAGCAAGGTCACAATGGTTTGGGGCTAAAGGAAAATTAATTTGTCAATATCTTCGAAATGGAACTTGTAAAAGCAGCAAATAAATGCAAAATTTTAAGTCTTGCCTATCTGGAAAGAAATTATCTGCAGAGTGGGGTTTTAATGAATGGGGGTTTTTTTTGTTGTTGTTGTTTTTTTCTTTAATCAATACAGTACTACAAAAGGCTTTTACAGGTCTGGCCTGGTTTTTACTGTCAAACAAAAACAAGTCACAATCACAGATCCTCTAGCTAAAAATTAACAGAGCCCCTTCAACAACTTCACAGGGTTTCCACCAAACATGAGGTAACTCATTCAGTAACACTGAGTTCACCTGTTCAACCAGGTATCTAAATCACCTCCTTCCAAAAGGTGAAATTACAATCAGAGAGGGTGTAAATAAAGAATATAAAGCACCTACCCACCACACTGTGGACTATCCTGACTGACTAGAAGCAGCAGCACTTAATTCCAGGAATATGTACCAGATTACAGGATAAATCACCTATCAAAGAGCCAAAGCCTTAAGATATGGTTCACTACTGTCAAAACGAAGCAATTCTGATGAATAAATCAACCCGTTTTATGCAATTCAGACAAATCCTCCTCCTCTTCATGACTTCAGGGAAGAAACAAAAAAAGTGACCACTTTGTTATACTGGTGTCTTTTGGGTTTGTGTGGTCTCCAGTAGCATAATACAGTTTACAGATACCTTAACTTCACATTTTTTAAAAAAAAAAATTCTGTTTCAACTGCAATTATTTCTGAAGTTAAAGCACCAAATGCTTGATAAGAATTTAAACCTGCCATGACATTGTGGTAAAACCAACTCAGCAAAAGGAGTGCAGAACCGGATTCTCACCTATGTACTGACCAAAGCCCAGAACTGGAGCTGCAGCAGGTTTGCTGGATGAGAACGTGGGGAATGACAAACGATGTGTGACCAAAACAGGGCTGCAGCACAGCCATGGAGCTTTCAAGGTTTACATTACACTGAGCTGATACAATCGAGGTAATTGAGAAGACAGACCAGTAACGTGTCTATCTGTCCATTTCCAAATCTCCACCCTCTTCCAGAGCAGTGCCCTTCTGCAGAGGTCAGAGCAGGAGATGACTCCTGTCAGTGCCACTGCTGATAAGCAGGCAAGTCTGTCAGCCAGGCGACAACCCAAAGCCGAAGAGCTGCTGCAGCAGACAAAGCTACCTCTTTAATAACAACTTTCTATTCAAAACAGAGACAAGTCATAAGCTCAACTTCACACTCTGAACATTCTATGTCCTGTTTCCACATCATCATCTAAGTGGGACTCCTGCTTATCCACATCCATGGAACAGGATTTGGACCCCAGTTCAACATTCAGCAAATGCCTAATGGCCACAAAAATAAAATCCCAAAAGCCCTGAAACAAACTTGCTACAGGTGCAAGTGGGAGACCAGAAACAATCAGGCTATGAATGCCAAGAAAGGCTGTATTTTGTAAATGTTTCCGACTACATACAAGAACAAATGCAGGATGTGATGTTTGCTTAGTTTTATTAATTTATTTCTGCAGGAATCTGCAACTTGGAGTATGCACTTTCTGGAGGTACCATGCATGCATAGCCTCTGAATGCTTTTATACAATTTCATCTCTTAGTAATAAATTCATTCACAGCATACACAAATCTAGAATGTAGACACCATATATACAGGATTAAACAAGATCGTGTCCTCCTTTTTTTTAATGAAAAAATTTAACAGGGTTTCACACAGCAGGACATATGGATTAGATACACTGGTGCCACCATAAATAAATAAGTTTCAAGAACACAGTTTTTTAAAATTGGATTAGAAATCCAGGATTATAATATTGCATTAACTCCACTGATTTCTGATTATTCAAATCCAAGAAAAATATTTGCATTTATGGACATGAACAGTAATGAAAGCCCCAAATGAAGAAATGTGGCAAAATTCAGTCATGTCTGGGTTCATGTAATATTGACATTTTGAAACGAAAACAAATGCAGCAGCACATAGAGACAGTACTGACTGTGAGATGTGATATCTGAGCATGTCTTCTTTCCTTGTGGGATTCAGAGTCACTGGAGTACAGAGCATGTAAATTCTGTGGTACCAAACGAGCTCTTGAATTGTTTATGTTCAACTGTCCTCATCAGGATAGTCATTTTCACATTCTAGGGTACACCACTGGACTTTAAAACAAAAATTATCGTCCTGATGACAAGCTTGTTTTTAACATATTTAATATTCTCACATTCTTTTTTAAAACATTCTTTATTGTTTTCATTTTGTCCCCATTTCAACTCAAGTATGTCTATTTCCATTTCAAGGGATTTTACAATCAATAATAAATGTAAAAGTATTGAGGAACTGAAGTGAGAGATGTATAGGTGGGATAGAAAAAGTAACTGAAAGTTGGATTTTTTTTAAAAATGTGATTCAGTAGCATATCATAATCAGAAAGTACTGAGACCAGCTCTTTTAAGAATTATTACACCTTTTTACCACACCTCCCATTTTTCAAGGGAAACACACACATACCACAGACACACAGATACACAATTCAATCTGATCTAAGACTACATTTTACAAAGTACTTCCTTTTGCTTGACTTCCCACCCCTTTCCTCTTCACCCAAAAAAGACTAATAATTACATCAAATTAAAAGTAGATCCACAGTTCAGGATTTCTTTTGGTTTACTATGTTCTGAATAATTTTCCAGAAGCCCCACTCTAAATAAACTTTTAAAGAACTACAGTAGTATCCTATAATTAAAAGGACTTCATCTTCATAGCACAGTAAATATAAAATAAGCTTTAAAAAATTTCAATGAACAGTGAGATCATTTTGAATAACTGAATGTCCAAGTCAGTTACAAACTCTACCAATCTAGTAGTAGCATGGTTGAGGGAAAGCTCAGTCATGAAGGAAAAAAGAAAACACAAGTAGTGCATTAACTGAACACAACAGCATCAGCATCCCACCATTCTCACACACACACACACACACACACACACACACACACACACAGCTTTTAGACAATACAGTGCATTTTGTATGCCAGCTGACATCAGGGTTGTATGTGCATTCAATACAATTACACAAACCAATCTTTTTGGTATAACCTACAATTCAGTTGGGGTGTGAATGGCATCACCTGCTTTCAGAAGGAAAATTAATCTTCCAATATTCAAAATACAATTTACATTCTAACAAATGAGAACTATTGAAGCACCATGTAAAGTTTTTACTATTAATGTTTCAGTATGGGCATTTACAAGTCAAAGAATACAACAGCAGGAAGGTGTGGGTTTCTTTTTTTTCCTTTTTGCACAACCAACAAATGAGAGTAATTGAAAGATCAGAGTAAAATTATTGGTACAAAGGAATTCTTTTACAATTTAACGCCGCTCACTCACTCACTCTTCCAAAAAGTATCTTGCTGTCCTGGCAGCCCTTCCTTCTCCTCCTCTGCTGCAGCTGGACTTAGAGTTGCAAGTCTCCATGTATGGTTATTGCAGTTCAGGGAACTACTGCACTGAATGCATATCTTTCATATCTTCCCCCCACCCCACCCCCTGGCCCTGCTTCAAAAGTAGCATCTATTCTGTCTGAAAATGGCACAACTGTGTTTTTGCAGGACACACCTGCTCTCATTTGCTGACTGTCACTTCAGTGGCTATTGTTTTGTAATTCCAGCAAAAAGAGGTGCTTCTAGAACTTCAACAAAAGTACATATGAACAGAAAATTGAAATAATACAAAGGCAAAGGCATCAGTACAGAAGAGTCATGAAGTTACTGGTATTGTTTGGGATAACTCCTTGCATAGCTGATAGCAGCAATGCTTCTGACTCATCTGTGTTCCAGTTACCTTGGTTTTGTCAGACTGTCCACGTACATGCACAGAATTATTATTTGCCTTCTGACTTCATTTGACAGTAATTTTTTCACTACTTTCCAGATGTGCTGAGCTCCCCCCACAGCAGTATGAACCATTAGGAAGGAAGAAAACCTATTTCTGATGCCTTTGACTTTGTTTTGCCCATCAGTGATTGCTGGATACCTCTTAGCTTATTTAAAATTGTCCTGAAGATTTAATTAGTGCAAGAACATATTGAAAAATGCCAGATAAAATATTGGTTCCTCATCTAAGATCAACAGTTTGGTTCTTACTCTTGTCTTTATAAACTGTGGCGAGAGAAGACACCAGATTGAGCAATGCAGTCAAGATGAGTTTTCCTTCACCTACCCCTCATAAATGCTGCTTTATTTTAAATAAAGATTCAGACACGATTGTTCTACCACAGCTTAACATGTTATCACACATGAAGTGAACTGTGGTAATTGACCATATGGATGTGGCTGCCATGAGCTAAGAACAGCTTAAAATGAAGTAGTTTAAAACTCCCCTGGCAAAGTTTAGCTAGCAAATGTTGCCATACGGTCACAAAGTCAATTACTGTAACTCAGCTGTGCTTGATCACATCTGAACTGTGATGAAGGTACACCATAAGAACTCAAATGCACTGTACCAGCCTCTGACCAGTACACAAGAACATCCCATTCAGTCGCACAGTTGTGCCACAATCATTCAGCTGCCCAAACCCAAGGCTGAGTTCACAAGTATCGAGTGCTTTATTACAGCAACCTGAAGCATTCAAACAGATTGAACATCACCTTTATAATACAGGATATCATATGCAGAAAGTACCAATATGATTTTCAGTTCCAAGTCTTGTGTTCTTCAACCTACGACAAGTATTTCCCAACCAAAATAAAAAGAATGCAGTGTGTAATTTTTCCGGATCTGGCATCTGCTATTTTGTACAGGCTGGTTTATTAACAATGTGCAAATAAACCTTTACTGAAGAGCTGATTAATTTTTTTTCAGCTAACTTTGATCTGGGGCACAAAGTACCTTCTGTGCTGTAAACATCATGAATTCTTCACAAATTGGAAGCTGAAAAGGCCTAAGGAACTGGATACAAACTCTTCTCATACACAACCATGGCTGAATTCAAGTCTTCCAAATGGAATTTGGAGTAGCCCATGTTTGGCATATGTTCTCTGCTGCTACACAGCACGGGCTTAGAAGATTGTTGTATATAAAAGCATACTTTTAGCTTTGAAACACGACGGCCCAATGAAAGCATGCAGCAGTATTTTCATCTGTAATGTGGTAGAATTCATTCTCTGTTTATTACCAGTGTTGACACAGCCAGGTGAGCACTGTACAAGCAAACAGGATTGTAAAAAATTACCTCTAATTAAACTCTCTGTAACACTCATACGGTTTCTCATTTAGTCACCTCAGGTTACTATTTCAAACAGCAATTTTTTGTAGACATAAGTTACCCTGAAAAAAAAGCAGCAATTACAAATACCCTTCTCCTCGTTTTTGTGGGTTTTTTTTTAAACATTGCAAAATTCATTGTTGCATTTACCTGTCTTCTTTTTCAGTAGCTTACAATCTAGAAGCACAGGGAGCCTTTGTTTTCCAGCTAGCTGTGGCCAGGTTAAGTCAGCTCTGGCTCTTCAGTTTTTCTGGTTAAGTGTAACACTTCACACCATTACTAAGAGTCCTATAATTTTTTTTTTTTAAAAACAGTAGTTTTGGGTTGGTTGTTTTTCTTTTTTTTTTAGAGTCACTAAGAAGTAACTATAATCACAGGACTAAACACCAGTAGTTACTTGCTTTCCTGCATACATTCTTCTCAAAATTAATCCTTTTACACTTTTCAGGTTTCTGCTTTGCTCACTGCAATGGAAAGAACCACAATTCATCTTTTAGTGCAACAGAAGCAGAAACATCTTAACACATTACTCCCACCCCTTGCAATATGAAGATTGTTGACTGGCAAAGGCAGGGCAGATGGACTGAAAGGTTCCCCATGTTTCCTTCTCCTACAGCTGTTGGCTTGAGAGCCTGTCTTCAACCCAATGCAGCCCCTTCCTGAATTTCAGGTGTATCGTGGCATCTCGCACTGTTCACAGCGATTGAGTGCTGGGTGATTTAGAAAGGTGCAGCTACCACAATTCCATGGAGCCCCTTCAAAGTCTTCATCTCTTGGCTGAGTCCGTGGAGTCTGCTTAGAGCTGTTTTGATGCTCTAAAGAAAAGTCAGAAGAAAACATCTTATTTCAGAAGAGAAGGATGATAGTCAAGATCATACTTCTGGTTGGTCACCTGATCAACAGTTTATCTCAAAATGAACATGGAAACCTTAACATTAAAGATATTTTCCTAAAGCATTTCTAATTCAATTTGGAAAATCTGAATATATGAAGTATTTTGCTTCTCAAAAGAGTCACCTAACCATAGCATCTTAAAAAACAGAAAGAGCACTCACCACTGTTAGGTCACTGATACAGGTTTAATGGTTTAAAACATACAAGTTCGTTACTGGCACTGCAACACCATCCTGTTAAGGAATAGCTTCACAGGTTTACATAAAGCAGCATAATACCAAATTTTATATGCCAATAACCCTACTTTACCTGAAGTGAAAACCTACTTCTAACTTAGCTCCTTTTAAATAGTCTGATGGATGACAATTTTTCTGCACCTTTTCTAGCATTTATCCAGGCTGAAAAAAAATACCACATAAAAATAAAATTTATAGGCCGCCTTCAAAATGATTACTTTTCTTCCCCATGGCTTTGTAGCAGGAATGTGTGTATGTGAAGCAGCACTTAAGTCTGCTTTCATTCATAAAGTCAGTATGTATGCAAATCATACATTAGGTCTCAACCCACAGAAAGACTTGGTGTTCCACATCTCCTACCAACACTTCAAGAACTCAGCTTATCTATTAAAAGTGACACATACTCCCAGGATGTGGGAGCACAATGTTATACAAAATGTTAATATTCAAAACAACATTAACACATCCCTAGAAGGTAAGGTTAAGATACCCATCTGCTAAACAAACATCTGGACAGCAGCTTTATTAAAAGGGAACTTACGTGTAACAAAGGCCTGCAATTTGTAATTGCACACAAAGTAAATTGCAGTTGCTCACAAAGTGCACACATTGCTGCCCCACCTGCTGCAAAACACACCACACAGCTACAGGCAGCCTGAGTGCAAACAGTACTTAGGTTTGTCTTGAGACAAAGGAAATTAAAGCAACCTCCTCACTAAGATTCAAACGCTCTCCAAGCCCAGCAGCTGTGCAGTCACATTAACAGTGCTTGACCTCATTAAACTCCTCCTAAGCAAGGGACAGTGTGGGCACTTGACTGCCTTCTGTTGACTGGCCAGATGGCAGCACAGAGCAGACCCTTGTCTGCCCACACCCGTCTGTCTGCCCACATCTGCAACAGCTGAATGGTAAAGAATATTTTTACTACATAAGAAAAAAGAATAAATTAATGTTGTCACGTTAAAAGCCAAGCTCAGAATACAGTAGGCCAGCACTAGAACTGATCTCCAGTAAGCTGACAGACAAAACTGGGAAGGTAGTTATACAAATCCTTACAAGGCATTATCTTTCCAACTGCCAAATAAACATTAGTTTGCTTTGAAATAATAAATCAAATAGGCTGGTGTAATTAAGACAATCCCTTCAAGCATCACAAAGTAACAGTTCCTTAAATCAACCACATGATCTGTGCAATCTAACATGAATCCAGGCAGCTGCCTTCACACTGTGGGCTCACCTGCTGCTACCAGCACTCCTGGACACTACCACACACAGAAGCAGGGAACTCATCCCAGGATTATCTTTTCTTTGAACCACAAGCAGCATTTCTGGGCCTTTCCTTTCTTTTCAGTTTCCACACAGTAATAATTTTATTACATTAAGGGATAAAATACTTGCTTCAGAAGAGGGAGAAAGTTTTCTTATGTGAATTGAAAATTCACCGACAGAAACCTTTGTCAAGTGCTTATCAGCAACCAGAACTTAGGAGTGTCAAGGAGTCTGTATGATTACCAGCTCAGAAGAGCTACTTCTTTCCCACTAACAAGAGCAGTCCACGTTAGGTACAGAAAGAGGACTCACAGTATTACGAACCTCACCACACTAACATTTTCAGAGACACGACTGCTTTTTCTTGTATCAGAGCACAGGAGCCCAGATTGGCTGTTTCAGCAGAAACATACAAGGTGTTTGAAAACTTTGAGACCATTCTTTTAACAGATTTCAGGAAGAAAAAACCAAGTCAAAAAATACCTGAGACAAAAGGTAGGGTTCTGCTCTGACGTCACCACCAACATAGTTGTATCCAGGTTGCTACTGAGCTACACAGCAACTGTGTGTCTACTTGGGATGTGTTGAGTCACTCTGGGATGTACAGACTGAATCTCCACTGAACAAAAAAGTGAGACTAAACGACATAGCTCCAATGCTTACATAAAACTCAAGTGTCCTAAACTGGATATGAATCCTGATACTACACAATTAGCACTGAAAATTAATGAACCTATACAAGTGTGACACTTATCTCTTTAGATCAATGTGAGGAAGTGTCCTCCTTGGTCCCTAAAATATGTGAAGCTCTTGCTGTGCTACAAGGACTACGGTGAAATCCATACTATGCACAAAAATATAGGTACAAAGTGAGACCAGCTAAGTTAAAATATAATTAAGAATATAAACACAAATTAATAAAGCTGCTGTGACCAATTAAACTTAAATAAAGACTCCAACTAAACTACAAAACACTAACAACATATAGTAGAAGACAACTAAACAAACCTGACAGAGCTTTTAACCTAAAAGTATTTAAAAAAGAAAAACATTAGGAAGCTCAAGTAAACATGCAGAATATTGTCTATTTCAACTCTTTTTCTGCTATTGAATAACAGTATTTACAATCAAGGTATTAACACAACACTCATTTGCAACAATCTGCCTGAGGAAAACAAGTTGTAGCCAGGATTACTCCACTTACATAAAAGCATTCTCGTTGGATATATATAGAAAGAAAAGTTAAATAAGTAGAATTGCTTCCTCTCACTACAGGGATTTTCTTTAAAAACAATAAAAGCTCTTTCAGTGCAGATAATGTAACTTGATGCATGTTTTTTGACCTACCCTTTTTATATGGCTTTGGTGGCACAACAGGACCAGGCTCTATGTTATCATAGAAGTTACATGTGGCTTTTGGATCAAAGTTTCCTGTCGGAAAAGAAAAGTAAGAAAGTGTAACTTGAGGGTTATTTAAATGCCTATACCTGTGATATGAACATTTAGAAGATCCTGACTTTATATATATATATTTTTATGTCATTGCATCGTACCTTGTTCACAAGTTTTGTCACATATTACCAGTTTTGTGTCACTCCTAGTAAATTATAGCAGGGTAATCCTGTACTGAAGAATCAACTCCAGCTAAACATTTTGTATTGCACTGAAAATATGTGAAATATAAATCTTTCTGTAGGATACTTCCTTGATAAAAAAGGACTGTACATATTCTAATCTATTTGATTCTATTTATGACAAGTTTCTGTTGAAAAAAAGAGGATTTTTAAAGATTTCAGTAGATTTCTGTTTGCCAGTCTCTTGTAGTTCTGTTCTGTATTACCTGGCCACAGACTTTGTCAGCAAAAAGTTTAAATTTTCATAGAATCATAGAATCATAGAATGGATTGGGTTGGAAAAGACCTCCAAGATCATCGAGTCCAACCCTTGGTCCAACTCCAGTCCCTTTACCAGATCATGGCACTCAGCGCCACGGCCAAGCTCAGTTTAAAAACCTCCAGGGATGGGGAATCCAACCCCTCTCCAGGCAGCCCATTCCAATGCCTGAGCACTCTCTCTGTAAAGAAATTTTTTCTGATCTCCAACTTAAATTTCCCCTGGCAGAGCTTGAGCCCATCGTGCCCCCTTGTCCTATTGCTGAGTGCCTGGGAGAAGAGACCAGCCCCCACCTGGCCAGAACTTCCCTTCAGGTAGTTCTAGACAGTGCTGAGGTCACCTCTGAGCCTCCTCTTCTCCTATTTTAAGTAAGCAGTCTTCACAAAGGAGTACTTCTATAATTTTTTTTAATATGTACTTGACAAAACCACTTTTAAGTCACCACTTTCCTGGTACTGTAATTTAACTTGGCCAACAGAAGTATTAGCAAGTCGAGTTTATTAGATTGCAACTGAACCCCCCCATGTTTTGGAGGTAAGCTGTCACTGCTAATATAAACTGAACTTTCAAACTTCCAAGTATTCACATACAAGCATTTATTACAATCACAGGATAATTTAGGTTGGAAAACAGCTCTAATATCACTGAGTCCAACCATTAACACAGCACTGCCAAGTCCCCCAATAAACTATGTCCCCAAGTGCCACATCGATGGGTTTTTTTAAATACCTCCAGGGATGGCAACTTCACCACTTCCCTGAGGAACCTTCCAATGCTTGACAACTCTCTTCCAGATGACATTTTCCCTAACATCCAAACTAACCCCCCCCGACACAACTTAAGGCCATTTCCTTTCATCCTGCCATTTATTACTTGGGAGAAGAGACCAACCCCTCCCCTGGCTACAATTTCCTTTCTGGAAGTTGTAGAGAGTGAGGAAGTCTCCTGTGAGCCTCCTTTTCTCCAGGTTAAACCCACCCTGCTCCCTCAGCTGCTCCTCATAGGACTTGTGTGCTCCAGACTCTTCACCAGTTCCACCACCCTTCTCTGGACATGCTCCAGCACCTCAATGTCTTTCTTGCAGTGAGGGGCCAAAAACTGAATACAGCATTTGAAGTGTTGCCTCACCAGTATTGTGTACAGTGGTAGAGTCCCTGCCCTGGTCCTGCTGGCCACACTACTGCTGATAGAGGCCAGGATGCCATTGGCCTTATTGGCCACCTGGGCACACTCTGGCTCATGTACAGCCACTGTCAACCAGCACCCCCAGGTCCTTTTCCTCTGGGCAGCTTTCCAGCCACTCTGCCCTCAGCCTGTAGCACTGCCTGGGGCTGCTGTGACTGAAGTGCATGACCCTGCACTTGGCCTTGTTGAACCTCATACAACTGACCTCATCCCATCACTTCAGTCTGCCCAGATCCCTCCACAGAGCCTTCCTGCCCTCCAGCAGATCAACACTCCTGACCATATCCAAATCATGTTTTTTAAAAAAATATCCATTCAATACCTCTAGACTGAAGGAGATCAACTTCTTTCAGTGTACAGTCAACATTTATCTGGAGTTGTCTGTTGAGGCTTCTCAATCTGGTCATTTCCTCAGGCTAGAAAGAAAAAACCCAAAATAGTCACTGTGGTGAAATCACCATCTTATCTGAAATAGAAATAACATTGTTGTATCTTTGTCAACAGCTTTATTAGAAACTGAGTATAAATAAGGCACTGAAAAAAGCCAAACTATCAGGCCCATTACCACTGCCCATTTGCCCTCAGAAACATTCTTCTATTGGCATGTCAGGAAGAAAACAAACAAGTTACTTAATAGTAAAATTACTCAGAAAGACAACATAGGTGAGCTCAAGTTTGTAAAACTACACACTTTATACAATTGTGTATAAATTGATGACTTGCTACCCGAGTTTGCATCAAGTTGATCAGAAAACAGAATGCAAGTTGGATCCCACATTAACTATTACTCAATTGAAACTGAGTAAGGTCAGAAGTTTATTTATTTGCATCACCTGATGGAGCCTCAACAAGCCAAACCTTCTAGCCCAGTATATGTAAACCTTTCATTGCTGAAAGATGGTAATTATTCTTAACAGTAATCAGTTAAGTCCATATATTTGCATATCATTAAGAAACCCTAACTTACTGGAACACAAAGCACTCTTAATGCTAACAGCATTGATTATTAATACATATGTAGGAATAACTGCCTTATCCCAAGATGCATTCTGGCATCAGAGTCACAAAATCCAAGTGTCTGAGGTTGAAAGGAACATCTGGATGTCACCTTGTCCATCCGTTCTGCCAAGCCTCCAAACAGACTTTGTGCCATTGATAACCACAGTGTTGGCCTTGCTATTCACCCAGTTTTCAAGCAGCCTCACTACTCATCCAGCCCAGACTTCATCAGCCTCTCTATGAAGATCTTACAGGAGACAACATTGAAAGCCTTACTGAAGTCTAGACAGACTATAATCACTGTCTATCTAGGTCACCAGGACAGTAGTTTATCAGATTGGTCAAGCTTGACTTTCCCTTGGTGAATCCACGCTGATCACTTTCTTGTCCTTCATGTGGCTGGGAATGGTCTGCAGGATTAGCTGCTGAATCACATTCCCACGGATCAATGTGAGGCTGACCAGTCTGTAGTTCCCTGGATCCTCCCCTTCTTGAGAACAGAAGTGGTATTTGCTCTCTAGTCTTCAGGCACTTTCACAAACAGCATTAATCAATCAAAGATTATCTAGAGTGGCCTTGCAATGACATCTGCCAGCTCCCTCAGCACTCATGGGTGCATCTCATCCAGGATTATGACCTCATGTATGTCTGCTTTGCCTAAGTATTCCCTGACCTGTTTCTCTTCCACTAAGGGTATATGTTTCCTGCTTCACACTTTCCAGGGTCTCTGAGACTTGGGATTCCTGGAGGACTGAGGCAAGGAAGTCAGTATCTCAAGCCTTTTCCAAGTTCTGTATAACCAGCTCCCCCATTTTGCTGAGCACCCACTTTCAATAGCCTTCCTTTTGCCACCTATATACTAACAGAAGCCCTTCCTTCTGTCTTTGACATCCCAGACCAAATTCAACTCCAGCTGGGCTTTGGCTTTCCTAATCTCATCCTTGCACACTCAGTGCCTCTGCACTTCTCCCAAGGCACACACCTGCCAGATGCTACCCTGAGACAGGTGGCACACACAGCAGCCACAGCAGTCAAGCAGCCAACAGTCCCTACCATGCTTTCCAGCCTATACCTACGTGCATTGCTTAAGTCAACACAGTAAGTCTGAACTGATCTGGTTAACAACTGCACACAGTGGAAGCTATTTTTCAGCCAGATGAACACCCTTATCAGAGCCCTACAGATGTCTGGGCTAGTTGCTTGCAGGTGAAGTCACACAGATAGGAAGAATCAACAAGGAAAATAGGAGAGGGGGGTGCCAACTATTGAGCCAACACTGCCACTGAAGTTACTCAGCACATCCTGCACATACCAAATAAGAACTGCTGCTGTCTGCGAGACGGAACTGCTCTAACAAAATACTTTTCAAAGAAGAAAGTTAAACCTTCCTGTATGAACACCAAGCTCTATATGGCTCAGGCTCATTGAGTAGATTTGGACATACTTTTCCAAGTTCCTAAGAAAGCAACTACACTCAGTTCTGTGATCTACAAAAGCACATGCATACAACTTTCAGAAACTCTGCTGTGAACACTAAGAAAACTAGACACACGTTTCCTAAATTACAAGATCTAGCTTATGACAAATCAAGTACTTATAATAAATCATCTCCAAAGGCTGAAGGTTTTATACTCAAAAGTATTTTTCTAGTGTACTTAAGTTCATTAAAACATAAAAATAAACGTGTATGTTGAATTAAAATACTAACAAATTGCTTACTGTTGGAATTGCAGTTGTACAGCTCACTCTTCGAAGCCGCCTCTGCATTAGATCATGCTCCATACCATTGACTTCGGTTTTCAGGCGTTCAAGCTCTTCTTTCTCAAGCTTCAGTTCCTTTGCTAATCTCTCCATCCTTGCTCGTTGATGTAACAGCAAGGCTAATGTTTTACACAGAAGAAATAGTTACTAACACATAAAAACCTGAAAAACTGAATTCTTAACTTATGCATAAGATTCATGAGTGACCTTTCTGGGAAAAAAAAGTGATTGCAAACATGCAGCCAAGTATCAGTGTGAAGATGCTTTCATGCCAAATGAACTACAATTTAGAACACAGTTCTTCCAGAATAAAAACACATTGGAGACAGTAACTTGAAGTTGATATTACCATTTTGGTCAAAGCTTCTTTTTTGCATTTGGTCTTTCTCGTCTCAAAAATACAAAGGCACCTGTACAAGGAGACAGCTTCTCAGGATGAAACAGCAACCTAGTCATATTAATTCGCTACTGACAGAAAAAAATAAAAATACCAGAGATAAGATCAAAAGGTAACACACACTTCATACCTCCTGCTCAACAGCAGCTGACACACCAGCCTTGAGACACCAGCCAAATGTCAGTCCTGAACTGGTTGGGTTTTTTTTCACTGCTATTACAGATTATGCTGTAACAACTTTAATTAGTTCTTAGCTTGTCAGGAGTACTGAAATCCTCAGTACTGTAAGTTCCCCAGTGTTCAAAGGCAAAACTATAAAACTTTAACATAACAGCCTAGAGAATCTGGAATACAAAAAGTGGGATCAGCTTAGGTGCTTCAGACTCTATGTCAGAATCCTCTCACCTCTCTCTGCTGTTAGTCATTCTCTTATTTTTGCCATGGTAGTGAAACCTATGACTCTAAGTCACAAGCTGATGTTGGGCTCCCAGAGAGCCAAAGAAAGAATTTTGACTCCCTAAAAGATAATACTCAGTTTCCTCAGGAGGAGCATTTCTCAGTATTTCATCATGATGTAAAACTGGCCAAGTTAGCATGATGCTTAATCCTTTCTAATCTGGCAGGGTTTACCTGATTGAAGCCTGCTAGGACAGAGAAAAATAAGATATTTGATGTGGGTATTCAAACAAGCTTCTCGTGTAAAAATATTCCAGCAAACTATTCAAAATAAGATATTGTAGAACCTGCAAAATGCAATTTCATAAAGGACCCCAGCCAGCACTTGCCCTTTTCTTTAACCTTATCCAACAAAGGCAAAGAAAAAGCATGTAATACCTCAAATAGTATTTGCTTAAGAGGTAAAAAGAAGTTAGAAAAATAAGCAACAATATGACACAACTTGCTGTAGAATGACAAAAACAACCCCAACCAGGAGCATTAAAATACGTTTTTTCTATCAGATGTCAGTATTGTGCACAAAAGTGTAGCACTATACTTTGAATTTTGTACAAATCCACCAATTCACAGCCACAGAATAAACACTGAACATCACATCCAAGAATAACATCAGGTGTTTTTATACTCCAAGCACCAGTATTACTGAACCAAATTGTTCTCTCCTTTTTTTAAGTAGCACAGTCATGCAAGCAAAATCAAGAAAAGGAAGTACAGATACCAGGCTGTATAATTTTCCACTATTATTATCAAACCTCCTCTTTGTGTGATTCCTCCAACTTAACATGGTATGACTACATTTCACAGCTTCACATTATACTCTAGTACAACTCAAACATGACTCATACTACAAAGAAACAGTAGAAGTAGAAAGTGCAGAATGAATTTTTGGTAACACTTCACAATGGTTCACATTCAAGAGAAAATTAAACAAACCTGTTCCCTGCTTTGAGCTGTTAAATATACTCTTTTTTTTTTTTAGGACTCCTTCTGTAGTAGTAAAGAATGTAATTTTTACTCTTCTATAATTTATTTCTATCAAGAGTTCAGAGTGCAGCAATACCAAAGGCTCTGGTAGATCTTGGCACAAATAAAAATACCCCCAAAAGCATACACTAACTAGCTCTATTTAGTTTGTTTTTCAAATACAAAAATCTAGTCATAACACAAAGGCAAAACCAGATTTCTACACTTCCAGAGAGGTTTTTCACAGCTATGTGCAACTACTTGCAGTTTTCTCACACAAATGACAATGTTCTCTGAAGCTGTAATAGGAACACCACCAAACATAAGTGTGTGACCTCGGAGTTACAGACCTACTGGCATCCATTCTTACTAAAGAACTGGGTCTAAGGATTTCTGATTGGGTCTACCAGGTACAAACCAGCACTATTTCAGCTCTCTAAAGTGAAAAAGAGGCCAAAAGGAACAACACAGGAATAAACTCTCTTTCAAACACAAATCCTGAAAATAATTGTTGCTGGTTATCAATGTGTCATTACCCCAGATAACTGGGTTGAATGCTTGCAGACTAGTTCTTTTGCTCAGTTTTAAGTTATTCAAATTTATACAGCAGATGACTCCAAGAAAAGCAGTTTTCAGCTAAAAATTAAAGTTCACCTTTTTTCTTTACTGAATTACTGAATTCTTCATTTATATATGGCATTAAAACTATGTACTATCCTTAGGCAGCAGAACATACACCCTAAAATTTGTCTGCCAAACTCCTCCTCTTTGAAAGCTCTAAGTGGGAGAAGTGAAGTTTGGATTAAGTTCTTCAAAATAATTATTTTAGTACCTTTCAAAACAATAATATTATTTGTATTGACACACAGCTTTCTAAGCTGCAATCCTACCTCTCTCCTCTTTCACTTCAACCTAAACAAAATAAATTGGATACAAATGCAGAAGCCAGTGCTTCAGGTCTTGTAACACACTTGAATATGGAACAAATACAAAAAAACCTAAAAATTCACATGTAAATTTATGACACAACACTTCAATGCAGAATTCACAAACCAGATACAGTATATGAACCACTTATTCTTGTTCACTGCAGTCTTTTGTTTTAAGAAAGTCCCCAAACATCAAAAGCATAGCAACTTTAAGACCCCCCCAGAAAGTCTTATGTATTAGACTGAAATTTGGCAATTTCTTAAAATAATCATAATAAACTCTCATTAGGTGATTTCTGGCGCAATTTCTATTCTTCTCTGTACAGGTTCCAAAATTCTCACTTACTAAGTAGCAAGATCAAGCTGAAAATGCATTGCACAACACCACAATTTGCAGGGTGGAACATTTACCTTGAGTGTAAGCGTAGTCGTCCGATCCAGAACTAGAGCTTCTCTGGTATTTATGGCTTCCTTTTTCTCCTCCAGATCCTGGGATTACAGAAATAGGCTGAATAGGTTCTGGTGCTGCAGAACGCTCTTCTTGGTCCACTAAATTTAAAAGATTCTCAGTCGGTGCTCGACCTACTGTGATTTTAAAAATGGTTGGGTTTGGCTGAGATACCATTACCCGAGGAGACTGTGTTGGTGCACCTGTAGGTCCAGTTGGTTGAGTGTAGGTAATATATACTGGATTAACACTAAATGGAGGTTTGGGTTGCCCCGACATACCTCTTGATGGAGAGCTTGAAGGAGGAGTAGTGGCTGCATACAGCGGGTGCTGGTTTCGTTGAGATGGTTGATTACTTATTGGTGAAGGGCTTCTGTTCATTGCAGTCCCAGGTCTTTGTGGTGGCTCAACTGTAATTTCTATTTTATTCATGGAACCTTTGGATAAACTAGGTCCAGCAAAAGGAGGAAGGTACGATACAGAGTGAGCGCCTTGTTTTTGAAAAGTCTGGGACGCTTGCTGATATGGATGGGGTGGGACAGTTGAAGGGCTGGGAGGCATGAAAACATGTGAACTTTGATGACTCAACTGAGGAGGTTGAACTTGGTGTTGAGGAGAGCCAAAGGGGGAGGGACACTGGGACGCCGGTGGTGACCGAAAAGCCGACTGAGGGATCTGGGGTTGTTTTGGAGAATACTGAGAAGGTTGGTAGTTCTGTTGATGTGGATACACAGGTAGAGGACGGGGAGTATAATGTGGAACTGGGCCCTGTGGCGATGAATGCCACTGTGTATTCTGAGGAGTCTGTCGTCCTGAAGAACTTTGAGATGTTTGCCTTATATAAATAGAGCCAGGAGTCCCATAAAGATTGCTTGGAATCTGTGGAAGAATTTGTAGAGCTCTGGGTACACTCTGTCCAGAGGGGAGGTTTTGTGATACTGTAACAGTAATGGGATTTGTACTGTACCGAGGTATGTGCATATACGTGGGAGGAGGGCCTTGCATAGCAGACGTGTTCATTCCTGGTTGTATGGAAGATGGCTGTGGAGGTGGCTGTGGAGGAGGAGTAGCTGCATTTCTATTCTGGTCATTCATGAAAAATGGATTGTAACTAGGAGAAGCTGCCACGACAGCGGGAGCAGAATGTGGTTCTTGAACTAAGCAGATGAGCTGTTTACCTGCTGTGCGCTGAGGGTCAATGTGTCCATCGCTTGAGCTGTGTACCAGTGTACGACCACCATTAAGTTGAGCTCCATCCCCTCCGTGATAGCTGGTATGAGGATGAATACCCAGATTAATGTGCAAAAGGCTATTTCTGTTCATTCTGGTGTCATCAGGGCTGTGGTACTCCATATACAAGTATTTGTTGCTCTCCTGTGCAAGGGCTCGACAACAGGCATCGAGGTTGTTGTTATTCTAGGAGTAAGAATGGACACCTATTACTGTCACATAGAAGGAAGAGCCACTGCTCAGTGCTCAACAAGCCCTCAGCTGAAGCCACAACTTGAACACAACTAGGGAGAACATTTCACATACAGGAATTTTTAAAATAAAGGTAATACCTACCAAGTCATGGTATGCAAGTGGTACACAGCTCACATTGCATCTGGCAAAATGCTCTAGTATCACCAGCTACACTATGACATATTAAAAAAAACATCAAGTCCACTTTTGGGGGAAAGCAATGGTTAGAACTCTTCACATGTTCTTCAAGGAACAGGTTGGTACAATTAAATACTTCTAGTAACAATACAAATTAAACTAGATTAAAATTGCAAACTCTGGAATAGCAAAACAAATGCAGATAATATTCTAATGCTTACCTGAGTGTTTATTGTTTTCACTTTTACTTTACTATTTACCTGAGTATTTCTCTTTACCTGAAAGTTTTAAACCAGCTTTTATTGGTAGAACAGTATTTAATGCCTTAAAAAAAAGAAACCAGAGTATTGTTTGAAGTATTGCCAATTCCAAAAAGCACCTTACAACTCCAACAAAATATCAACTGCCTTAATAATTTCAAGCTTAAGACTATAAAAGTTTTATTCACACATCAGTGAGGAAACCAAATAACCCCTATAAATGCTTGATTTGTTCTGTGGTGCTAGCAGTTGAAACTATACAGACAATAAATTATGAATCAAGTGAGAAATATAACGGGGAATTCCCTTTCCCTTCTGCCCTCTCCCCTCATGTCAGCTTATTTCAGTATTGTTAAAAGAACAACACAAATGATGACTTTTCCAAAGGAATAAAATCACTAGAAAGCATTCCAGATGGATTGGGTATTTTATTCTCCACTTTCTCATTTAAGAGCCTGAATCAGATTCTAATTTAAACAGTAGTTAAAGAAAACAAATTTCACTTTGAGTTCAACTAAATCCAGCCCACAGCACCTGAACTTTTGCTACAAATAACCCAAGACTGTTACCTTCTGTGGCACAGAGCATCTCTTTCCAGAACTGGTGTGTACATATTAATATATAGACACAACACACACCCCCACCTTCCTCAGTGCACTAAAATTACCGTTCTAAGGAATATACATTAATGGTTTAACTTCTATTTTAAAAAACTATCCCTATGTAAGTTCTTATACCTATTAATACACATAAAGCCTGCATGCAATACAGTTTTCAACAGCCTATTTGTTGGCTAAAAAGTCAAGTTACATTTCTTTTCTAAGGGACCACTACCTAGCCAGTCTTAATACTGGAGTGAAAGTAACTTTCCCACAATTTCATATAATTTCTCTATCAGATGGACACACATATTCAACATCTTGTCATATGAAGACTTACTTCAGAACATGACAAAAGACAGAAGAGTCCAGCATTTAAATATGAATGGTCCGTGGATACTGCTCCCTGACTACTTCCCTTCATGCTAAGCACTTCTTCTAGATCCCAATGGTCAGTGGGAATATCCAGACATAACACTAAAAACAAGACCAGAACATGCAGGAACTAGACCTTGTAATAACAACCAGCTCCACAGTGTCAAGACAGAAGTCTCAAAAGTGGCTCATCAGCCACTTGCCATCTAAACAACTTCACAGAGTCCTCAGCTTCCTTAGGTCACTTGGTGCAGGTAGAGAGAACAAACACAGGGCAGGCCCTAAATATATTTTTCATTTCAAAGGATCTCCAATTTTTGACGGGTCTGAAACTAAAACTCATGTAAATACAGAGCATTTACTACAAAAGGTTAATAGAAACCAGCTCGTGCATCTTTATATTTAAAGTGGGTTTGGAAACAAAATCTACACTTTAAAAACTAACAAGCATTTGCTGTGTAACGTTAACCTGCTATTCAGAGTGCCCTATTATAGATACAGAACACCATATCCTTCTGCAGCATTAGGGGTTCCTTAATTTTATTGTTTAAAGATATCTATGACAAACACAGTTCATCAAAAGGATCACATAGTTATAACAGTACTGCCAGGGATTCAAACTGCAGGGCTTGCCCTGCTTTACATTTGTCTGGAAGCAATTAATTTGTATTTGTGTGGTTTAGAAGACACACTATGCAAAAATTACAGCCACTGCTCTAAGTAAATCTACTTACCTGCCAGGGACAGGGAGGATACAGAAACAACTTTATTACATTAGCCATGGCCACACAAGGCCAGACTGGATCTTGTACATTTCTATTACATTCCTGAATCTTCCTGTGAACTGAAGGTATTCCCAGATGGCCACTACTTTGCAAAATGATGACTTAGTAACACTTACAACTTGTGATTTTAGATGAAGAATGGAAGGATGAAATGGAAAGCACAAGGTGGTGGGAGGGTGGGAGAACCACCACCTGACTTGGAAACAGGGAAGTAAAACTAACCCCTTGGAGAGCCATGGCAAAAAGATGCCATGAAGATGAAAAACCTTTAGATTCCTAGCTAAGACCAACTTCTTATCTTGGAAGGAGTCACTGTTTGCTAAAATCTTCTTCAGTATAGGTATGTTATTTATGTAGCCAGCATCAGTAATCATCCCATTAGCCTCTTTCCATTTCTTCATAAGCATGACAGTCGCAGGTTGCACAGAAAAGGAAGAACAGTCAGTGGAAAACCCCCACAAATCTAAGTGAAGAATTGCAAAAATTTTGTACCTAAAAGACAGGACAAAAATGCAAGTAGTGGAGTCTTCCAACCCTTTAAAATAAAACCAGAATGGAAGTCTGTGCTCCATGTATACTACTAAAAAAGGTTTCCACACTAACATCAAATACACAGAGTGTACCATACCTGAAGCATGCACTGAGATACCACCCCTTCGGGTATCTCAGGGAAACGCTGCCGGAGATCATGGAGTACCTGCACGTCAAGCTGTTGACTGCCCTGCGCCATGCCAGAGTGATGGTGTTCCAGATTACCAGAGAATGGAAGTCAACAGGCCTTCCAGTGATTATGGTCTTCTGAGGCTTCCCGCATTTTCTGTAGGAAAAAAACCCACAATCAATTATCTTTTAAGCCATCATAATTTTCCTCCTTTCCCAAACTGCACATGTATAAAAACTGCTGTATTACATTTCTACTTCTAGCTATCAAGAGAGACAACAGCTTAAACACAGGAGTGGGAATATCATGTCTCAAATTTTAATATTAAAACACTTTAAGTACCACAGGTATGTCTGTATGACATTTCACTGGAATGTGCTAGTTCAGGCCTTTTTTCAGTCTCATTGTGGCACCATGTAGGTATAATTTTAATAAATCTGACCTGCAAAAACTGGAACTATTACATACTTACTCCCAGTGATACCCTGAACAGGAAAGTCTAAAGTTATCACAAAGCATAGATGTCTGTTATTTACAACATGCTAGAAGAAGTAACAGGCTGGAAAACTAAGTAGCACAATTATCCAAAATACTTCTCTATTAATAGAACTTAAACTCTTTTGTCTTTACATGACTACAAATCCAAGTAGTCAGAAACAAATTTTGTGAAACACAAGAATTAAAGAGAATTTAAAGAGTCCTTTTTAAGATTATATAAGCATCTATTTACCATTTTTGTAAAGCATCTGTTATATTCATACTAACGTGACTAGTGACAAAAAAAAAGAACACTTCTTTCCATTTCAGGATTCTTGCATTCAACATCAAAAAGATTCTATCTCAACTTCAATACCCAAGGACTACTAGAAGGCAAATGCAGTCTGAGTCAACAAATGCTTTTCTCACTTATGGCTCATGATCACAGCAGTCATCAAAAAGCAGCTGAAGTCTAAGCAAAGATTCACAAAAACTTTGAAGGTGGTGCATGCCACAGCCCCTGTAACACATCTGCCACTGCTGAGCTTCAAAAGCCTTTCCAACAATGCTGCTCAGCTGAATTCTTAACTGCAGAGAGTGCAATGCTGAGCTCAGAAAGGAAATGAGAGTCAGACACCAGCAGAGTTGGTGTTCAAGTAACGAATTAGCTACTCAAAGTCTCAAGTTTAAACCAAGCTTATGTCAACTCAGTGCAACTGTGGTGGCACACGGCACAGGAATTCCAGCCAGCTTTTCACCTGAGCTCCACTTCCAGCAGCAGTCCAGAGCAGCAAACATACACATCCCATGCACTAATAAATTCCAACAGCTTCCTGTGTCTTCCCTCTGAAAGTCTCTTAGTTTTCAGAGGTGTGAAAATAGAACAGAGATCTTGAAAGAAAAGTAAAATGTCAGGTTTAGGTAAAGAACACTTTGGTAAAATCTTTTAGAGGTAAAATAGCAGAAGTCAAGTCCAGCCCACCATCTGGCTGCTTTGTATGTGAACAGCTCTCAGCTGCCATCAGCACTCATTAAACACCACGTGTGATCACAGAGAGGGTTCCTTCCTGTCCTACCTCATATACTCCTGTACCCAGTGTTACACCTGTCACATCACACACCTTTTCAAGATAAATGAGACAAGTTTAAAGAACAGTAAGACACATGAATTATCTTGCTGTGACTTAAACAATACTGCAATTACTTACATTGCATAATCACAATACATTTCTGTCCAGTGCAGTACTGCTGCAGACTCCTTTCATTTTAAAAGGAAATGAGCTACTGACTACATGAGCAGGTTGAAAATTCCTACAGCAGGGGATCTTTCATAAGATGAAAGATATCATCCCAGACCTTCACTACAATACCAAAGAAAACCTGACAGCAATGAAGACCTGTGTGATTCTAGACAACTTTCCTTTCTCTCCTTCTGCCAGGAGGAAGAGGCTGGAATGCAGTAATGAAGGAGCACCCTATCAGAATAAACAGCAGCTAAAACCCCTTTGGAATAGCAAATGACAGTATATGAAACAGAAGATAATAATTTTAAGCATTTTAAGAATTTCATTTGCATGAGCAAGAGCCTTTGCAACACTTCTCTCTTCGAGTAAGAATTTAAATGTAACTTGAGTGTAACATTCCATGACTGAAGATCCATCATCAATACCTACAGTGTTTTTCTACAATGTTTTTAAATAAAGTTGTTGGATCTTTAATGTTTTCTAACACTTCCTGCATAAATGTGGTGAGTAGAGGTGCAACACAAAGTAATTGGCAGTTACTGGACAACAATGAATTTTATCAGACTTCTAAATACAATGGGTAACAAACTTCCACTTTCATTTTGAAGAACTGAAGCTTTCAGCTTTTACAGTTACACAGAGAGCCTTGAAAAGAAACCCAAACAAACTGTTGAGAAGCATGAACAAACACACAATCGTTTAGGACTCCTTGGATTACATGGCTAAACTACTGTGGAAATTTGTTGGGGTTTTTTCCCAGTCAATACCACAAAATTCACTCCTGTCATTACCGAGAAGCGCAGCCTTTTGTCCTGTGTATTGTCCAGCAGTTTGTTCTGCCTATTCTGCTTGACCTGCCTACAACTGACTGCACATTTTCCACTCTAAGCAGGCACAAACTGGCTGGAACACAATACCCACTTCCCATGTTGCTCCATAGCACACAGCAGGAGGAGAAGCCAGTTGTTCAGAGAGCCAAGAGCTTAAGCAAAGGCCACACAGTTAAGATGCTTAGACAGGAACTCCTGCTGAGCCACAACAGACTAGGAAAGCAATCCTGCAAAGCCCTTCTTCCACAGAACCCACAGGCTAAGCAGACACACTGAGGTGCATTATATTACCTTGAAATTACTGAAAGTTCAATGCATCAAAAACCAACCCCAAGTGGCAATAAAAACAAGATGCTTCATCTGTAACTTTCAGAAATGAGCTGAGCGTACCCAAACTCCAAATGAAAAGTATCTCATGAGGATGGAATAAATTAACACTGCCACATACATGACAGTTCTAATGGCAAAACTAAAGCACATTGTCACAGAATTGTCCTGCTGTGTTAATACAGAGACGACCTCAAGAGACAGCAGTGAATCTTGGGGATTATGCAAACCGTGACTCGAGTCCTAAACAAGTATAATAATCAGTTTTTCACACCTTCTACACGCCCAATTTTACGTACAGGGAAACAGTATCTTTAAATTTAATCTTCTTTCCTTTAAGATATTTGTGTACGTTGCAAGTTAAGAAAACAAACAATTCATCTATCAACTGATGCCACTTTTCTGAAAGAAAGAAAAATAAAGTAGAATTACTATAGTCTTGTTACTCCCCACAGTGTCCAAATATGTAAAAAGGAAATCTATTTCACTACTGTCATTTAAGCATTAAACCACCTCAAATGAAGATACATAAATCATCAGGAATTAAATCCAATGGAAAACTAAATTAGGTCAACAGAGACTATCTGAAAATTTATAAATTATGTACTGATACACATTTATGCAATTACAATATATATGGTGAAACTAAAATAATTCCTGAGTGAATTTCCAGAAAACAGATTATCTGAAAATAGTTTCTCAGGCCTCATCAATTTAAAGTTAGTTGTTAAAAGAGTTTTAAAATAATGCCTTAGGCAACAATAAGTGGGGCAGTGAAGTGTTAAGAGGAAAAAAACCAAGACAAAATGCAGTAATAAAAAATCACTTTATCAAATAATAAATATTTTGAGTTGGAAGGGACTCACAAGGATCATCAAAGTTAAACTCCTGGCCCTGCATAGGACACTCCAAGAATCACACGATGGTCCTGAGAGCATCATCCAAACCTCCTTGAACTCTGCCATGGTTCGGGCTGTGACCACTTCCCTGGGGAGCTTGTTCCAACTCCTGCCCAGGCTCTGGGTGAAGAACCTTTTCCTGATATCCAACTTAAACGTCCCCTGACACAGCTCCATGTCCTTCCTTTGGGTCTGGGAGATGGCCCAGAGGGCTGGGCAATCACCACCCACATGAAGTTTAACAAAGACAATGCTGGATGATTCTGCATCTGGCATGGGGCAACCCCAGATGTTCACACAGACCGAGGAACGAGCTGCTGGAAAGCAGTGCCATGGAAAGGGACCTGCAGGCCTTTGCTGACAGCAAACTGAATGTGAGTCAGCAGTGCCCCGGCAGCCAGGAGGGCCAACCGTGTCCTGGGGGCATAGGGCACAGCATCGCCAGCAGGGAGAGGATTGTCCCGCTCTGCTCTGCACTGGGGTGGCCTCATCTTGAATATTGTGTGCAGTTTTGGGCATCACAACATAGGAACCATATTAACCTGTTACAGTGTCCAGAAGAGGGCTACGAGGATGGTGAAGGGCTTTGAGGGGAAGCCATGTAAGGAGTGGCTGAGGGCACTTGGTCTGTTCAGAAGAGGAGACCCAGAGAAGACCTCACTGCAGCCACAGCTTCCCTGTGAGGGGAAGAGGAGGGGCAGGCACTGAGCTCTTCTCTGTGGTGACCCGGGAAAGAACTCGACGAATTGGAAAGAAGTTGAGTTGGGGGTGGAAATAAGCTGGGTATCAGGAAAAGATTTTTCACCCAGCAGGTGGCTGGGCACTGAACAGGCTTCCCAGGGAAGGGTCACAGCACCAAGCCTGACAGAGTTCAAGAGGACTTTGGACACTCTCACGCACATGGTGTGACTCCTGTGGTGTCCTGTGCAGGCCAGGAGTTGGACTCTGATGATCCTTGTGGATGCCTTCTAACTCAGGATAGTCTATGATATACATTTTATAAATTGGAAACTATTCAGTGAATTACACATTTGTTAATTTCTGGAATGACATTACCCCTTAAGCAAGGGCTGCTTCTGGGGAGATGTCAATTTAGCTTCTAGAATAGATGTGGACAAACTTCCACTGCCTGCAGAGTCATCTGGACACAGGGATACAGTCAGTCCTTCAAGGACACCAAGAGTCACAGCATATGAGGCAGTATGAAACAGCAGTGAGATCAGTGGGAGTTACAACTCATATACAACAACTGAACAGCTTTCTGAAACTTTCTTCCCACTCAACTCAGCCGAACTAACTCAACGTGCTAAAACAGTTTAAAAACAAAAAACACAAACACTTTTTACTATCTTAATGAGCCTACCCTGCACTGAACATCACACCACGGTGGAAAGGAAAAAGAAAGGGTAAAAAGGGGAAAGGGATGACAGGAGCAAGAACACCTCCTTCTTTCCAGCCCAGGTAAGCCACCTGATTAGTTAAAGCCATATCAAAAAGACACCTTGACCTGAAGTAGACTTAGAAAAGAAGAACCAAAGCTGTTCTGGTATGGTCAGCCCTAAATCATGATGGGGACTTTCCCAGGTGCTGTCAATACTCGAGTTAGGCAGAGACCAGGCTGGCACTGCAAGAAGACTGCCTGGCAGGTGAGCTCTGCAGGTACCACCAGCAGCAACAGGCCAGAAGTGAAACGAGACTTCAAACTCCAAGTCACTTGCCCACTGTGGAGGCAACACTATTCTCTACAAAAAATCTTTCAGAAAACTATGATGGATCAGCTGAATACAGGCAGCAGCTCTTTACCACTGACATGATTATACCCTCCACATCTCCACATGCTGCCAAAGGCTGGGATACCCTCCATACACTGCCTGCCAATAGTAACACATGAGAAGACGAGAGCAAGTAGCTCAGCTGACATATTTAGAAAGCACTTTATTAGACTAAGTATTAGTATCTTTGGGTTTTTATCTAATACTGTGGTTTTAACAAATAAATATGATTTCATCCAAAGTCTGAATCACATCCAAATCCCACTTCTGTATTTCAGTACTCAAGTAGATGTTAAGGTGTGTTATTATTGTGGTACCTCCTACAATGGCTGCAAACATATGGCAAACAAGCTCCTAAAGAGCAACATTTTTGTGAAAAACATCATATAAAACCACAGCATTTGAAGATGAAGATTCAAACTGAGTTGCTTTGCACAAAGGATTAACTATACAAAAACATACCTACTATTTAATAGGCATCAATTATAGCCTTGTAAACATGCCCAGCACATGACCTGGCTGCAGATGCAATCATGTAATCCCACCTCTAATCCTTGAGCAGCCTCTGGAACCACTATTACCTTAAATTCAAAGGTCTCTGCCTGCAGTACAACATTAAACTGGCTGTAATTGGTTTAAAGTCATCACAATATATTAATTCCAATACTGGAAATAATAAAGAGAACAATCTTGTACACTAAGTTTCTATTTATTTAATCATTAAAATAAAGAAAACCAATTAACACATCCCACAAATGTCAGAATACTCTTATCAATCCAGCTAAAACTTGATTGCTCCTGCAGCAAAGGCAAGGAAATGCTTTTATGGTAATGTGACATCTTTATAATGATTTGCCAGCCGGAAGATCTTACAATTTCAGAAGCACAAGAAACCAGAAGTGTCATAACAGCACCAAGAGTAATTTTTCCTCACAACCATCTTCAGTTACACACTCACTCTCTTTAAACATGATACATGACAAAAAACAAGGATTACTTTTCCCTGCAACAGTCCAGCTAAAATAATTGTCAGGATTCCATATAGCTAAGAACAACTCTATCACCTCAGAAATCTCAATGCTGGATTAATGTTAGTGCTGATCCTTGTGTGTGTGGCTCGGCTTTGCTAACGCAGATTTGGGCAGGGCTGTCCCCACGTGCCCTTCCAGCCTGCGCAGTGGATTTTAGGTGAGGCTCAGAGTGCTCAGAACTGGCCCCACCGTTTCAGTCCTGAGGTTCATCTGCCACGGCCGAGCGAGCTTGGACAGTGCCAGTGAAGTCCTCAGGACTAGAACCTCCAGCACCCGGCATTTCCCAGGAGGTCTCCCATCCAAGTACTAATCTGGGGCTGACCCTGCTGAGCTTCCGAGATCTGACGGGATCGGATGGCAGGGAGGCATTTAACTGCCTAGTGCTGATCTTTAATAACAAAACATTTGCCTCAAAAGACTCCAATTTGTTAGAGCCTTCCTTATTTACATGGTGATACATCCTGCAGCTTTAGGACTGTATTACTTCACAGGGTAAGAATGACACAACAGAATTTAAAGACGTTCTGCCAGTTCATACAGACATACAAAGCCCAACAAAGCAAAAGAAAAGCAGCCAATATTTAGAGTTGAGCTCAGCTTGGTGCTGCCACTGCTCTGAATGACTGGCTATGTCACTAAAACCACAACTTCATAGTCTGGCAAGCTGTCTGCTGATGAACATTCACCTGTGTATAAGATGAACAGATTCATAAAGCCCCCAGGTGGTAGGTGGGTGATGTGAACCACAATAAAGTGGTGCATAGCACAATGAAACTGAAAACAAAGCTGACAAGTAGCTTCATCTTTCTCTGAAGTCTCTTTTGCACGCTGAGAGGCTCCATCACATTCGAGGAAATACTTCTGTAGGAATTTATGGTTCTCTCACTCCAAGGAGCAACTAGAAACAGTTCTTACTACAGAACAAAATTTTGTAAGAATAAGTTTTCAAGGCAGTGAAATAGTTCAGGAATGATGCTACTGTGCCACAAGTACCAGCTTCCAGAAAGGCTCTGCAGAACACAAAGGTTGCAAACACAAGTGAGTCTGTGAGGCTCAAAGCAGCCATCAGGTTACCACAAGTATCATGACAGTACTCAGAGCTATGAGGATGACAAACTGGCTTTCTTACCAGGACATATGATCTATGATTTCTGACTGAATGTTTGTGAAATATTAGCCATGGCTGGGAAAAATCCTGCAGTGAACAGCACACTGTCAGATCTCCTTATTCATTAACTTCAGCACTGGCCCTGCTAAAAGCAGTTTTTTGATGATGTAAGAATGTTTTGGCATTATACCCTATTTGAGAATCAAAATGAGCCAGAAAGCATACAAGAAAACGTGAAAGTGAGTATATACTACAAAGGACTGGAAAAGGTCTACTGCAAATCCTTGGATAATAAACTTCAGCTTTTTCTTCATTTTAAAGGACAGCCTGTTATTCATATTTCCAGCTTTAACAATTACAAAGAGCTGAGGTTTATACTAGATGGAAACTGAGCCAACAAACTGCAAAAATACTGGATTGTTGCTTAATACACAATTTTTTCCAGAAAGTGAGCTTCCTTCTCAGAAGTGAGATTAACATTTCTTAAAGAAATATTTCCAAATACTGATATGTATGGAGAGTTATCTGCAGAGCTCACAAGCCTGAATCTTGACCAGCTCAACAGGAATTTGTTACTGTTCCATCCTAGCATGTTTGATAGCTCTTACACAAGGCAAGTGATCCTCAGCATTAGCTCCTGCTCCTACATCACAAATTCATGGCTAAGCACTGAATTCACTTGTAAGACGTTCAGAACAGGCTTTGTTCCCAAGACACATTTACACCAGCCAAAACATGAAACACTGTACATACTTTTGCAGGAGTTCAGATCAGTAAGAACTCACTAGAGCCAGAAGTTTCAAAAAGTCTGAAGACAGAAGTAATAATAATAATAAAGAAAACTCACCAAATTTTTCCCACACAAAACTTGTGATGCCTCACTCTAGTACTGTTGTAAACAACAGTTTAAAATAAACAGCTTAGTGCCATTTCTCTGTTAAGTCTCTGATGAGTTTTCTATGACAAACCCTGAAAATACTCTATATTCAATAAACTGATTGAATCAAAGATTTCCATTTTGTTGATAAGTGCATACATGGAAGAGCTTTACAGGATGCAGACAATTTCTGGAACACATCCCACCTTAAACACTCACATTTTTCTGCATCATTGAGAAAATGATCACAAAGCACATTTACACCTGTAAAGAAGCAGCATTCCTTTTCCTGCAGATATAAAAGGAGACTCACTAGCACTAGTTTCCAGTTAAGTGACCTGCCTAAGTTTATCAGCAGACCATATACTGACAACTCTGCAAAATCTACTGCACAGACTGCCTACACACTGCATTCACATCTTCCACCCCCAGTATGACCAGTTGAAAAAGGACAGAATATGGGAGGCATGAACACCTCTACCAACATGCTGGCCTGATGAACTACTGGCCTCTCCTCACTTTGGCCATTTGAAACTACAAGAAAACCCTAGACTAGAAAGAAGTGGAGAGAGGGGATGACAAAACCTCCTTTCAGAATCCCCAGCCAACACAAACCGTTGGAGGATATGACTCTATGCAGAGGAAACAGAGGATGGAAGTGGACAGGCACATGTAAACGGGAACAAAAAGGAAGACAAGTAAGGAGAAAGCAGATACAAAAAAAAAGGAACAGACAGGAGTCAGTAGAGAACAACAGTAGAGGGAAATACAATACTACACATACTCCCTACACACCAGAAAGCATCGACCACCAGTTCTGAAGGTTTGAATTAAGCTCTGGTGGCCTGACTGTGCAAATTTCTTTGACATGACTAATTGCTATAAAATATGGTGAAGTTATACAGGGTGCCTGTCTGTTCTGTCATTCCAGAATTTGTTGAGATAAGGAAGCATAACACAAACCTTGCCAATTCTGTGATATCTTCTGACAAGTCCTTGCATGAATACCCACTCATAAGGGTGTCCCAAAAAATCATATCAAGAGGTTACACACCACATTAATGTTATTTATTTATGTTTTTCCAATATAAGACTGACACTTTGAAGTTATCTATAATCACATGGGTACATGTATGGATGCCTAAGCATGTGTCATAGCTAAGGAATTGCTGTGCCCAATTTCCTAGCAAAACAGAAGCAATTTGAGGTCATTTCCTCTTGTTCTGACACTTGTTACTCAGGAGAAGGGACCAAGCCCCAGCTGGCTACACCCTCCTTTCAGGTAGTTGTGGAGGGTGATAAAGTCCCCCCTGAACTTCCTTTTCTTCAGGCTAAACCACCCCAGTTCCCTCAGCCACTCCTCACAAGACATGTTCCAGACCCTTCATGAACTTTATAGCTCTTTTTTGGACATGAAATATATCTTTAAATAAAATTTAGAAGAAATATGTATTCATATCCATACAGATTTTTAAGGGCACTGTGTATCTTTTGCTACTGTGGGAATGTGGTTATGGCATTATCTCCCAACAACAAATATATACACATGTATGTAGCTATATGTATGTACATATATGTCTTGGTTTGAGGGGAAAAACCAAAATGTTTACCCACAAGCAGGGGAGGGGCCTTCTCCACAATAATCACGCCACTCTTTATCAAATTTAAGAGGAACTTTTAATACAAGAAGGATAACTGTTCTTAACTGCTACATATATATGTATGTAAACAGACTAGAAAGCTTCCCTAACACCACAAGAGAGAAAAAAACCCAACAACAAAACCCAGCAGGTTTTCCTCCGGGAGGAAAGTTATACTTAAGCAGTGTCAATGTCACAGCCCGGCTGGCTGCGAGTGAGTTCCCAGTCCCTCTCCAGCGAGACAGACGAGTGATGATCTCTCAGATGGACTCTCTCTTCCCCCTGTGTTCCTTGTCCAAGAAGCAGAAACACCAGCAGCCAGGAGCAGCAAAGAGGAGCAGTAGCAGCGAGCAGCCAGAAGCAGTCCAGGGCAGGCAGCAGCAAGCCGGCTTCTCCTCAACCCCACACACACACAACTCCCAACTGTGTGTAGTCCCCAAGAATAAAAGAGACCAACCTGCCCCCACCCAAGTGATCAGCAGTAACTACTTTTTTTGTTAACTACTGGCACGGGCAGTTAGTGGCAGGGGAGAGAATTTACATAATAATTCCAAACTACAACAATATAAATAGATGTCATATAAGCCCTAGATTATGCTTTTTCTATCGCTTTTGGGGGCAGAGAGCCTTAAAATTAAATTTTTGTGTCTGCAACATAATTTTAAGGCTACAATCACATTCTATTAACATCATTTTATCTCAGCTTAGCCCCAGACTGACTTCTGGGGAGGCGTGCCTTAGATACTACACGATGCAGACATTTGAAAATGCTTTCATCATACACTGACTTCAGCATTCTCTATTACAAAATACTAACAGGATAACCAAAAAAGGTCTAGTCTGTGTCACAACTGTTGCAGCAAGAGATGCTGGTATGTAAGGTGCTGCTTAAACAATCAACACTCAGATAAAGCTGTAGCTGTCCTGTCTGTGGAACTGCTTGAATAGTAAATCTCCATAAGGAAGTCTAGATATTTCAGATTCACTTGTTCCATAATCTTGGGCCAGAAATAGGACAAGCCAAAAGCGATAATGGAAGGATTAGAATATGAATACAATTGTTCATCCTAAAATGCGCTGATGCATTCCCGCCAAAAGTCTCTTACAGCTTTAAAGGACTTGTATGGTATCCAATATCTTTACTTGATAAAAGCTTGTCCTAGTTTAGCAGGAGGGACCAGCTAACCCTGTGTGGGGGTGATCAAAGCTGGGTATTCTACCCCCTCTATTCATTCCCAAGGACAATGGGCCATTAGCAGCAGCTGCCCAGGGAGTCATTATCACCTTCACACCCAGCCTGAGGGGGCAGAGCTGCTAATGGGCCATCAACAGTTCAACAATACCCCCTGGCTCCCAGAGTTAATCACCCATTGTGCGAGTCCCCACCCAGGGGGAGGGACTGGGTGCTCCCTGAGGGTACATAAGTGGTGGGTAAGAAGACTTCAGGAACTTCTCGTTGGATCCAGAGGAGCAGCAGGACCTCAACAGGAGCAGATCACTGCTCTCACCCAGACCACAGCCCTCACCTGCACCAACAGGTTTTTCATTTCCTTTTGCTCTGGACTTGGGGGAGCCACAGGGGTCTCAGCACAAGGGCAAACAAACCCCCTTAGGTTTGTGCCCCAGGACACTGGGTTATACTGCTGGGTTTTTGTGAGTTGAAAGCAATTTCCCTTTTGTGTCAGTGTTGTTATGGTAATATTATTATTAAATTTTAGGTCTGACTTATAATCTCTCTCGTGCTGAGTTCATTTCCCCTGCTGGTTTGCCTTTAAACCAGCACAAAGCTTCAGAGTATCCTTTTCCTTACAGAGAGCTCCAAACCAGGTGGGTTTAACACCAGAGAGAGCAGGCTGAGAAACTGCAGATAACAGCAGGAGAACTGCAGTCACCAACACTAAACTTATCAAGAACAAAATTAATGTCTGCTTTGAGTCATGGAATGGTTTGGGTTGGAAGGGATCTTAAAGATCACCTAACTCAAAGCCCACTGCCTTTCACTAGATTTATGTTTACTGCTTTTCTTGAATTAAAAATCTATTAGCTACTCAGTACATTGTTCATTTCCAACTCAATGTAGTATTCAAAGTCTGTACATTTGAAGACCCAACACTTACAGCTAATGAATATTCCACTCTAATAACAGCCGTCTTCATACTATTAAATAACATTCATGCTCTTCAGTGTGTGCTCTGGGCAGCAGACACAACTGGAAACTGACTTTCTCAAACAATTTAACATTAAATTGAAAGCTTACTGAATCATTTGTAGGCCAGTCATAGCTATGTAATAGCACAAGCTCCTCTTAAAAACCCACACTACCTCTCTCTCTGAGGGTTTAAGCCATGACTTTGGTGGGTTAACCAAAGCCGTGTCTACAGTCTGGACACCTTGGTTACTCCACTCAGAGACACTTCAACGGCAGTTTGCCAGTATTCAAGTCATCAGTCATAACATTTGTTTATTTTTGTTGGTCTGATACCAGAAAATTTCAAGTCCAAGTGATGAGATTAACGCAATTCCTGGCTGGAGCATGCATGACTTTTTACATACAGCTGGTATAAAAAGATCAATGTTGTGATGGTGGAGTTGATGCCTCTTTCACAGAGCCTGTGATTGCAAGCTGTAGCAGGAACATGCTGAACAACTCTGTGGCTTTACAGTATAAAAAATAAAGGCAGAGAGGTCCTGCCAGTCTTCCCACAGTCAACAGACACAGCTGGTGAAGTTACAAGCAAATTTCACTTTCATCAGTTACAGCTACAGAAAAAAAAGGCAATAAATCTGAAAATGACACAAAATTAATGAAGCACACTTTCTGAAACTTTCAGGAATGAGTAGTATTTGGCTTTTCAGAACATTTCACCCAAAATTTTTTATTCAAAATTTCAGTTCTTAGAATACATTACTTTTATTCTGCATGACAAATAACCTTCCAGATATAAGTTAAACATGCATGTTGTTAAACACTTTAAGCAATCAGCACCTCCCTAAAGCCAAATCATTTCCACACTGATCTGCCTTACTGTACTCCATTAAGGTTGGAAGGATAAACTGCACTGATTTCATTTCCCTTTTAGGAAGCTATCCTCATAATCCTGCTTTAGAAGAAGAAAAAAAACTAGGGCTCAAAGGCAGCTTCAACTTAAAATAGTTACTAACTCATTCTACTCTTGAAGGGGTTTGGATTATTTCACTTCTAAAACCCAAAAAGATGCTGTCCAGCAGCTCAAAGTAGGTGCATCCTAAAAATCTATGTCTTCCTTCGCCTGAACACTTCTCTGTTCTTTAAGGATTTATGGAGTCTTGTGGATAACTTCATAAAGCAGAAGCAAAAGAACTGTTGAAACATTCTCTACACTACACTGAACTTGCCCGGTTATTTGTGCTGCGCTCGGGGCTCTTCACCTCCACCAGAAGAGTGGAACTGACATCCACTCAAGAGTCTGAGTGGCTGCAGATGCCCTGTCAGGATTGCAAAAGCCTTTCCTTCACCTGATGTGACACTGGTTTCTTTGCTTAGATGCTGCAGCAAAGGAGATGTGGTATTAAGTTACTTCTTTAACCAATCTCCCAGTTCCTTTCCCATTAAGAAGTGGCAGTGTTTTGTAGAAAGGAACAATATGGAGCATGCTCAGCTCCTCATTTAGAAACTAAGAATCTCAATCTGAAATACAGATCTTTTGGTTTAATTCCCTGGAGTCTTAAAAGAGCATCATTTACTGAGAATACAGAGGGGGGAAAATAAATCAAGGTCCTGTATCTGCTTATAAATCCAATGCAGTCTGGCACACAACAGGAGGTTAAACAGCAGAAAAATCTGAAGTTTAAAATAATTTGCAGTCCCCCTGAGGCCAACCGAGCACAGCTGCCACCAGAGCATCCCCCTGAGGTCAAAACTGACACACAGGGCCTGCCCCAGACAGGAGCACTAACTGCGAGATCTGCACATTTCTGAACTAAAGAAGTGGTTGAAAGCAAAAATACATGAAAATAACACTGTAATGCAATGCCTTGGTTCCAAAATCACAGCACAAATAGTCACAACCTCTGCTTAACCAAACAGCCCAATGACTTCTTCAGAATTCTCACAACACTAACGCAAACAAACTCACAGGTCTAAACATTTGCATTAACCAGAGTCAGGGGCACACTTTGGGTTCTCTCTGCTTTTAGAGGAGAAGGAAGGAGATGAAAGTCTTTGACATTTTTCATGCTGTTGAAGCACAAGCCTTATTCTACTTTGTTCTGTGTCCTTCCCCTACAGGATGGGAAGCAATGCTACACATTGGACAATTAAACACTATTATTTTATTTAGAAACAGAATTCAAACCTAGCTGAAAATCACATAGAAACATACTTCTAAAATGCTACGAATAAGCACATTTTAAGAATGATTCTGCTAAATAGCATTGTGTATTTAAAGCTTAGTTTTAAATACCTGAATGGTCAGATGAGCTGAGCAATACTGTAACAGACCTGCGACCTGTCAGATTATACGTCATATGTAGATTCTCTGTTCTCTCCAATTGCTGGAGAAATATGCAAATTAAGCAGTTAGATACCTCTAAGAAGCCTATTCTTTGATTCAGCATCAGCTTTAAAAAAAATAAACAAGGCAATTTATCTTTTAAAACAACCCTGATAATACAAAAACAATGTGTTCTTATTTTCACCATTGTTTTACATCACCAGTTTTTCCATTATGTTAAACCAAACTCCACACTGTTCAGTTTGGATTTCTTCTTGGCTGAAGAAGAGCAGAATCTTCTCTTTAAACAATATTTCCTTGAGAAGCACAATCAAAAGAACTGCCAGGTACCAGATTTACACAAGAGCATCATCTTTTCCAACCTTACTGATTCCATGTTCCAGCCAACTTCTGCCAAGGGTCACCGGACTCCATTCAGGGTTGTTATGGGTTTGGCCAGGTGGGCCTAAATTTAGGTTTTAAAGTTCAGCTGGGCCTAGAATTGTCAGCTGATTTAAGCTGGGCTGAGCCAGCTCACAGCTGACATCTTCCAGCCAATAATATTGTATTCCATACCATACTACATCATCTCAAAGGGGGTAAAATCCAATGTGTGGGAGTGGCTTGGGCAGTTCCATCATGGCTGCACTAAGAGGAGAACGTCTGGCAGCTCCTCTACTATGTTGGGCCCTGCTCTTGTTGCCTCTGCTTGCATTTTGTTTGCATTCAGGGAAGTAGAAATATTTTGTTGTTATACTTTCTCTTTCTTGCTGAGTGTCTTTTGGAGAGCTTATGAATTTAGAGTAATGGGCTTTGTATTAATTGGGGAGTGGGAAGTTATTCCTTGTTATATATATATGTAACTTGTGTAAGTGTGTGTTATATTGTAGTTTCCTCTTAATTTTCTCTTTTCTGTATAAATACATGTAGTTAGTTCCAGCATAAATCTGGTTTTGAGGGTTTTTCTTTTCTCTCTCTCTTCTTTTTCCCTTGGCTGGTTGGGGGGAGGAGGAACCCTCTTCACTCTGTCCTGGACAGTTGGTGCTTTGCCAGCTCAACCCAGGACAAGGGTGCAGAAAAGAACTTGACTATCTGAGACCCACCAATTTTCCATTACTTTCTAGACAGTTTAACCTATGGAATTAGTTTCAATTCAAATACCTTATTACATATTTTGCCTAATTGTCAAATGGATTAAAAATAAATTTCACACAAATTTGAAGACTTGCAAAAGAAAATGGACATTCAACTCTCTCTCTATGTCAGCTCAAATACAGCACCTCTATTACTTTAGTGGTCAGATTTCCACACCCACCCATTCACTCAGACGAGAAGAGCAACTTGCTACATATTCTAATAAGTAAATGAACTGGAAACAGATGAAAGAGTCCAATCAGAAACTGCCTTTAACAAACAAATTTCCAAGTATGTGTAAGAGTAAATACATTTTTTCTGTAGTTATATACACTGAATTCAACTGAACTGAGTCCAGAATAAACAGAAACACCAAAAAAACCCGGGCACACAATCAAGCAATAAGTTCATACACTGCTGTATTGACTTTCTAAATATTAATGTCCAAGTATTCATTATTTTAAACTTTAAATAACTGAACAACATGAAAGGATCATAATAAGCATGCTTAAATTGTATTAAAAATTCTCAAACTGTATACAGGTTTTATTTATCATAAAAAGTGACTTTTAAAACTCAAAATATTATTTTCAAATACGAACCAAATATTTAAAGGAAATATTACCCGAAATCAAAATTACATATTCCAAATTTACAGAATTGTTCACACAACTGCTCTTCCCAAGTAAAACTGAACTGTGAAATGTAATTTACATTTCAAGTCTGTTTTTAAATTCTAATGTAAAACAAACATGTCTCCAGTGAAGACTATATGAAAGACAATCTAGACTAATTTGGGAGTCAGTAGAAAGACAACTTACTACTGAATTCTGATTTATTAGAACTGCTCATTAAGATGCTACTGAACGATATTTCTAGAGATAAAAAGAAAAGAAAATCTTAAACATCAGACGTGCAAAATAATTAATAGAAGGAAAAAAAACACACCAAAAAGTACAAACACAGCTACTCTCAAGTATCAAGCTTCTTACAAACTTTTTTAACAAGGAACACAGGTTGGAACCTAATTCCCTTCTATGAAAAGACAGAAATAGTTACAAGGGAAAAGAAATATGGAAAATCCCAATACATCAGGGTTTTTTTGTCCAGCATAGTGTCACAACTGAAAACACCAAACAAATACCAATCTTAGAAAAAGAGAGGGTTTTGCTACTGTTGTTGAGCTCTGAAAAAAACACTAAAAATCTCAAGTGAGTACCAGGCACAAACCCACTAACTTCAGGAAATAAGTTGGTGGGTGGGGCCGGAAATCTTGTTCAGGGAAGTTTTTACCCTCATAAAATGCTTAGTGATTGCACACAGGGTGCTCCCACAAGAGAAAATTGTCACAAAGGAAGTCTCATCTGTTTCATAATCACCTAAACCCAACAAAAACACAGTATTTCTGAAGAATTTGCTTCTCCTTTCCTTTGAATGCTTCCTCCTCCCAACATGCAAGCACAAATTTAGAAAGCAAATGGCGAGGCAGATATGACCACAGCTAGACTTTGATTTACCAACACTAAACACTGGCCCAGCCTCCATCAGCTCCACAATTCACCTCAAAACTCCACAAAACTTTGTGTCATAGACACATGTTATGGGTTCCCCCAAGTGGGCCTAAATTTGGGCTCAGAAGTTTGGACTAGGCAGAAGCTGTCAGCTGACTTGAGCTGGGCTGAGCTAACAGCTGACCTCTTCTAGCCAGTAATTTTGTATTCCATACCACATTATGACATCATCTCCAGGGAAGTAGGAACCAGTGTGGGAGTGGTTAAGGCAGTCGCTTCTCAGCCCTCCTCTTGGGAGGACACACGATGCTGTCCCAGGGGGGATGGAGAGGACCAGGCCCACCACTGGCTCACAGGGTACCTCAGGAAAGTCAAATGTGTTGTTCTGGGTCTCTCCTTTCTGCTTGAGTTTGTCTCCCTGGGGAATAAGTCTTTTCTTAAGTAATGTGTAGTTAGGACAGTAGAATTTGTGTGTTCGTTAAGAAGTTGAGGTGGGGAACTTGTTGTTGCAGACTTGTGTGAGTGAATATTTGTACTCTCTTCTAATTGTCTCTTCCTTTCTGTGAAAAATATATGTAGTTTTAGTATAAACGTGGTTTGAAGTGTTTTTTCCTTTCCCCTCTCTTTTCCTCCCTTTCCCTGGTGTTGGGAGGGAGGCTTTTCTCTCTGTACTTGGGGGGGTTGGCAGTTGCTTATCTCAAACCAAGACAACACAACACTGAGACAGAAGCAGGAGGTGAGGGTGAGAAGTGTTTCAAGTGTCACAGTGGCATCTGACAAGGAAGATCTCAAAGGAGACTCTCCCTTCAGGTAAGACAGAAAAAACTATTAGAAATTAGACTTTCCCATTACAAAAAGCAGTCCAAGCCACAACTCTGATTCCATCGAGCAGATTTCCTTCTGTGACACAGGCACCTCAAAGTTCAATGAACCATCCAACCAACAGCTCTGGTTGTGACCAATATATTGAGTTAGTCCCACTTAATGATTTAGTCATGGAAAAGAAGAGATAACATTTCTACAAGTCTTCCTTCCAAGCTTAAATGACAGAACAACCAGTGTCCCTGTGAAACACAGGTGATCTACATTTAAGCAAGACAGAAACCCAAACCTTGGAGAAGCTTTGATTGTTCTGAACTTCACTGAAAATCTGCCTTCAAGTCTTCATGTTCTTTTTTATTTGGAAGAATTACGAAAAGATTTTAGCCTTGACCACAGGAAAAACACAACTATCAAACCAGATCAGTTACAAATCTCAGGGATTAGCAAATAATCACAGAACAGAGAAAATAACCCAACCCCAAACTATAAAACATACCTATACTGTGCTTGAAAAATATTAGTATTTTAAGATGCACAGAGGTGATAACAGTTGACTCTGTGTCATGAAAGAATTAAAACACACACCTAAAGAGAAGTCTGCAATCCTTATAGATCTCTCATGAAAAGTTATTCTGCAGATTTACAACCACATTAATATAGTCAGAAGTTACTCATCTTTGACTATCTGTAACTAGCACATAAAAATAACAGAAGTTATCTCAAATATATGTGTAATAAAAACCTACTATAATTAAACCTTGAGGTTTGCACCTTAGCAAACACACCCAATGTTTAAGCATTCCTTTCTTCACAGTTACTAACATCATTAACCACTAAAGAAACCCCAATTAAAACCTCTTTAATTTCATCGCTTCTTTAAGAATGCATTATTCAAATAACCACCACTACTTCCTGAATATTGACAGGGAAAAAAAAGTCCAGTAACTTTTTGGTAGAGGATTTGTCTACAGGATAGTCTTCCAGTGGGATTCTGTCACACTGTACTTACTATCAGGCAACCAAACTAAGATGCTCATGCTGCATAACATGGGAACATCACTACTACTGGACAAATAATCAAAAACATCAAGTTTTTCTGACTGCCTGACACTTACTATAGTTTAATAAAAATTAAGATTATTTTTATGATTATGTAACATGCTTATGTAACTCACAAATTCTGGTATACACAGAAATAACTTGCCCCACAAGTCTAAGTATACCACACACTTGCTGGGAAAACAAAACCAGCACCACCCTCATCACCAGAAATAAAACCAACCGTGGTTAAAACAAACAAACAAAGAAAACCCTCAGAAAAGCAGGCAAAAGAAAGGTCTAAGCCAGTCTAAATGCACTCCCCTTAAGCACAAAGAGTTTTCATTTTCTGAACAGACTAAATCGCCTGTACCATAAACAGTTTCACTTAAAATTGAGTGCAGGTTACATAAGCACATGGCAGTCAAACCATTGCTGCTGATGGCAACACAACCAACAGTGGCAAAAAGGCAGTACATAAACATGCTCAGTTCAGCAAACAGCATTTAGGAAGTAATTCAAAATATCAGCAGCCCTTTCTCTAAGGTTAACTAACTAAGGCTACTAACAAAGCTCAAACTCAAATTTTCCATGAATGGACAAGTGGATACAGTGGCTCGGTTTCCCAGAACGCAGATTTGGGCAGGGCTGTCCCCACGTGGGTGGGCCCTTCCAGCCTGTGCAGTGGATTTCAGGTGAGGCTCAGCGTGCACAGAACTGGCCCCACCGTTTCAGTCCTGAGGTTCATCAGCCACGGCCGAGCGAGCTTGGACAGTGCCAGTGAAGTCCTCAGGACTAGAACCTACAGCACCCAGCATTTCCCAGGAGGTCTCCCATCCAAGTACTAATCCGGGGCTGACCCTGCTGAGCTTCCGAGATCTGACGGGATCGGATGGCAGGGAGGCATTTAACTGCCCAGTGGATACAGTAGCACCCCATGATTATTGTCCTGGTTTGAGATAAGCAACTGCCAACCCCCCCAAGCACAGAGAGAAAAGCCTCCCTCCCAACACCAGGGAAAGGGAGGAAAAGAGAGGGGAAAGAAAAAAACCACTTCAAACCGCATTTATACTAAAACTACATATATTTTTCACAGAAAGAAAGAGACAATTAGAAGAGAGTACAAATATACACTCACACAAGTCTGCAACAACAAGTTCCCCACCTCAACTTCTTAACGAACACACAAATTCTACTGTCCTAACTACACATTACTTAAGAAAAGACTTATTCCCCAGGGAGACAAACTCAAGCAGAAAGGAGAGACCCAGAACAACACATTTGACTTTCCTGAGATACCCTGTGAGCCAGTGGTGGGCCTGGTCCTCTCCATCCCCCCTGGGACAGCATCGTGTGTCCTCCCAAGAGGAGGGCTGAGAAGCGACTGCCTTAACCACTCCCACACTGGTTCCTACTGCCCTGGAGATGATGTCATAATGTGGTATGGAATACAAACTTACTGGCTAGAAGAGGTCAGCTGTTAGCTCAGCCCAGCTCAAGTCAGCTGACAGCTTCGGCCTAGTCCAGACTTCAGAGCCCAAATCTAGGCCCACCTAGGGGAACCCTTAACAATTATGCTCAAGAAATTAACCAGAGTAGCCCCAAGGCAGAAATTTGCACTGTGATGAGGCCACAACTTCTCCCATAAGGCAAATCTGTTACTTTCTGGAATCTGTGTTTTAGCACATAATCAAAACATAAGAACAAAAGTTACCAAAATGTCAATGCTGTAACTACTTTCTTCCCTCCTGAATCCAAGACTTTAAATGAAAGAAAAACATTTAAATCTTTTTTCTACTTTTTTCCTCTTCTCCTAGCACTCCAAATATTTACGGAAGTCTTACCTTCCAAAACTTTCAAAAAACAGGAGACATTAAGAGAATTCTTTAGCCTTCTTTTCAGAAAGATGGACCAACCAACGATCTGTGAGGTAAATTTTAACAGGAATCCAGGTGGGGGAAGCAGATAAGGACTGCTTGTTTTTGTGGGAGTTATTTAAACTCAATTCACAGAAGACAATCAAACTTCTGATTCTTTCCTGTCAGCTCTCCAGCATCAATTCCCTTTCATTTAGTTCTTAGAGCCATCAAGTCCAGGAACTGCAGTCCCCACAGGGATGGCTTCAGCAAGCCCAGGACTGGCAATAAAATATTTTCTTCACCTCTTCCAACCACCAGAGTTGAAGAGTGAACAGAATTCTCTTTTTCAGGAGATATGGATTCCTCAAAAGATAAGAGAAACTCTTCCATCAACTTTTCTGTGTTTGCAGGAGGGGAATCTTCCATCAGACTGAAGACACCAGTCTACCATTGCAGTGCTGGAAACTCCTGTAACAGATGCACATGAGAACAAACTGCACGGGGACTCCTGAAGACAAAAACCCAGAACTGAACTGTGCAGATAAGAACCAAACAGCACAAGCCTCCATGCCCTGAGCACATCTTGGGTAACATATGCTCTTAGGAGATGTGTCATGAATTTTTGCTACAACTTTTACAGAAAGATGTCTCAGTTAAGGAAAAGCAGCTTTCAAGTGCCTGGTGTTCCTCCAGGAATAGAAGTCCTGCTTATCACAGTACCAGAAACATTTGTGTTGTTGGTACTCATGTCTCGCTGAGTAACAACAACAAGGATCAGTGAAGATGCCTCAGTGTCCACATTACTACAGAAAGATATCACCCAGCTAATGGAACTAAAAACATCAAGACCTGCTGAGAGGATTCTTTCTTGTCTTTGGAAAACTTAAAGTTGTCCACCACAGAAGCCACTAATTCATCTCTCTCTCACAGACCCCTTGTTCTTAGATGAAGGAACTCTTTTTCAACACCTCAGTGATTTTTTGACTTTTTTTCCTTTCTTTTCCATTTTTCACTCTTTTTTTTTTTTAATACAGTAGATCATCATTACTAAAGACAGATCAAAATAGGTGACCTTACTTAGGTCTCTCTTAGGCCTCAGGCTACCTTCAGCCTCATTTACCTCAACTCCCCAATCCTGAAAAGGATTGGCAGGTAGAACATTTACTTGACTTGGAACTTTCTTTAAAGCAAAACCAGCATTTACTGTATTTAAAGACATGGCTTCAAAAGCAAAAAGGCAAATTTCATTTAAGAGGGGTCTGCATTCTGCCATTTATAAACTTAATTCAACTTCAACACGTGATAGAAACTGCCTTCCCTGTCTGGCTCCTCTTTAAATTGGATATTCCAAGAAAACAATAATAAGTTAGTTACATGAAGGGTTAATAAACTCGAACTGACCCAGAAGGAAGCAGGATGTGAACAGGGATAATTATCTGTCACTGGCCACTAGTGAGACCAGTACACTTCAAAGACCAACCTCCCTCTTCAGTACAGAAGCAAAGGCAAGTACAGAACTGCAAACATATTCCTAAACAATTATTCAAAAACTGCTAAAGTCATGATGCATGAAGCCTTTTTCAGACCAACAATGAGATTTGTTTTGAAACACCTGTATAAGTCACTGCTGTTGATAAAGAAGGAACAGCCTGCAAACCCTTATAATTGTATTTTCACGATGCTGATCAAACAGCAGGAGACGAAGGACAGACACAGACTAAAATAAGTGCTACCCCATGCTGTCCATTTGAAACATAATGAGTTGCAAAACCCATACTAATGTACAAAAGCACTGACAGAAATGTAATTTTTAAAATACAATTTCATTTAAGTGTTCTCAGTCCAGCTATAACACTTACTCAGCAATTACTGAAGTCACATTTGCACACCAGCACATCACCCAGCAGCTAAAACTTGATCTTTACCAGTGGCATTTCAGCAGAATATCCAGAAAACAACAAAAAAATTTTAACACCTTCAAGACAGCAGTGGGAAGAGATGATATTTGATGTAATACTTGCTCGCAGAAATTTATACTATTTTTTTTTTGAGCAAATATGAAGCAAGAGGGAAACTGCACCAACTTAGCACCTTGCCTTAACTGGACAAATCATTTCTGATCTGACATTAGCAGGATTATGGTGATAATTACTATTCCATAAAGATGATCTCAAGAATTTCAGGAAATGAGGCAGCTAAACTTCAATGCAATGCTCACCAAAAGATCCAGTGCCCGGCTTAGTATTCCTGCAAGCTGCTCTTCAAGAACATCAGCATGAAAGCCAAGTTCTAGATTTCTTTCGTAACTTGCACAACTACCCATATAAAAAAGCCAAAAAAACCAACTACCCTCTATTTATCACGTATTATTAGTCCAATGCCCAATGCCAAGAAACAAAGAACAAAACAAATCCATAACTGGTGAATGGAGCTGCATCCAGCTGGCGGCTGGTCACCAGTGGTGTTCCCCAGGGGTCTGTGTTGGGTCCAGTCCTGTTTAACATCTTATTGATGATTTAGATGAGGGGATTGAGTCCATCATCAGCAAATTTGCTGATGACACCAAGCTGGGAGGGAGTGTCGACCTGCTGGAAGGCAGGAGGGCTCTGCAGAGGGATCTGGATAGACTTGAGAGATGGGCTGATTCCAATGGGATGAAGTTCAACAAGGCCAAGTGCAGGTCCTGCACTTTGGCCACAACAACCCCCTGCAGCGCTCCAGGCTGGGCACAGAGTGGCTGGAGAGCAGCCAGGCAGAAAGGGACCTTGGAGTACTAATTGACAGGAAGCTCAACATGAGCCAACAGTGTGCCCAGGTGGCCAAGAAGGTCAATGGGATCCTGGCCTGTATCAAAAATAGCGTGGCCAGCAGGACCAGGGAAGTGATCCTTCCCCTGTGCTCTGCATTGGTGAGGCCACACCTTGAGTGTTGTGTTCAGTTCTGGGCCCCTCAGTTCAGAGAGGATATTGAGGTGCTGGAGCGGGTCCAGAGAAGAGCAACAAGGCTGGTGAAGGGACTGGAGCACAAGTGCTATGGGGAGAGGCTGAGGGAGCTGGGGGTGTTTAGCCTGGAGAAGAGGAGGCTCAGAGGTGACCTCAGCACTGTCTGGAACTACCTGAAGGGAAGTTCTGGCCAGGTGGGGGTTGGTCTCTTCTCCCAGGCACTCAGCAATAGGACAAGGGGGCACGATGGGCTCAAGCTGTGCCAGGGGAAATTTAAGTTGGAGATCAGAAAAAAATTCTTTCCAGAGAGAGTAATCAGGCATTGGAATGGGCTGCCCAGAGAGGTGGTGGATTCACCATCCCTGGAGATTTTTAAACACAGATTGGCCGTGGCACTGAGTGCCATGATCTGGTAAATGGACTGGAGTTGGACCAAGGGTTGGACTCGATGATCTTGGAGGTCTTTTCCAACCCAATCGATTCTATGATTCTATGATAACTCTTTCAAGTCCCAGGAAAAAAGTCCACATTTTGAGTCAAGTCAAAGTATACAAACTCCCCAGAAGAACAAAAAGAATTATACTTGAGGATTTCTATCGATACAGAACAAGCCAAGCCTTCCCTCAGCCCTTTTCTAAGGGAGCTGTGACATTGTAAACCAGTAAAAATTGTTCAAACAGATGAGACCTCAGGGCAAACCACCTTAGAACATAACCAAGCAAGGGAAGAATGAAAGCTTAAAGCTGCAACAAGATTAAAATACTAGTACTGCTGTGAACCTTTTTACCAAATCTGATAAGAAACAGTGAACACTGAATAGAGTTTAGAAAACCATTCAAGTTTTTTTTCTGCCACAACATCCAAGACAAATACTGATAGGAACAGATTTTTTTTCTAAAAACACTCCATTTGCTCCTAGATCAACCATGATTGCAGAGAAACTGAACCACTTCTCAAATTTCTATACACTTCAGTGGATCTGTAATTTCATTTGAAAGCAAGTATTTCCAGTGTGGAACAGGACTGACCAAACAAGATCAGCTGAAAAGCGTTTTTAATAAAACACCCTTAACGATCCCCCAGCAAGTCCCACATGCAGGTAGGAAAACATCTGTATTTCCCCTGTGACTGTCAGGTTACTGAACAGCACTGTGGCAGAATGACCTGTCTATCTAGTCTGTGACTTCCCTGCTTTCCTTACAACTGAGCTAGATTAGGACAAAACCTGGTAATTCACTGAAGATGCTTTTAAAACACAGCTCCTTGGAATTCAGGCCCTGAATAAAATAAAGTCCACCTGAAATTTGAGAACTGATGCTTCTTGAGAACACAAAGCTGTACATAACCTTATCAGAGATGACATTTTTCACTTTTATACTCTAGTGCTATGCTGGCTGTTGTGAAACAATACTTGAAAAGGGAGAAACATTCAATGTGGTAATCAATGGAGTGTAAGTATATTGAAATATTAGTTCCATTGATATTAAACCAAGACACACAGACAGTGTGATCTATGTAGAAACATAGAATAGAATCATAGAATCGATTGGGTTGGAAAAGACCTCCAAGATCATCGAGTCCAACCCTTGGTCCAACTCCAGTCCATTTACCAGATCATGGCACTCAGTGCCACGTCCAATCTGCATTTAAAAATCTCCAGGGATGGTGAATCCACCCCCTCTCCGGGCAGCCCATTCCAATGCCTGATTACTCTCTCTGGAAACAATTTTTTTCTGATATCCAACTTAAATTTCCCCTGGCAGAGCTTAAGCCCATCGTGCCCCCTTGTCCTATTGCTGAGTGCCTGGGAGAAGAGACCAACCTCCCCCTGGCTATAACTTCCCTTCAGGTAGTTCTAGACAGTGCTGAGGTCACCTCTGAGCCTCCTCTTCTCCAGGCTAAACACCCCCAGCTCCCTCAGCCTCTCCCCACAGCACTTGTGCTCCAGTCCCTTCTCCAGCCTTGTTGCTCTTCTCTGGACCCGCTCCAGCACCTCAATATCCTTTCTGAACTGAGGGGCCCAGAACCGAACACAACACTCAAGGTGTGGCCTCACCAATGCAGAGTACAGGGGAAGGATCACTTCCCTGGTCCTGCTGGCCACGCTATTTTTGATACAGGCCAGGATCCCATTGGCCTTCTTGGCCACCTGGGCACACTGTTGGCTCATGTTGAACTTCCTGTCAATTAGTACTCCCAGGTCCCTCTGCCTGGCTGCTCTCCAGCCACTCTGTGCCCAGCCTGTAGGGCTGCAGGGGGTTGTTGTGTAGGATTATTAATCTTCAAAAAAGAGGAAAAGAACAAGAAAAGTGCTAAACAATAAGAACTCACTGCACAAGCTTGAACTGTTTGGTTTATTAGTACCACTGTGGCTTCATCTCACCTTACTACATACTGAATTTTGTGAGATGTATTTCAGCTTCTCATGTTGACAAAAAAGCCTCAGTGATGTTGTTTCTGGAAGTTGTGCACAGGTCTCCTGGACATTAATACCAGAGTGCCACCTCTTAAACACTGACAGAACAGCCCAGAAGTTGCTGACCAACTACCTGCCTCACACAGTGTAAGAGATACTCAATACCACAGAACCACCTACACGGTGAGGTTGAACTCACATCATTTGTCTGAAGCTGCAGAGACGAATGTGCTAATTATTACAGCACATTCATAATTTGAAAGCCTTTCAAAAGACAACTCTGACTGACACTTCAAGGTTTGGCAGAGTACAAAACCTATTCTAGCAATGCTTTCAACCAACACCTTCAACATTTGCATACACGAGTTTAAACAAGTATTTCAAAACTCTCATCCTTCCATTTAGGAAGAAAGCTTCTCACATGTGAACTGGCACCACAGCATCACCACACATCTAATCTCAACAATTCTTGATCTTTCATGAGAACAAGACAGCCAGTATCACCCTTCACACAGTATTTTAGTCTATGTCCACACATAAATAAGTCTGCAGAAAACTTGTATTATCTGTGTAACTGAAGGAGAGCTCCAATTTGCAAGGAAAAAAAAGACAGTATCAGAGAAGTTTGGCAGGATTTTAAAGTAAATAACTAATAACAGTTTATTGCACTGTTGCACTATTATTCAGGCTTTGTATGAACTGTCTCTTCATTTCACACTCCAGTTCTCACCTGTCTTTTAACCGTAAACATACCATGCAACAAAAGTAACTCTTTCACTGCAATTCCTTTACTCACACTTGAGTTGTGCTGATTTGTGCACACACAGACACAAACACACCGGGCACTGCTCCTGCTTCAGCTCAGGGCAGAGGGGACAGCAGCACCCAGAGCAGAGGGTGTCACACTATAGCTGAACTGGATGACTAAGCACACATGACAGACTTGACATTACCCAAAATTTACTAGATTTGATCATTTACTCAATGTTTCAATCATCACCAAAATACCTTTGGTGTCAGAGGCACAAATCAAAGGCTTTTGCTTGGGTTGCTCGTGATTTTGCTGGAACGTTGCAGGTGTGGGAGTGAAGACTTGAGCTGTCATCCAACATGGAGATACAGCTCTTTGAAAATAATAAAACATCTAAGATTCCTCTTTGTTATGTACTGCAGTACATAACTCTTGTCCTAACCAAGAGTACTTTTGCAGATCATACTTTGAGACTCCTTGTGCTATTTAAAAACACATACAAAAGGAATCACCACAGGTTTGAAGTCAGGAGAAAGAGACTACAATGCAAACAAAAACTGAACTTCATTTAAGTGCTACAAAAGGGGACAGAAGGAGATGAGCTGCCATCAGATAACCTTAAGAATCACATTAACATATTCTCTTGGATGACTTCAAAAGAATCCTTTTCCATCAGGATTACTGTTTACTCTGCAATGCCACGGACAGACATGAGAACAGACAAACGCCAAAGATGGGTGGAAAAGAACACACGTTTTCACAACACCTATTCCACTTCTCTTGTCTTCCTCAAGGTGACAACTAATGGAAGGAAAAAGGAGTCCCAGTGGGACCTAGGAAAGAACAAGACTGACCACAGATCTCACAATAACCTCTTTACATTTATCTGCAATCACTTACAGCAAAGGTTATGACCCAAGCCAGATAAAAATACATTACAGAAGTATAATTTCATAGTAAGGATTCATCACACTTATTCAACTGTATCTAAACCAAAATATTTAATATTAAAGGCAGGCTTAAATGCCTTATCCTTTGCTAAAGAGTGTAAAATTTGACACACTGGTAATTTTATGAACTGAGACGGTCTATATATACATTAACACAGGCTGTTATGGCATTCTTCAGATTGCTGCTATCAACAGACACCATTCACAACACAGGACAAAGGGCAAGCTTTAACAAATATTGTGAAACACTTTAAGAATCCTGTTCCTCTCGCTCTACAAAGAGGAAATGAATTTAACATTTATTCTTTTTATAAGAAATATGTTAACTGAAAATATACTTGCAGAGGGGCTGAATAAAGTATTGCTTTTCTCACAGATCTGGAATTAAAGTTATCAGAACAGCGACTGGCCTTTGACCACAGAAGCTTTACCTGTAAGTTTTAGGAGTTCTGTTAGACTAAGTCCTAAGAAGTGGTCAGGTGGACCTGCTACTGAACACAAGCCCATAAAGAAATATTACTCAATTTTGTGAACAACAGCACTAAAAATAACAGATGCCTATCAATGCATCAGCAGGACAGGGTGACATGACCACTCTCAATATTTGTTTAGATGGAAGAAGAGGGGAAAAGGAAAGCTACCAAATAACATCGAGCTCAAAAGTCTTGAAATGTGCTTATTATGAAAGCAGATACAAATAGCCTTTAGCCAATTTATTTAGCTAATGTTTACTGCATTCTTCAGCTACAAAGGTATCAATAGAGTACTAATAACACCCTCAAATCAGTTACCACTGAGACCTTCTGAGACAGTTTCATTCATGTCTATCTGAACACAGTGTCTTGCTTTAAGTTTTCCCATTACTTTCCAAGTGTGGCTTATCTGAGCCACTCCATTTTTTGGAGACAGGGAACTCTAGCAAACCCCAAAGTACAGTTACTCCTAAGCCATTTAAGCAATTGCCTTTCCTCTCCTTGTTTTCTCCTTGCTAAAGCAAGGGGAACAAGAGCCAATATCACATTACAAGTCATGTTTGAACAAGGGGAAAGCACAGGGACTGCAGAGGAACGCCAACACTGAACAGTATCAAGCTCTAAATACAAGCTGCATCCTTCCACCACATCCACCTATATTAAAAAAGCAAACCAAAATGAAACCCGAGCTCATCTTCCCCGGTGCCAAAACAAACAACTGATAAGATCTTAAACCCCACCTGAAGCCAAGACGCTGGACGGAGCATAACTGAGGCCTCTCTGCCTTTGGGGGCCGTCCATCCCCGGAGCCAAGGCAGAGCAGCAGCATCATCTGCTGCAGTCACGTCCGAGGGGCAGCGTCTACCTGTGACTCTACCTGCTTTTTATTATTTATTTACTGTTTTTCTCACACAGCAGAAGCAGCACCGGTGGCCCAGCTGACACCAGAGGGGACACCCGCACGGGAGGGCTCCCCGGGCCCTGCCGAGGGCTCCAGAAACAAAGACTAAAGTTTTCCCTGCTCGGTGCTGCGTGGGAGTGCGGCACCAAAACAGGAACCGGGATCAACACCAGCCGCCTCCCGGCACCACACCCGGGCCCACGCAGGGCAGGGACATCCCCCGATCCCGGGGCAGGGCAGGGACACTCCCCGGGGCAGGGACACCACCCCGTTCCTGGGGTAGGGCAGGGACACCCCCGCGATCCCGGGGCAGGGCAGGGACACCCCCCGCGATCCCGGGGCATCCCCCCGTTCCTGGGGTAGGGCAGGGACACCCATCCACTCCCAGGACAGGGTAGGGACACCCCCTCGATCCCAGGACAGAGCAGGGACACCCCCTCGATCCCAGAACAGCGCAGGGACACCCCCCGGGGCAGGGACCTCCCCCCGTTCTTGGGGCAGGGACACCCCCCGTTCTTGGGGCAGGGACACCCCCTCGATCCCGGGGCAGGGCAGGGACATCCCCCCTCGGGACAGGGACACTCCCGGGGCAGGGACACCTCCCGCTCCCGGGTCCGCCCGTCCGCGTTCCCCGGGCGGCTCCAGCCGCTCCCACCGAGGCAGGAAGGGCACATGGGGACACCCCCGCCCGGCGGGACGGGGGGCAGCGCGGGGTGTCCCCTGAGCCTTCCCGCCCGGCCCCAGTCGCCCCCCCGCCCTCACCGTGCAGCGCTGGGGGCTCTGCGGCGGCTCCGGGGGCTGCATTCCCGCCGCGGGCTGTGCCGGGGCCGCCGCTGCTCCTGCGGGAACGGGGGCGCGGGCGGGGGGTCCCGGCGCGCGCGGCGCTTCCGGGCTCGGGGCGGCGCGCGGGGGCCGCCGGGCGGGGCGGGGCCCGGTGCGCGAGCGCCGGCCGGGCCAGCTCTCGCGAGACTTGGACGGGGGCGTGGCCACGGGAGAAGAGGCGGGGCCGGTGTGAGGGGCGGGATGAGGGATCGGCGAGGCCGGGATCGGCATTCCCGGGGTCTGGAATTCCTGGGGTATTGCATTGCTGGTGTGAGAAATGCTCACATTTACCAATAGAATTTAGAGCGGACAAAGCCGTCAAAGCAAAGCTAAACTTTTATTTGGTGCTTTCTGATGCCAAAGGGGTTTTTGTTCTGATTTTCACATTTTGTAGATTTTAGGAACACAGTAGTTGTGGATTTTTAGAGGGTTAATATTTCTAACAGTTTAAGTTTAATGCCTTTCTATCACTACCCCTGTCCCAGAACAGGGAGCTCAAATTCCTTTAGTTAATTAATCTTGTTCAGACTCCTTTCCAAGGTAGAGCTGAAGGATATCAGAAGGCCCACAGAATGAAACATAAACACAGGTCAGAGTGACCCAAAAGCCAGAACTGGATGAACTCCAAGAGACCTTTGTGTGCCTGAGGAAGAAGAGCTGATGAAGACAGAGGGTCTTGACGACCCCAGACCCAATTCCAGGGGGTTGGACCAGGGGTGGGACTGGGGCTGGACTGAGAAATGTGTAAAGCAATGATTGGAGGGATCTTATTATAAAAGCCATGGAAACAAGAACTGGGACACATGCATGTCATCCTGTATTCCTGTGGGCTGTAGGCCCTGTGATATTAAAGGACCTTTACTTTTTATCTTACCCTGCACTAACGTGGCTCGAAGTCCTGGTTTTGGGGGGAAGGGTCATTCACGGCATCATTTCCTGTGGTGTAATGGTGAGCGCTCCAGACTCTGATCACAAGGTCGTGAGTTCGAGTCCCAGTGGAGACCGTACCGGGCAGTTAAATGCCTCCCTGCCATCCGATCCCGTCAGATCTCGGAAGCTCAGCAGGGTCAGCCCCGGATTAGTACTTGGATGGGAGACCTCCTGGGAAATGCCGGGTGCTGGAGGTTCTAGTCCTGAGGACTTCACTGGCACCGTCCAAGCTCGCTCGGCCGTGGCAGATGAACCTCAGGACTGAAACGGTGGGGCCAGTTCTGCGCACGCTGAGCCTCACCTAAAATCCACTGCGCAGGCTGGCAGGGCACACCCACGTGGGGACAGCCCTGCCCAAATCTGCGTTGGCGAAGTTTGGCCATACATACATACACAAACTTTTATTTAACAGATTCGGCCGAACCGGGTGTGTCTCTTTCTGGCCCAAGAGACAGACCCAGAACAAAAAACCCCACAAGTTTTTATACCATCTCCTGGCTGGAAAGGTCCCTGCCCCTGTTCTGTTGGCCAATACTGAGGGACTCACACTAGCCCGATCCGCCTCCATGTCCAAGACCCCCAACCCCCTCCAAAGACGCGAAAACCCATTAGAAACTAACACCCCACCCCCTGTTCTCTTACAGTTTGTTCAGCTTCAGCAAAGTCCTAATTCTGTTCCTAATGCTGGGCTTGGCATCCCCGGGCCCTGCGATTGTCTTGCCCTTTCCCGCCCCCGGCACCGCTGCACCGGGAGCTTTCCCTCGGCTCCGTTACACGAAGGTGCCCCGCGGCCCGAGGGATGGAGTGTGGGGGCTGCCCACCCTCGGTGCAGCCTTCACCCTTTCCTTGGAGAGGAGCCTCCTGAGGGAGGGTGGGCGCTCTGAATCACAGAATCGACTGGGTTGGAGAAGACCTTTGAGATCATCAGATCCAGCCTTTGACCCGACACTGCCCAGCCCACAAGGCCATGGCACTCAGTGCCACATCCAGTGTCTCCATTATCACCCCCAGGAACAGTGACTCCACCACCTCCTTGAGCAGCCCATTCCAATGCCCAGTCATTCTTTATGTAAAAAGTTTCTTTATAATGTCCAACCTAAACCTTCCCTGGCACAGCTGAAGACTGTGGTTGCCTGGAGAGCAGTGCTGAGGGCGGCAATAAGGGGTTGGACACAAAGGTTACATGGCACAGCTCATATCGGGGGTTCAGGTCAGAAGGGACCACAGTGCGTCATCAGGACCAACCTCCCTGCTCAAGCAGGGCCATCCCAGAGCACCTGGCACAGGATTGCACCCAGAGGGCTCAGGGATATCTCCAGTGGGGGAGCCCCCAGAGCCTTTCTGGGCAATCTGTTTCACTGTGTGTTCCCACGTAGGACGGGATGGCTGGGAGCAGGAAAATGCCCATGTGCTGTGCTCCTGGCCAAAGGGCCCATGGTCCTCTGCCATCCCCAGGGGTGTTTCTGTGTCCCTCTGTTGGCAGGACACTCTTGAGGCAGCGATTGTATGGGTTGATCCAATGTGAACTTTTCGTTGACGTCTACGGGGGCTGAAATCTTCCTGTTGAGGCAGAGCCTTGCAGATGGTTTAGTGGGTGTGCATTGATTTTTCTCATCCACAGACCTTCACTTGAGATTATGTTCTCTTTGTGTGCCAGTGTAAACTGGTCTAAAGCATCTTTTCCCAAACAATAAAAGACCATAATTTGTGTTTTTCATATCCTTTTTGTACTTGTGTTTATATACTCTTCTTTCTTTAGTTAACATCTGTCTAGTCTATTTTTTTCCTTCTTTCTTATCACATTTCACCAAAGCCACAGAAACACCAGTTCTTATACCAATGAGAGCAGACACAGAATTCCGTAACCACCTCCTGTTTCTCTCTGGGAACTGGAAGTGCAGGGAGGATGTGTGCCTTGTATTGCCATTACTGATTCTCCATGTCATCTTCCATGTTCAGAGGCCTCAGCTCCTGTGTCAGAGGTTGTGTGAAGTTAATTAAGGAATTCCTGTATTCTAATCCCTACACTGGAAACAAGCCAAGCCTTCTAGGCAGGCAAGATGCAAAACTGGAAGTAAACAGGATTTCAGTGCAACAATACTGTTACCCAACAAACATGGATTCTTGTCCTGTGAATGGAATTATCATCAAGGTGCTGAAGTGCACGTTCATCAGCAAAAATCCGTAATTTCCATATAAACACATGGTGAATAGTTCCAGTAGCTCTATCTAGTCTTGCTTAAAATGTAAGAAAAATCCCTTGGTGCAGCAGTTGATGCTACACGCAAGAGTCTCTGTGCCCTGGGTTACCTGCACTGGCCCTGACTTCTTCAGCACTTTTTGTGTTTTCCAGCTATTGGCTTGATTCATCCTGTCATTTGTTGCTTCCAGATTTTTCAAATCCACATCCCAGTCAAACCTCTCCTCCACTGTTTTTCACTGCCTCTCTAAAGTCACTGTCCTACAGCTCCAGTGTGTTCTGGCAAACCACTGCAGTTTTGTATAAGTGGGCTCTGTGGCTCCATTTCTCTTCAGCAGCAGCCAGTGATTTTTGTGTGAAAATGACGATTTTCCTCCGCAATCTCTTTTTACGATCAGGTGACCCACCTGGTGGATGAGGGGAAGGCTGTGGATGTGTCTATCTGGACTTCAGCAAGGCCTTTGACACTGTCTCCCATAATATACTCCTGGAAAAGCTGGTAGCCCATGGCCTGGACAAGTGTACCCTCTCCTGGGTCAGGAGCTGGCTGGAGGGTCGGACCCAGAGAGTGCTGGTGAATGGAGATGCATCCAGCTGTCGGCTGGTCACCAGTGGTGTTCCCCAGGGGTCTGTGTTGGGTCCAGTCCTGTTTAACATCTTTATTGATGATTTAGATGAGGGGATTGAGTCCATCATCAGCAAATTTGCTGATGACACCAAGCTGGGAGGAAGTGTCGACCTGCTGGAAGGCAGGAGGGCTCTGGAGAGGGATCTGGATAGACTTGAGAGATGGGCTGATTCCAATGGGATGAAGTTCAACAAGGCCAAGTGCAGGGTCCTGCCCTTTGGCCACAACAACCCCCTGCAGCGCTACAGGCTGGGCACAGAGTGGCTGGAGAGCAGCCAGGCAGAAAGGGACCTTGGGGTACTAATTGACAGGAAGCTCAACAGGAGCCAACAGTGTGCCCAGGTGGCCAAGAAGGCCAATGGGATCCTGTCCTGTATCAAAAATAGCGTGACCAGCAGGACCAGGGCAGTGATCCTTCCCCTGTACTCTGCGTTGGTGAGGCCACACCTTGAGTGTTGTGTTCAGTTCTGGGCCCCTCAGTTCAGAAAGGATATTGAGGTGCTGGAGCGAGTCCAGAGAAGAGCAACAAGGCTGGTGAAGGGACTGGAGCACAAGTCCTATGGGGAGAGGCTGAGGGAGCTGGGGTGTTTAGCCTGGAGAAGAGGAGGCTCAGAGGTGACCTCAGCACTGTCTAGAACTACCTGAAGGGAAGTTCTAGCCGGGGGGGGGTTGGTCTCTTCTCCCAGGCACTCAGCAATAGGACAAGGGGGCATGATGGGCTCAAGCTCTGCCAGGGGAAATTTAAGTTGGATATCAGAAAAAAATTCTTTCCAGAGAGAGTGCTCAGGCATTGGAATGGGCTGCCCAGAGAAGTGGTGGATTCCCCATCCCTGGAGATTTTTAAATGCAGATTGGCCGTGGCACTGAGTGCCATGATCTGGTAAATGGACTGGAGTTGGACCAAGGGTTGGACTCGATGATCTTGGAGGTCTTTTCCAACCCAATCGATTCTATGAGTCTATGATTCTATGTAATGGAAGACTATAATCTAGCAGTTGCCTGATTCATATCCCACTTTCAAAGCAGAAGTGTTCCAACAGAAATTGCAGAGATTCAGAATTTCTCATCTGGTCTTAGCTAGTTGTAGGCTTGAGAGCAGGACTGTGATCCTAGGAAATTAATCAGTCTTGAAACTTCACAATTAATCATAGCAGAACCAGTGCTCTGCTCGAGAATTTAGGAGAAAAATCCTTATGGGTATTAGGTGCCTGATTACCCCAGAAATCAAAGATTGTGTATGTTCTAACTTTGCTGAACGCATCTCTGAAAGAAGTTAATTTTATTGCTGATCCAGCTTTTCTGTCTCTTATCCGTATGACAACTACAAAAATTGATTATATGCAACAGTAATATGAGGAAAGTATTTAATCTATTTTTAGCTGCTCCTAATGGGATTTAGCAGCTGGAAACAAGGAGAGCTGGCATTGAGTAATCAGGGCAGTTCTTAGACAGCTGTGTGAGAATCAGTGTGTCAGACAGGGCTCTGAAATACATCACCATTTTTGTCTATATTTTTAAAAATGCAATATGCTATGAGGAATTTCAAAACTGCCCTCAATCTTTGCAGCTCAGACAGTTAACCCAAAGTCGAATGGAATTCATTGTTAAATCCAGGCCTGTAATAACTTCTAGATGAAAATGCCCCTGGGTTCTGTGTGACTTTTTTTTTTTAAATTTAATGCTTATGGCACTTATTACAACCCATCTTTGAAAGGCCTCAGATTTGGATTTAAATTCCATGCTACATTCATTTTTAAGCAGAACAAAAATGTAGTTATTTCTGCTCCTCTTTTCTCTTTATAAGCAACAGTCCAAGAGACCTATTTTCCTATTTTGGAAGAAAGCAATTTTCAGCATGTTTGAGCCAAGAAATTGCAGTCAGACAAGTATCGTGAGAAAATGTCCATTCCGTAGGTTTTCTGTCTGAAAAGTTCCTGTACTCAGTTAGTTCTGTTTCCAAATCAAAAGCATAATTTTCTGATGTCAGCTCTGTAAACTGAGTCTTGAATGTAAGAAGTCTGAGTTCTTTCTCCCTGTGACATCATGGTGAGTGTTTTGTCACTGGAATGTGCCAAACAGTATAAGCCCATCTCACTTCTCTGTGTTTTATTACATTTAAGGCCTTTCCTTAACTTACGGTGAAGTCTGTGCCCCGAAAACAATTTCTAGAACACTCTTCACCTACTAGATTCCAAATTTAGTCAAAACAGTTTGGACCTATCCATCACCCTTTGTACTTTTCTTTTTGCTAGAGCTGTTTGTAAAGCTGTTTTGACTCTGCTAGGTACCCTGGCTATTTTTCCATTTCAAATTGATGTCAGCCATGTCACTCTGAGACAGCAGTATAAAATGTTTCTTGTTTTAACAAGGATCATGGATCACCTTCTTGAGTCCAACATGAAGATATCTTGGAACTTATGAGTAAACACAGCAATACTGAAGCTGAGAAGTCAAAATAAATCTCTGAGAAAATGGAAAATATTCCCAAGAGCAGTCGAAAGTGTTATTACCTTGTCTTAAGGTGAAGTATTTGCTGGCTTATGAAGTGCAGATCTGAGCAACTGCAAGTGGTTACACCCTCTGAAGGGCCACCTAACTCAGTTTGGGGAACCTGTCGGTATATGTAGAAGTGTGCATGTGTGCCTAACAAATGATAAGTCATTATCCCTCACTGTTACCTTTTCTGGGTCTTGTGTTCTCCACTTCTGATGTATACCACTGGGATCACATCTGTATATGTACCAGAACTTTTTCAAGGTGTGCCTTTGTACTCTCAAGTTCTGTAAATGACTCCAACAGGTAGGGACAGAACCCTGCCACAAGTTGGGAATGGTCTTCTGATTCAGAAAACAACACAGGCACTGGGAAGAGCAGTAGAGTTAGTGCCAGCCTCCACCTATTAGTTGGCTCGTATGCAGCAGTTCCCATTTTTATTTTGCAATTTCCATGATTAAGTTTGCTGCTTCACAGATTAGTCTGGGACTTGGAAAACCCAGATTCTGTAGAAATACAGGTTCTCCATAAGCATGCTGGAAGCCTTAAAGTGTTCCTTTGTAGGGTCTTCATAGCAGCTGCAGTCCTGCCATAGCTGTTGTCACTAGAGCTATTTAGTTGGTTCTGAAAGACTGATGAACTGAATCAGTAATAACGTGTAAAGTGTTGTGACATAAGTGTTTTCTGAGTGTTTGATGGGCATATTTAGTGTGAGGAAAGCGAAAAGACATCCTTCTATGTGTGCCTTTCTGAGCAAGCATTTTTGTTGTTAGGGTTCAAAGGCTTCAGTAATATAATTCAAAGGGAATTTGTGATTTTTTGTTTTCCTAGAGTGACATGAAGGCTGTGTTTCTCTTTTGGATGATATATAAATATAATTGATTCCCTTGGGGTTATTTTTCATTGCTGTTAGCTTTGGTGCTCTGGTCACATCTAGTTTCTGAGTACCTAGAGTTCCCCTGTGGTATCAGGAATTTAAATGAATGAAATCCTTTGCTCCTTCTGTGCCAGTGCTATTGTGTGGGACTACTGTATTCCATATAATGAGCTTCTGGTTTTGTCTTAGGTGTGGCTGTCCTTCCGCAGTGCACACAATGCCCCTGGGTTAAGTCCGTTGTACCATTTTTGTGTTATATAGATGCACCTAGATGGGAGAGTCTGTAATTTGTAAAATGGCTTTTTAAGGATTTTTAAATTCTTAGTGATAAAAGTAACACATTCGTAGATTATCATGGTAGAAAGCTGTGTGCACTTTCCTTAACTTAGGATGATTTGGTAGTTTGCAGTTTGCTCGGGATGAGAGTAATATTTTTGCCACAATTCCTGTAATCAGTTCTGGTAGTATGAGGCTGTTTTTTCCAGTTCCTCGATTTTTCACTCAAGTGTGACATTTGAAAAGGAGATAGTGCTTTTGAGTTGTACTGACTGCTTGTCTAAAGTCATCATCACATGCTGTCAGTGGCCCAGTCATTGCTCAGTGCCGGCTTATCCTGTGAACAGGAATACAGACAGATAGCAGATCAGCACATCCCATCAGATATGGCTACTTGTAAAAGCAGTCAGAATGCTTGGGTCAGAAAAAACCCCATCTGTAGAAATTAAATACCAATCCTTATGGGAATGCAAGAGAGTTCTGTGCAACATATAGGAAGCACTACTGCCTGAGGATCAAATGTACCTTACACTCTTTCTTGCTTTCCTGCTCATCTGTTGGGCATGAGAGACACAAAGAGTGCTACAGCTGTGTGAGTTACTCCAAAGGGAAGGAACAGTGTGTTTTGACTGTGATGCAAATACTCTGATATCTATTGCTGTATTCCTGGAAAGATGTAATAGAAAAGGATTTTCAAACCACGCTCTGTAATACCACGCAAAGGTACAACTGAGCTGAAGGATACAAATGAAAACCAAGTACTTACATGAGGTTGGGTGTGTGTGTGTGTGTGTCAGTTTTATTATACAAAATACAATAGTTTTCATTCTGTGATTGTTTTGGTTGTAATTTACAGCCTGCTATGGAACGTTTAGTTTCAGCCCTACCAAAATATTTTGAGGCAGAGTAAGACTGCTTTAGTAGGGCAGAAATTGTGTGGAAAAAACTTAAGTCATTCCGTCTATTGAATCAGCACTTACAGTATCTTAACTCAGTGAATGATGGGGCATAACCAAACTAAGTTTAATCTAGCTAGCATGCAATTTAACAATTATAGAAATATAGCACTGTAGGTTTTAGTGAGGGTTCATAAACTTAATAGATATTTTATGCAGGGTTTTCTGCAGGTTTGTGCAGTCAGTGATGAGGTGTGTGCTGCTGGGTCTGTGTTACTACTGTTGCTGTTTCTAGCTAGATAAAAGTTAATGTGAGTGTGCTCTTGTGGCAGAGGCATCTGCACAGGGACTGCAGTGGTGTCATAGTACAGACTGGGTTAGTAGCCAGAGCCGAATGTAATTTATGACTTACATGTGTTGCTAACTAGTAATGGAGAATTTTGTCTCAAGTCATTGGGCAAAGCATGTAACTTCTTGGACCTTGAAAAGGAAGCTTTAAGGTCCCTATAATTAAATAGTTAAAAATTGTTGATTTGCAGTTTATGACTATCTTGCTAGTCCTGCAGAACCCCTTATAGCCAGAGTAGTTCTGTAACTCAGCAGCACCACTTTTAGAGGAAGGGTAGGCTGGTTGAAGAGCACTGGTACTTCAGGTGGAATTGAGGCCAAGACATTTTTTAAAACCTTACTTGCGCTGCAACACTTCATTGAAATAGTTCCCCACAAATCTTGAGAAACTAACATGTACCTCTGAAGGCATCTGTAACTGTGTTTCCTGTTCCAGTCTCTCATCACAGGACAATAATAGGTTGAGTACAAAACGCCCGGCTGCCTGGGACATCTGTGAGCATTGCAAAGGGTCTGATGATAACCTGAGGCCAGGGCAGAGCACAGTATGACCTCAGTGCTTCTGCACCCGTGGCATTACGGACTGTGCCGGGTCCTGCACTTTGGCCACAACAACCCCATGCAGCGCTACAGGCTGGGCACAGAGTGGCTGGAGAGCAGACAGGCAGAGAGGGACCTGGGGATTCTGATTGACAGGAAGCTCAGCATGAGCCAGCTGTGTGTCCAAGTGGCCAAGAAGGCCAATGGGATCCTGGGCTTTATCAGGAACAGTGTGGCCAGCAGGACTAGGGAAGTGATTCTTACCCTGTACTCAGCACTGGTGAGGCTGCACCTCCAGTGCTGTGTCCGGTTCTGGGCCCCTCAATCAGGAAGGACACTGAGGTGTGGGAGTGTGTCCAATGAAGGGCAACGAGGCTGGTGAAGGGTCTGGACCACAAGTCCTATGAGGAGCAGCTGAGGAAGCTGGAGTTGTTTAGCCTGGAGAAGAGGCTCAGGGAAGAGACAACTATACAACTCTATACAACTCCCTCTATCCAACTCCCTGAAAGGAGGTTGTAACCAAGTGGAGGTCAGTCTCTTCTCCCAGGCAACAAGGAATAGGACAAGAAGATACAGTCTTAAGTTACACCGGGGGAGGTTTAGGTTGGACATTATGAAAAAGTTCTACACAGAAAGAGTGATTGTACATTGGAATGAGCTACCCAGGGAGTTGGTGGAGTCACCGTTCCTGGAGGTGTTTAAGCAAAGACTGGACATGGCACTCAGTGCCATGGTCTGGTTGATAAGGTGGTGTTTGGTCATAGGTTGAACTTGATGATCAAAGAGGTGTGTTCCAACCTTGTTGATTTTGTGATTCTGTGGTATGTAGGAAAGAGATTTTGCAGATTCTGCTACAGACATGTCTTACGTGGAACTGGGGACACACAACTTCTGTTTTCAAAGTCACACGGGGTCATAAGTGGTGTTTGAGTTGTTAGAAAATATTTTTGATGAGTTGCACTAGTTTCCAAGCAAGGGTCTTCTCTGGTCTCCAGCCATCTTAAAGTCATCGTCCCTTATTTCTGCCTGATGCTGGGGTCAATACTAGCAGGGGCATCTGGTGTGGTTTACTGTAACTGAAGTGAAATGTGAAGACAACTGAGAAAAAAGTCTTAGTTGCTTACATTTGTCCCTTTGCTGAGGTTCTTTTGCTGTTACATATTCCTTAGTAATAACTTTAAATTAATTAATGTATTGATCCATACAGCATCAAGTATCTATAATTCTCTTTTGATCCTCAGACCACTTTGAGAGAAAAGGTAGTGACAGAACCTAATATAAAGCATATGAAAACTGAAAACAAACCCTGCTTTTTTCAGTCAGAATTAGATGAACATTGAACAAGACCCTTTTTAGGAAATTCCTGATGGTCTGTGGAAAAGTTTTTACACTTAGACACTCATAGTAAGGATTCAACAGCTCCCACTCTCTTTAAAACTGCACATTCATGAAACTGATTCCACCTATTTTTCTCCTTAATGAATAGAAATAGATTCTTTGAAGACAAGGAACACCTTCGTGTTGTGGGTATTGGGTAGAAGACTTAAATTTTATAGAATTGGGCAACTATCCTAAAATGCATAGCTTAGATACTTTTGTTCTGTACTGTTTGAGGCTGTCATTGTCCAGGCTTGTGTGTTTTTCTCTACACAGGTTAGCAGAGCATGAAAAGAGGTTCTGATTAACCTTCTGTAATGTTCTGCAGGAATAAGGTCAAGCAAAAGGAAGGACAGAAAATTCTAGTGATTCTCCTGTGTTATATGACCAGCAAAGTCAGGGTGGGTGATTTCCTGCAGGCCAGTAGTTTGAAAAAACCAGGCAAAGTTCACAGGGGGAGGAGAAAAAAACCAACAAAGGAAACAAACAAAAATGGAAAAGATGATTGCTGAGTTTTAGAGAGACATAGCTCAGAGAACTATCACCTTTTAAATAAGCCTTTAATCTGGCATGCAGCTTTCCACTGCAGAAATGGAATGTCCTGTCCAAGCAATGTATTTTCCTTTCTGTCAAATCTATGCCAACACAATAGTAAACACAGTGAATGCCAGTTAAAAAGAATGAAAATGTTCATTATTGCAATGAAATTATTGAAGAAGAGAAAGTGAATCCTCCATATTTCAGATAAATAATATCAGGGGACTAAGGGAAACAGTAAACAAATTGGGGTAAATATTTCACTTCTCATTCATGGTAGTGTGACTATAAAGAATCATATTTTTCAGCCTCTGTTGAGAATTGTTTTTTTCACACACACTTTCAAATATATGTGAAAAGAGGTAGGTATTCATTTTGAAAGACAGATAACTATGTATTTTTAATTTATGTTGCCACAAGGGAACCACACAATCCTTTATTGTGGTAAAACACAAAGCATGTTCTTGACATAGATTACATTTTCACATCAGACAGAAGCTGATGACATTATTATTGCTTTAAATGATCTGCAGGTATGGAAAGTTACTTTTTTGTCTGCCTTGTCCCCAAGGAAATGTTTTGTTTCAGAGTCTGCATATGCCTTTGAAAATGTATTTTCAGCAATATAAAGCTGGAATTGTGTTACTTATCCTTGGACGCAAGGATTCTGCTCCAAAGCTGTTGGCCACAGTTAACAGCCTATACTGCATCTGGTTTCAAGTGAAAGCCATTCAGTTTTACAGTGATTAAAAAGTGCAGTGAAGTTTAAAGAAATAGCTGCTTTTAAAAACTACCTTTCAAACCTCAGTCATAGAGGGTCTGCTACTTGTTAGCATTCAAGTCAAGGCAAAATTATTTGCGCTTCCTTTGGCGCAGAGGTTAATCCTGCGTCATTTGCATGGGAAGGCAGCCAGATCCAAAGCATAGACAAAACTGGACTAGTGTTCCTGGAGCAGAGGGTTTGCAGGACTCCTGGCCCTGTGCCTTTCTCAGCAACTCCATAAATCTTCTGGAACACACTAGCATAGGGTGGGCTGAGGCTGATTTTTGCTGCTTCTATTTCCTATCTCATTGCGGTCTTTCAGCCAGAAGATGTGTCTGCCAAGGTGTACATAGAGGGAGCTGGTGGAGTTCCAGGAGCCAGTTTGTGCTATTGAATTCTGTCAGCCCCGCAGCTTCACTCAGATACAAATGTTACTGAAGTCAATAAGCCTGCAAGGACTTGGAAAAGCTGTGTGACTTGTTGTTTGGTTTTGTTTAAGGATAAGGCAGGTTTTAGGACAGTATTTAAATGGTATCAGCATTGATTATTGTTCAAGTAACTGTAGAAAAATTGCATCACGTACAGAAATTAACTCTTAAACCAATCACAGATGGTTTTTTTTTTCTTTTTAGATTTTTTAGGAGCACACTTAAATCTAACACAGCTGAAAGATTTCCCACTGAGTTGCTTTGCGTAGGCTCAGACCCTTAATATCTGAGAAGAGAATCAAGAAGAAGACATACTTAGTTGAAAAAGAATTAAACATGCAGATCTTTCTTCCTGAAGGAAAATAATTTTTTCTGGGCTTTCTTCTCCATGTACAAATTTTCATTGCTGTGTGTGTTTAGTTATTAATGACAGGATCCACAGACATCAGAGAAACCTGTACTGCCAATTTGTATTTCCATTTCAGCCCTCTCAGTTGTCAGTGTAAGCTGAGTTTTCATCTAGATTTTACTATGGCAGGCTAAGACCCCTGAAACCAAGTGACCACCCAGAATCTCTTATAAGAGCAATAAACTCATTAAAGTTTGTTAATAGACCAAAACAGCAGTTGCTTTGCAGGTCAAGGTTACCAGAGCCTAAATTGAAGTTTGATTGCACGTACTCTGAGAAAAGAGAAGTCTATAATTAGGTCTGTTTAGATCCCTGTCCTTTTGCCATTGTGTGTGCAGTATGGAAACCTGGAGTCCTAACAGAAATGAAGGATTTGTAAGCTCAGTTGAGGTCAGTGTTTACAGGATGAGCTTTGCAAATAAAATTGAAATTGTAGTTCTAGTCTAATATTATATATATATACAATTTTTGCAAAACTCCTGGTTCCTGCCTGAATTATGTCTTCATCTCTTTCATCTTTGGGCTGGAATAGCACCATTTCATAGCCATTTAATGCTGGTAAAAATGGATGCACAGGACGTTTTTTCTTTAAATATTGTGCAAAGTACCTGCCTCATTTACATCACTGCATCTTCCATGTCACCAGAGCATTCATAATTCATGACACCCAGTCCTGAACTTGGCCTAGAAATTGAGAGGCAGTTTAAATTTTTTCTTGCCTGTGATTTTGCCAGTACAGTTAAATAGAGTTTTATTGATACATTTGCTCTCCAAAATACAAAACACCTCTTTTTGGTTCTCCAAGTGTTCATTTAAAACAGGCAGTTTCCCTCATACACCGTGATTGCTTCCTGAACACCCGAATTGTACTTCCTGTCAGATCTCCTATTCATTTATCCTTCCCAAAGTATTTTATGTAGATAATTAACACTGGGTAATTAGAAGTATCTTCAGTCTGTGTAATTGCACAGCCTATAATTTTTCATAGTAATGTGATTCATTTTATCTAAAGTTGTTCAACACATATCTTTGTAACAATTTAATTTGCATGCCTGGTTAGTACCACCTTCCCTCGATTGCCTTCATTTTGTGAGATGCTCAATTAGTCACAAGGCTAAACAGGCAGATTCAGGCAGATTCACAGCTCTGAGTACCCTTTGCTCTCTGTGCTCACTGAAATCCTTTGTAGAACTCAGGAAACACACTATCCTTGGGGCTAAACCTTCAGTGCAGCAACACAGCCCTCAGTTTATAGATAGCACACCACAAGGGAGTAATTCCATGGTCATTACTTCCTAGCAAAAGAAGGCAAGCATCCGTGAAGATGGAGGGATCTGTTAGCCAGATGTATCCTTTCCCACAGAAAGATCAGGATATTGACACTTCCCCATCATGGGCTTCTGTGGTTTTTCTCTAAAACAGCCCTGCCTGTCACTGCCCCTGGTAAGATTGGGGCTGCAAGCTCTAAGCCACAAAGCTCAAAGGTCTAAAGTCTTAACTATAAAATTCAGAATCCTTGTATGAAAAATAAAACTTAGCAGAGCTTGGCACTAATATACAATGCTTTTGTAATGGGATTAAAAGTCACTTTTAGTTTTATTTTTGGTAACTCATTGTGATGAACTGTGTTGCCCAAAGTGAAGAAAAGTCCATCTGTGCATGTGAAAACAAAACTTTTTCAACCATGACTCTCCAAAAATGGCACATTCTCTGCCAGCACCTGCATATGAGATGGTTCCTCAGGCCTGTGATACTCATGCATCATTTCAGTAAACCTTATTCTTTCTGGCTTTATTCAATTTTTCTGTCATAGGATGCATCATAGTAGATAAAAGTTATGCCATTCTTTGTACAGTGGTCATTTTCTGTCTGCTTTAGAAAATCTGTAAATTTTTTCCATTAGATCATGTAGTGAAGCACTTGGATCCTTCTTAATCATCATAATTACATCTTTTCAATATTTCTCTCTCACATTAGCTCCTACACACACGTGTTTTATTCTATGGTATTTCTAATCCACCATATCTGAATGACCAAATCCTAAAGTGTAAATGAAGGAGGCGTTGAGGAGGATTGAGAGGAACAGTAGCCAAGAAACTAGCCAGACTTCCACTAAAAAGGAAGAGACTGAAATGCCAGCCTTCAGTACAGAGAGACATCTCTCTTGGAGATTTTAAGTGTTTGCAGGGAAAAAATGTTTTTTGTTTATTTGTCATCTCCATGAACCCTTTGACAAGTAGATGCCCTTCTTTTGATTCATAACAGCTCATGACTATTCTGACAGAGACTGGACACCTAATTAAGAATAAAATATAGGCTTCTTTTTTTATAGTGCATTCATCTGCAAGAAGGGGTGCCATGGACTGTATGCCCTAAGGCTGGCTATGGCAAGTTTTCTAAGAAATGTGTAGCATTGGCAAGAGGCAGATTGAGCACATTGTTTGTTTGGCTTTCTCTTCCTTTTGGCGAGGGATGTGTGAAATTCTCACCTCACAGAGATCCAGCAAAAAGTAAGCATTTTTGCTAATTTGCTAACATTGGCTGGTAATTAGCAAGAAGGTGGATGTAAACAGCTGAAACATTAATTGCCCAACCCAGGTTGTGTGGCTTTGCTAAATCAGAGGACTGGGTTTGTGTGAGGTCTATGATGTAGAGAAAAGTTAATGGAACTTTTTACTTCAAGTGCTGATAATACTTCTGATAGAGTCCAAAACCAAATTCAGAACATGTTTTGGTGCAACATCACCACTACCAAAATAACCCAAACTCCCAACAGACAGCATCTGAGTGGCACTGTGACTTGCACACCCATGGCTGTCAACAGATTTGGGTCAAATTTCATCCTCGGTTACCCAGCTGAAGTTAGAGGTTTTCTGGACCTGTTCCTGCCAGAAGTGTCTCCTAGTTGCAGAAGTACCCAGTAAAATTGCTTTCTTGAGTAGGGAGACTTGAGGTTGTGGGTGTGGGGTAGTTTTTAGGGACTGAACCTGTAGTGATCAGCTGACTCCTTTCTCATCCTTTCATTGATATTGCAGTCCGGTGCACATGGCATCACATCCACATGACAAATCTGGAACAGAGCTGGCTTCCCTGCTATCATTAACTTTGGTTCATCACGATGCTTCAGCGACCTGCCAAGCTCTCCAGTAGTAATGAGATAAATATAACTGGCTGAAGCAACAACACGAGTGTAAGCAGCAACTTTATCTTGCCATTTCAACTTCACACTTGCGAAAAGGAATGACTGTTCTGAACAACTATCACAGCAGTTGCTGATATTAGCCTGAGCTGTTGATGGTGACAAGGTTGCCAGAGGAGACTTACAAAGTCCCAGTGGATTCACGTTTTATATACGTCAGCTTGTAAATGGCTGGAACTTCCTTTTGGCATTACAAGGGATCAGCAGTAAGGAAGCTACATAAGCCAAATTCCCTCTTGTTGTAATTGATGCAATTGACTTTTCAGACAACCTGGCCCAGAGTACACGTTTAATGCTCTCAGTGCTAGGTTTTTTTATTCATTTTAGTGGAACAGCTTTCTCTGGTTTGCCCAGGATTTATTCGGATATAAATATATAAAGATACCAAATCAGGTTCCTGAAAGTGACCATCAAAGAGCTCAGTACTGCAGAAGAAGGGCTAAATGCTTATCTCATCTAAACTGTTTTAAACCCAAATTAGTACCAACACATCAAAATAATTTCGCTGGACAAGAAAATACGATACCTAATACAGAACATATGTAGCCTTCAGCACCCACTGAGGTAAATCTGTGCTAGCAAACAGTCCACTTGTATTGATGAGATACTAAAGTAAAATAGTTGGTTCAGGATACTGGGAGCAGAGGGGAACAACCAAAAAAACCCTGTTTCTAACAAAAGAAAACAGGAAATGCACCTGCAAAGCAAAGAGTGGATTCCAGTCATTGTACAGCTCAAGCAATTCCACTGACTTCACTAGTGGAACTGAGAGCAAAATGTGTCCACTGTATCTTTAAGAGACCAACAGCCTCAGAACAGCAAATTAGCCTTAGTCTGCAGTCCATATGTAAATGAATCTGACTTTTTGACATACTTCTGAGAGTGCAGTTGTAGATAGTGTATCTGTGCTTTGTGTTACGTGTTCCAGGATGACACCTCCTATGTTATGCTTGCTACTGTTATACATTAATCTACTCTAGAGTTTTATGTCAAACACTTTTTTGAAATCCAAGTAGATTATGTCCATTAATCACTTTGCCCAGTCTGTGTTCCTTGTGATCTCATCTCTTATTAATATCTTTGGGGTCTTACTTACCACCAAGGTCAAACTGGTCTATAATTTCCTAGCCCCACCCCGGGTCTTTTTAAAGAGGGTTGTGTTTGTGTAACTGTGTCCTTCAGTAGCTGCTTCCTTTTCAGAAGGCTATGTGGAATCTTTCATCTGGTTTGTGTGGTTTTGAATCCTGTTGCTTTGTTTTAGTCATGTTACTTTGCCCTAGTGGAGACAAAGCCCTTGCTGTTTTAAACTTTTCCTACCCTGATAATTTACATCAATGATATGACTAGATATATATTTTCCTTAGTTTTGGATTCTCTGTGTGAGATTGCCCATTCATTTTGTATGCAGAGCAGTGCAGATGAGGACACAGAACATGCCACTTCCATGGTGTCAGCATCCTCAGCATGCAGCATAGCTTCACAGGCATGTCACAAACACAGATCTTGTTCAACGTACTGTTGTCTTTGCTGATGTTTATGAAATTTTCCACTAGTGTTACAGCTTTGTTTGTTTGTGTGTTTGTTTTAGAGTCCACCCTCTTCATGAAGGAGTTTACATATACCTGTCTTGGTCAAGGATGCAGCATAACGGCTGTACCTCTGGGGGAAAAAAAAAAAGTGCTTTCACCAGCAGTAACTGGCAGTATGGTGTGGGAGGAAACATGATTGGCGTTCTCAGTCTTTCCAGAGGCAGGGAAAGGTTGGGACAGGAATACGTACATTCAGTGGATCCACCATTGGCGCGTGGCTGGTGTCGCAGACAGGAGTTTGGCTTCTACACATGTGCAGTCAAGAGGAGCAAGGACGTTAAAGTGGGAGCAAGATATCTCACAAGGTGTGGCAAGAAGGGTGTCTTTGAGAGGATTCAAACCTAGTGAGGACATGTTGAAACTGGGTAATTTGGTGAAAGTTAATGACAACCTACAGAGAAGTGAAGGCACAGGGAGTAGTGGGGGTGAGAGCACAGTGGGGAGAGTCTGGCACTTCTGTGGTGATATAGTTTATAGGACTGGAGTGCTGCATAGGTGGGTATGAGATCTTCAGAAAGACAAGCCAGGAAGCAGCTAGGAAGGCTGTGCAAGGGGATGGCTGGTGACAAACTGCCTGGGAGCTCGTGGATAATGACCAGAGGACATTTTGACTTGGGAGGGTGGTCAAACAGATGACCTGAAGAGTGGTGGCATCTCCATCAAGAAGGTCCTCAAGACTACTGGACACAATATTTTTGACCCTGCTTCAAGCAGGGGCTTGGACCAGGATGGCCTCCAGAAAAACAGTTCAGTGTAAGTTATTCCATGATCAGGTGGAAAGCTACCATACAGTGTTTAACCTCATGGTACCCCAGGTTTAGACTAATTTCAGAGAGATTACATGCTAATTTAAGCTGATGTATAAGAACCATGGCAAAGCTGAAACCTAAAATCCCTTATTTTTTTCTCTTAAAGAGTAGCTGTAGTTTTTCTTTTCCTTTACACAAATACAAATAACCACCTGAGAGAGGGAGGGCATAAACAGCAATTTATGTATTCGCTTAGTATTTGCCTGAGGAGCAGAAGGAGGGACTTAAATCCCTCAGGTTGAACAAGCACAAGACGGTAAAATCGGTGAGTTCCCGGAGCTGTTCTAACATTGCACCCACCAGAGGGCAGCAGAAACTGCAAAACCGGCCGCAGATGCCGCTTTGTTACTTTTAAATCAGATTCAGGAAGAGCCAGAAACGAAAAGAAACGCTTCAGAAAAAGAAACACTTTAGAAACACTTCTGGTAAAAGCTAGATTGGTGCCTAATTTCAATAGTCTTGAAGTGGTCTTGTGCAATTCTGAGCACAACAATTTTCAACAAAGTGGTGTAACTCCAATTACCTAAGAACAGCTATTCTGCATATGGGAGTCACAGCTTTAGCTGTGAGGATAGGAGGCCATGTGAATATAATGTTAATTAGGTCAACAATATGAATATTCATTACAATGACTGAAGAAAATATTGTGGTAGAAAAAAACCAGACTGTTTAGGAAATTAATATTTGATAGCATGGAATTTTGGATTAATGCTTTCAAGTAGCCAGGAGAAAAATATGCTGCAGTTTGCTACAGGGATATAGAGGGTTTTAGTGGCGCTTTATTCAAATTACACCTGTTGGAAAACAAAAGGATTATTCCCTAATTTAGAGCTATGTAGTGATTTCCCACAGTAATGCATTTTCAGAAATTGTATCCACAGTAATAAATGAATGGCACTCAGAAACGATGAAAAGCTGGAATTAACATGGGATACAGAGAAGATAGTCGGCATAGTGATGTCTCTCAATGTCTACTGTGTCATACACAAGGATTGAAATTAGTGGCAAGAGTTTTTATCTGTAGATGACACCTTGAAGTATGATGGGAGTAGCTGGTGAATATAAATAAATGATGCGTTTTTCTTGCTACTTATCAGTTATTAGCAGTAGTTTGAAGTGCCTGTTGTAGTTGTCAGAAAGTAAATAAATCCAGTAAGGTTACACTGAAATAAACAATAAAAGTATTTATTTGAGTAAAATGTTGTTACTGTGCCACAGGAGGACCCCTGCAGAGAGGGGGTTTAAAGAGCTGGAAGTAGGAGCAAAGCCCACTTTCTATACCTCTGTGGATTTCACAGAAATTTGGACACTTAATTTATCCATTTATCAGAAATTCTCACAAATTCTCACTCAGATCTCATCTGCCTTTCCATTTGAAGAATTTACAGTTTATAATACATACAGGCAGAGTCCTGGTAATGGCACAGAAGCCTGTTCAGGTAGGTCAAAAGACATGGAAACCAGTCAGTTGAAATCATTCAAGCAGCCTGCTCTTCTCCCCTCAAGCAAAACCACAAAACAGAGCTCAAGGAGAAAACAGCAAGAGATCCTTCCTCTGAGACAAAAAAAGATCTGTTTGTAGAGGGTTTCCAATCCATACTGCTTCAGGAGTATGCAGCTCACTTGTGGCTTAGCTGACCTTGTTTCTTTTAAAGATCACATCCACCACCGTAGAGCCTTGCATGCCCTTTGTGTTGGATCAGGAGGTGATTCACCCTTCCAGCAAAGGCACCATCACAATGATCTCTCAAACTAATTAAAATGAGCAATATTGTGACAAGAGGCAAGGATTTGGTGGGAAAAAAACCTCACTAAGGCATGGCAACTGCAGGGTTTTTGAATTGTGTTTTTTCATTGGATTGTATATATAAATATATATATAATGTGTAGTGCTTGAGGTTCAGGCAGAAGTGCATCTAAACCCAGTGTAGCAGAAACTGGGTTTCCACAAGAAATGCTGTTCATTCTTACAGAAGCTGTCTAGATCCTGTGAATTTAGAGGGAGGGAGATTGCTCTCCATGGTGTTTTTGCTTCTGGTGAAAGGAAGGAGCTGTCAGTTCACTCTGACTGCTGACATCAGTCAGAGAACTTGGTGACAAGTGACCTTGTTACTCAGAAAAGCAAGTTCCAGTTCAAAGATGCTGCTAATAAACAGTTAATCCAGTTTGGCTGATGTCTTTTTGCCTCACACAGTGGCACATCACACTGCTTTGAATATTTATTACCTTCATTTTCAGCCCCAAGTAAATGAATACACCAGTTTTAACTCTCTGTAATTTATGTAATTACCTCTGTCATTTGCATAAGATTTAAGCAGATAAAAGGATTGAAGAGAGGGTAAGGGGTTTTTTCCCCTTGAAGTTTTAACAAAAATGTAAAACTGATTTTAGTATAAAAAACAACAAACATTCTTTGTCACACTTGAGGGCAGCTGCTACAGTGCTTGTCACTGGACACTGCAAGCAGAACTAGCAAGTCTTCAGTGCTGTCACAAGTAACAGAAAGAGGAGCACATAGAATTATTATTTCCCCCGAAGACACAAAACACAAATTAGTTCAAAGCTGATTATGCTTTAGTATTTTCCTCAAGAGGATCTGAAAGATAAATAGAAAGCAGACCTTGGGAGCCAGCATTCACTCCTTAAATGACAAGACACGTGGTAGATATTGGTAAAGCATGTTTTACAAATGTCTTACACTGAATTAGTGCCTTTTGCATCCAGTGCTGATGTGCATCCTTCTAGGTCCATCTAAAATCAGGTTTGTATCTTTTTAGCTATTATTGCCATAAAAGCTGAAATAGCTATTGTAGGTAGCCTTCAGTGTAAATACTGTTATAAATGAATAACAGTGATTAGATTAGCATGAACAATTCTCTCATGGAACAATATTGCTAACTCAGCAGTTAAACTAATATGAATTTCTGTATTGGAAAAACCTTTAAGGGAAGCAAGGAGCTCCCTGATACAGTGGTATCTTCAATCCTTTTACAGTCTGTATCAGGAACTACTATTTTACTCAGTGTCTGTCTTCCCTCAGTTTACTGTGAAACCTGTTGAGTTCACTGACCCAGGTATTCCTGGCAAAGAATCCAATATTCAGTTTGCTTTATCCAATTCTTAGTCATAATAAAGCTGGTTGTGAAACAGTAAACATTTGTGCTGCCCCTCTCCTAGCAAGTTTCATCAGAACCTTCTAAGCAGTCTGTAGCTGGACACAGGCAACATAAGGCAAAGAAGAGTGAGGAAAGGGATGAAAGAGAGAACTAAAGGAAAGAAGTGTGAATGAAGAAGAGGGACAACTGCAGCTTGTGCATTTGTTAACTTTGCTGCCTAGACCTTAAAACTTAAAATTGAATGTATTTTAAATCCAATACATAAAAATGTATTCCTATCACTGCCTCATGTTTCCTTATTTTCTCACAGATCTCAAAGCTTTGCTCCTGAAGAAACTTGTCTGTCACTTTTAAATAGCTTTGTAAATCACTAAGTACTTCATAGATCAAAAGTCAGTAAGGGTTAGGGAAATGTGTACCAGGACCTTTAATTTCTTCATGGTTAAGTGAACAGTAATTCATTCAGAGGCTAAAAACGGAACATCAAAGGAATCATCACTTCAGGTGGAAGGATGTTTAGTCATGCAACAGATACACAAATACTCTGACAGTCTTTTCTCTTAGGGTCTCAGAAAAAGCATTTTAAAAGTGAATACTGCTTATTACAAAAAGAGAAGGGAGCAACAGGATAGTTCTTTTTTTCTCTAATATCTTTTCTCTGCTTCCAGCAAAGCAAATATTGCCACTGATCCTACAGTTCTGAGTTCACTAGGTAAGGTAATAACAGGGAATTAACCCATAAGACTTACAGGCTTTTTCTGGCTTTTTATTAATTCTCCAACTGAAAAGTTTTCTGGAGTTGTTGTTCTGTGAAATTGCATTGTCTCCCTCTAGTGACTGCTTCTGTCTCTCAACTCACTTTAACATGGCACTTTCAGAGACAGGACATCTTTTACATTTTGTGTTGCAGTCTGTCACCACCCCATCAGTGCCCAAGCACTTGTATTGTGGCTGTTTGGTTTGCAGTATTGGTACCACAGCTGTTGGGGCCAAGTCAGCTGTAACTTCAGAAACTCCACGTCAGCAAAATCCTACACTTACCATACGGTAGCAATCCTTGAAGGAGAGAGTGCAGGTGCCACACAGACCAAGTGCTCTGCAGTCTCTGGATTTCTTTAAGGGTTAGGGTTAATGTTTGGCCTAAAGGACCACACCGTGCCATCCAGCAGACACCAGGCTCCATAGTTCAGAATATGGAAACTCAAAATGTTTGCACTGGGATCTTCAGTTGCAAAGTGAGTTGCCAACACCTGCTTCTCACCCAGAGGCCATAAATTAACCTTAGCAGTTCATCAGGTAACACTTGCTGTTTACTCCAGTGATTTTAACTCTTTGCCCTCTAGGTTGCACACCCAGCTTCTCAGCATCCTGCTCCATTAACACTAATGTTGTGCTCCCCTATCTGTTAGAAGTTTCATTAATTGTTGTCAAGAACCAACTGGAACCTGAATATATATACTGTTATTATGGCTGCATTGATAGGATTTCACTTGCTGCATTTCAGTCTTGCCTGACTTACAGCCATAATGCTCTTGCAAATCAGCCTTCAGAATAGAATAGGCTTGGGTCGTTTTCTGGGTGTGGTCTCTCTGCCCACCCCAAGCTTTTGTAGTGGATCTGGCTTCACACACAGAGGGATTTGAAAGAAGTAAAAAATCATTTTCCCCTAGTTCATTATCACAGGGATCACCCCCTGTGTTTCTATTCCATTCTTCAGGAGATGCAATTAAGTTTCTAATCTGTACAATGCTGGGTGGATTGACAGCCTGCTTAAGCATAATTCTACCTTTTCTTTCAATTTTTGTTTTTTCTGCTTTTCTTCCTGTACCTGGTTCTGCAGCTGCTTCAATAACAGTAATGATTCAACTGCTTTCCTCACTCCTGTTTCCTCTCTCAGATCTTCTTCCTTTCTATTATGCATTTTCCTATCTAAATTCTGCAATAATTGTCTTTCCCTGCACTCTGCTGAAGCAAGTTGAGTCGTAAGAGGATCATTCTCAGTCATACGATTATCCACTTGGATTCCCATTTTTTTCTGCTACTTCTCTTTCCTGATTTAACTGATCTTGCAATCGTTTCAGCAAATCTGCAGAGATCTAATAATTTTTCTCTCTGTCTTTTTGTTAATATAACTTCTCCATGTGAATGGCAATTAAAGCCACTCCCAAAATTGCACATAAAACTGCTTTTCCTTTTCCCCTGCCTACCTTTGGTTTGTCTAACACCACATTTTTCCAATTAACTACCACTTCAGGGCTATACTATTTTCCATTTGCCCATTTTGTGCATAGTGGTGATGGGAAGGGATCATATTCTCTTAATTTCTCCAAAATGAGGGAGCAGTGGAGCACTGATGTTTCCCAGGCAGTTGTGGCTTGCTGCTGCTCAGATCACTCCCAGCTTACAGCTGAGGGATCACTTCACACCACTCCCTGCCCACCATTCATGGGTGGAGTTATCGCATCTTGTACAGACGCTTTTGACCACAATTCCATCCTGTCCATGTCATGTCCCATTCCTAAAAGGAAGGAAGTGCCCAAGATTCATAGAAGCCCATGGTCAAGAAGGAATGACAAATGTCAGAGAGTCCAAAAAACCTTAGAAACTTCTATTATTGAATTATACACTTGGCATAGAAATTGGTGCAAGCTAGTCCCTTATCTTCTGGTAGTAAGAGAAATAATGAAAGAAAAGAGGGAAGAGAGAGAGAGAGAGAGAGTGAGAGAAAGCTAGAGCTCAGGCAGGAGAGGAAAGGAGATCATCAATCCTGGGTCCAGTTTTGATCAAGCCAAGAGTACAGGGAGTCGCCAACAGGGCTTTGTGGGGGTATCTTTTTATTAATTAGCTTTCCTCATTGTGGGGCCAAGTTTCTCGCTCCTTCTGTAAATGAGTTAGTATGTGCAGTCTATTCTTCTAGACATTTCTGGAACTGAGTCACAGGGATTTAGGGGTATTTGGTGCTCTTGACCACCCCACTACTTGATTGACCCTTGCCCACTTTTGTGGTGACCCTGTCTTTTGTGTGTCTCCATGGACCCAAATGAAGAGGTTGACCACAAGAGAAGTGCTGCCCTATCTCCTCAACCATATTCTCTTCTAACTTGTCTGTTTGTTGTTGGTCTTTGAGACATAGCAGAGAATTCACATGCATGTTGACAGAGTAAAAGTCACAAAGAGGTGTCCCCAGATGCCCCATCTGGCAGCATCCCGGCTGCAAGTGCATCTTGAGGCAGTGGTGAGTAGGGTAGGTGAGGGGAAGACTGTGCTGAGCAAGGGCCAGGGCAGAAGGACCAGCACTTGGAGGGTGGTTTTTAAGGATGAGGAGAGGGTGGAGGGCCTGTAAGGGAGCATCTTGGGCAGGGCAGGTGCTGCCCTTGGGGCAAGTGACTTTGGGGCTGCCGGGATGTGCCCCCATCCCTGCAGCACTCCCCAACCTTCTCCAGGCTCCTTCATCTCCCTCCACTCCAACCCATCCCCAGGCCCCAGCTGCATCTCCTGCCCCAACTGCCCCAGCCACCACCTCCAGGCTGTGACTGGGAGCATCACCCAAATCATAACAGTGCATAAACCATACAAAGGAAAATTGAATCAGTTTAGAATGAATTAGAGACCAAAGATAGTACAGGATACAGGAGACCCTCCTGTTGGATTAGGAGTTGCAGAACAGACATCCTTTCTTTCTAAACTCCTGATAGATCTTACCTTCATCTGTGTTCAGTCTTAGTCTCATATTGGGAAATGGTGTATGTGTAATGGACTTAACTACATGGATTTCATTAGTGTTGATTTAGCATGCTATCAGCCACTTACTGGGGATCCAGTGCCCAGGAAGCACACTCTTCACTTCTTTCCTTGAACAAAACCACAAACAGACATCTGATACGGAATTAGGGTGCCAGTTGCTTTCAAAATCCCACAAAGACAGAATAATGTCATGGTGTTATCCTGGTTTACATGGATGTAATTGGATGAAAGCGACAAATTCTGGATGAAAGCAAGGCAATGAAAGAGATGCAGTCCCTCAGGTGTGTTCCTGTGCTAAAAAGATAACTCTGAAGGTGCACCAGCCCTGCAGCAGCAGTCAGGGGATAGAAGACACACAGCTGTAATCTCACTGGCATGGGCAGGCTATCTTGGTAACTCCCTCTGCATTTCCCCAAACCTACCGAGCTCTGAAGAGCAGAAGGAATGTGCAGTGCTCATGGGCTGACCTTTTTGAGTTCAGGTGTGTGCAAAAACAAATTAGAAAATGAAGAAGGCAGGAAGTGCTGTGTTATTGGCTTTGTGTTGTTGTGGTCTCCACTGAGAGATTACTTTAGTGTATTGGAAGAGGAGAAAAGTAAATGTCAGATCTTGAAAAAGAATATCCTCACCCTATCTTTAGAAAGTTCATTTTAGTGAAAGGAGTCATGAACTGAAAGGCATTAGAATACACAGATAGTCCTGTAGTCTGAGGTCTCATTGACCAAATGCCCCTCTGGGGGCAGCAGTAAGCTCTGAGCACTGTCTGTGTGCTGCAGACATGAAAACAGTTTGGATGACTCCTTTAGCTGCTTTTACAGCTTTTATACTGTGCTTTAAGAAACATACAGGTCTTGAATTACTAAACAGAAAGACATTAAGCAAAAAAGAATTTGGCCTGTGTTACTTAATACTCTCTTCATTTTACCTTTTTTTTCCTTTTTGTTCTATTTGTCTGTCTTGCACATGGTATCACCTGAAAATTAGGAGACAGTTTTAACTTCCTTGGTTGAACTGGTGCTCCTTATTTTGCAATATGTGTCAATACAGTGCACCATTACATACATCACCATCCTTCCTCTGCCACCTGGGTGCTGCTGAGAGAATGTGTTCAAAACTGATGGCCTTCAATGCCATTTTTCAGATGCTTTCAATAAAGGTGTGTAAAATAATTTGTATATCTTGTCTTTCAGAATGAGATTAAGGAAAGGACTTTTCCAAAAAGCAGTATTGCCCCAGTTTCACAGGGAAGAAGCCAGTGAGGGCAGACACAGGCCAATGGGACTACGGTCTGGATTTCCTGAGCAAGACAAGAGAATCACTCCCTAGTCCTAGTGTGTTGTCTGTGTTTTTCTCTGAAAAAGGTGCTGGCAATGCCTTTTGTGCTACACAGGGTCTGATGTGCACCACTGAAAAGCTTCCCATCTGCTCAGCTCTGACTTAAGCAATGTCTTGGCAGGAGCCAGAGCGCTGAGCTCTGAAAAGCTTCCTAAGTTGCCAGTGCTGTCTGGCTGCCTCATCCTGCTGGATTAGCTTCTGGAGCAAGAATTCTTCCCTTTATGAGGAATCATACAAGTAGTTGCAGAGTCCTTTCCTTTTCCCTGACAACTTGAGGCTGTTTGCAGATCTGTAGCACAGTTTTTCATGAATTAAAGTGGAATACAAGGCCAGACCTAAAGCATTTATACAGTCTATATGTTTCCCAACTCTCTTCTGTGTTTATTTTTCCTGTCAGGTTTACTTGGTGCTTCTAACTCTTCTTTCTCTCCAATAAGAGAAAAATCTATCACCAGACTGAGTTCTCAGCTACATGGTGGCAAGTGCCACTGGGCACACTGGATAATCACAGATGTGCTATTTGTGAGAGCCTGAAAACCTGAAAGAATTGATGTTAACCTGAGAGAGTCAACGTCTCAAACACCGAGCAGAAGAGAAAAGGAATATTACCATATCAATGAGACAATGTGAGGGAAGAAGAAAGGGTCTTGTGGAAGCAAGACAGCAGTTTTTCAGGACCAACTTCCTTATCTTGAGTAACTATCTCTAAAAACAGGTTTGAGACAGCATTGCACTCCCACGTCGTGACAGGTGGAAGGGGAATTTAAACCACAACACCCCCATTCTGAAAGGTTTGAGAATAACAAAATGCACGTGTGAGGACTATTCTATAAATAGCACAATGAAGAGGGGCTGTGTGTGCACTTGTGCACCCATCATCCAGAGGAACCAAACTGGAGACAGCGCTGGAACCCTGGGTGGTCACCCAGATCCTTTTTCTCCACCTTTATTTTCATATCTTTCCTCTTTGCTTTCCTAATCTTCTTAAAAGTGTGAATTGCTGCTACCATGGGCTGTTCAGCCTGCCTATCATGAGGTTAAAAGTTTAATTCTCTCCTGCCACGGGCTGTTCAGAAATGTTTAAATTGTTGCCACCACAGGTCACTCAACCTTTCATAAGGTTTAAGTCATTGCTGCCATAAATAAAATTTTCTAATTAATTCTTCAGTGTTGTTTCACCTTAATTTAGCCCAAGGGTATCCTGAATGTAGGCTATCCCAGAGCAGGCAGCCCAGGATCTCCCTCTCAGGACCCAACATTATTTCACCTCCCTGTGCTATCACTTCTCCATTTGTGGAAAAAGGGGATGATGATCCTGACCTCAGTTACAAAAGTATTTCAATCTGGCAATGTTAAATGCTATAAAAGAATGAGACATTGTCAATTTAAGCAAGAAAGCATTTTACCTTGTCATACCAAGGTCTTGAGCTTCACTGTCCTAATTTGCAGCAGGCAACCTAAATGGCCTGCTGAGGATCTCCATGACATTCATATTTAATTACAAGGCAGATTAGGGGTTCTGCTGGGGCAGGCTGTCACTTCTGACACACAGACTTAATTCTGCATAGGCAAACCTGCGTCTTTACTAGCACAGAAAAATTTCTTGTATTTAGCAAGAAATGAAAATCCTTAAACTTTTCTCTCTAATAATCACCCTATCAGAACAATAGTGACTTTTCCCTTCCTAAGAACGATTCTACTGATGATTAGTATTTCATCTTCCCAGTGTCCATCCAGCCACCTAGAATGGGAGTTATGGAGTTGGTTTCCAGCATCCCACTTCAGAATACCAACCTCAGAAGCACATATGACATTTTTCAGCTCCCACCCATCTCCAGATGATCCAGGCTGCCCTGTCTGCCAGCATGTGGGCAAGGAAGCTGATGAAGGGTCTAGAGAGTAAGCCATATGAGGAGTGGCTGAGGGACCTGGGGTGGTTATCCTGGAGAAAGGAAGGCTCAGGGGAAACCTTATTGCTCCTAGCAACTACCTGAAAGGAGGTTGTAGCAAGAGGGAGAGTAAGTCTCTTCTCTCAGAAAATTAGTGACAGGCCAAGAGGAAATGTCCTCAAGCTGTGAGATTCTTGCTCAACATTAGGAACATTTATTTCACTGAAAGGGTTGTTAAGCACTGGGACAGGCTGCCCAGGGAAGTGGTGGAGTCATCATCCCTGAAAGTGTTCAAGAAACAACTGGATATGTCACTTAGTGCTATGGTTTGGGTGATGTGGTGGTGTTTGGTCAAAGGCTAGACATGATGATCTTGGGCTTATTTTCCAACCTCAGTGATTCTATGTCTGATTTTAAAAAGTGTTTTTCCAGAACCCAGTCAAAGGGGTATCTTGCCAAAATGAGGAGAAATATTCTTTTGGCAGAGATCAGTGGGTTTTCAGAGGTAGAGACGATGGGGATGACAATGAATAAAATTGCTCAACATTTTCAAGTACCCTTTTCCAAGTGCTCCCTCTCTGTTGGGCACTTCATCCTTGTCTTTTTCCTGGCCTTTTGCCAATCTGAGTCCTCATCACTTGTGCTCCCAAAGGGTGACCTTTGCTTTCACCTTAATCCCAGAGTGGCAACAGAGGCACCAAGAACACCACTTGGCAGCTGGAGGGAGGACAAGTGTGGAGACATTTCTTGTGCCTCTCTGACTTTGGGTCACCAGAGGGAGCAACCAAGTTGTAAACTGGCTTAGCCCCTGTCACTTGGTGGGAAAAATGTGGTCAGTTCCTTGCTGAGGATGACTAGTAGGTAAGCACAAAGCTGTGAGATCCTGAAGTTCATTTAGAATCACAGAGTCCCAGAATGGTTTGGATTGGAAGGGACTTTGACATCACCTATTTCCAGTGTCCCTGCCATGGACAGGAACACCTGTCACTGGACCAGATTGCTCAAAGGCCCATCCAACCTGGCCTTGAATACCTCTGGGGATGGGGGTGTCCATAACTTCTCTGAGAAACCTGTTCCACTCTCTCACCACCCTCACAGTGAAGAATTTCTTCTAAATAGCTATGAAATTCTTAGGTAGTGTTTGGAAAATTCACTGTTAATCCCCTAATGAGTCTTTACCTACTATAAACAAGCCCTGATTTTTTAATGCTTATCACTTAGGACACTTGAGTGGGTAGATTTTCCTGACAGTGGTCAGGACAAGCTGCTGACATCAGCATGACCCCCCCGTCATACATCATTTTTTTCGCAACCAACAGTTTCCCTTAATTCCCTGAAACAGCTGGATCACTGTGATTTAAACTTAACAACAAGGACAACTCAAAGCAAGCCTCGAGTCTGGAAATTTTTGGTGCAAATGCTAAAGCTTACTAAATGCAGCTGAAAACAAGGCATTTAAGTCTGGCAACATTAGCTAGAGGAAGGACTACCAGGCACAATGATGACCTGGGGCTTCAGTGCCCAGTTCATACTTAAAAACAGAGTTGCAATGAACTTGTAGTAAACCCAAAATCAATTAGCCCATTCATTACACCACTAGTGAAAACAGCTGGGGCAGAATGAAATGGGAAAGACCAAAGGAGAGCATTTAGCCTGACAGCTCAGTACTATTTATCATTTTTTGGGTCCCTGCTTGGCGATCTTTGCACAGAAACAAGTTTTCTTTGGAAAAAAAATTTATTAAAAATGGAGGAGAAGTGGGGTTGTCTATTTTGTATCGGGAAATGTATTCCTGCATAAGCAAGTTAAACCAAATGCAGGTAACTGATTAGAAAGACCTCTGACCAAAACAGTTGTTATTCTGTGAGCACAAGGAGAATAAATTAAGCTTCCTCAGGCAGCTACAGTAAATATGAAGTTATGCATAGATTAATGAGCTAATGATTTATGTACCTGCCCTTTACCTGTGACACCTTTTCTCTGGGATTAACTGTAATTTTCAAGGACTCCGCACAGAGAAACAGCTTTTCTTCATCACTAATTTTACTTTTCTTTCTCTTTCTCTCATACCAACCTCTTTCCCCACATTTAAAAAGGCAATATTCAATCTGTGACTCTTCAAATTTTAAAAGTCAGTGCTTTTCAGTGCACAATGTTTGAAGTACAGCCACCAGAACAGGGGTATTTTCAGTTTCTCTCTGTAATATGTAGCATTTATTTCTAATTCTAAAAATACCTGTGTAGATCTTAAAGGCATCACCTCTTTGTGCTCTAAAAAACCTCAAAATGTCCCCTTAGGCTAGATTCAATAAATAGAGGGTGGTTAGGATTATGCCCTGAGTATCCAGTGTCAGAGAGACACTTCTGCCTGTGCACTTTGGGCTCCCCAAGCTCCTTGCTCCTGCTCAAGCGTCTATGAAAAGCAGGACAGAGCTGGTACCATGAGTTTGCCACTGGGCTGAAGTAAGGTTGCACCTCAGTGTCAGCCTGTCCCAGTACCACTAACAATAGGATAGCAAAGCACCAGTGGGTATTTTGCTTTCCATCACTGAGATTTCCTTTACTGGGGACCCTCCTTTCTGACACTTTACATGATTGGGACAACATGGCCTGGGACAAATAGACAGATTTGCTTTCTAAGCAGAGAGATCTAAAATAGTTTCAAAAATAATTTCAAAACCTTATTAGCATTTTGATTTTGTACATCCTTTTTGTGGCTTTCAGGGCACTGGTACCCAAAACACCTGAAATGGAGACAGAATCATGGCAGTGTGATGCAGCAAGGCACTTGGATGCCACATGGCTCCTGACCAGCACTGAGATGAGAGCACCATATAAGTACTCAGAGAGTGTATATAAAAGTTTTATTGGTACTAATTTGAGATGACCTGAGTGCTGTATTTCTCTTGGCGTGTCATACCATGTGAGCTCAAATAAAAACTTTATGCCCCACCATTGCCTCAAGCCTTGGATTCATGTTTTCAGTTAAAGATGAGAAGCCAAGTGTCAGAAGAACAGACAAAGCAAAGGTCACATTGTCAAGTGTTCTGAAGATGCTGATTTATTCTGTCCTTCTGTCCCTATTCCTTCTCTGCTTTTAACCCAGATAATGTTTACTCTACAGAGATTTTCTCTGTAATAAGTATCAGTGCGACTGGGCTTCACATCTCTGACCTGCAGTTCCTCTGCTGCACTACAAGTTTTGTTCTTACTGTTTTCAGCAGCAATCGTGTAGTAAAAAGCATATGTTTGAGTAGGCACAGCTTTGCACAGGATGTGCCAAAAGGCAAGATCATAAAGTTCAGCTTCTGCAAGGAAATATTTTGGGGAATGCAGACACAGAAAGGAGCACCATGACCCCAGAAAACTATTCCAGGGGCTGCTAATCATGCCCCGTCAATGGGGTTTGCATTATACTGCAAACACCTAAGCATTGGAGGGTGCAAAGTATTTGCCAGTACTTCCTATTTAGGAGCAAAATTTAACCAAAGCAGGTGTAATGTGGCTCAGAAACAGAGCAGGGTAACACACTAGGTCCCTGACATAGCAGGGGATGTGTTAGGTGACACAGAAAACCCACAGAGATGGCACAACTCCCCATGTGACAAGGAAAGAAAAAAAACCCCCTCATTATATAAAAGCTTCTTCCTTTTTGCTTTTCTTTTTTATTCTTTTCTTTTTTAATAGTAATCTCTTGCATTTTATCTATATCTAAACGGATCCATTATCTGCATTTTGGGGCATTTGCTCTTATCTCTCAGGAAAGACTTGGACAGGCAGTGGATGCTCGTACTACTGTTATAACCACCAGGGGACACCTCAGAGCTGGCATAAACCAGCAGGGCCACACAGACAGCTGCAAAGCAGCACTGCCTTCAGGCTTCCTTCATTTCAGTCGATGCTTTAAATGTCCTGTCTTTTATTTATGGCAACTTTGATAAATAGGGATTCAACAGGGGTTGCTTCTTGTGCCCTAAACTGATTAATATTACATTTATGCCATGTTTAGTGCAATTATTTGTGTCATAATTAAATGTAAGGTTATGACAAACAGTGATCAGATGAGTTAGGAAGGACTGTAAGTGAAGCAAGATATTCCTTATACTTTGTTTATACTTGCAAAAATTTTCATGTTTTCATGTTATATACATATGTAATTAATTTGATGTTCTGTCCTGAGCTCAGAATAGAGTTGTACTCATCTATCAGCAGTTGTACTCATTTATCTTTGACAAATATTAATATATTTACATTGTATAAATAACAAATTATCATGGCTTTTATTTGAGACTGGTCTTTTGATTTTCCTATGGCTTTTGAAATGAAATAAGTAGAAACTAAAAAAAATAAAGGAATCTAAGTTAATTCAAATTAGAAAGAGGACACATTGCAACTCCCAACAGGTCTGTTTTTTCTACCTCAGAGTTTTGAACAGGGCTGTATCACAAACCAGTTGAGCTCTCTAAGGGAATTCAAGTCCTCTCAGGCCTGTGCAAGAAACGGCCATGGCCACACTCACTGTGGGAAACTCTCAGTATGAAAGCTCTAAGTTATTTAAAAGTAGGGTTTTGGAGGTTCTGCTTTGATCTCTTGAACCATCCACCAGGTTTCCTGGGTTATATTCTGCTGCCTTGAAAAGAAATTGTCACTCTGGCCATATTTCCTCACAACAATATTACCACTGCCTGAGCATAAGCTCCAGTTCTGAGCCACTGCCTGGGGAAGGTGATGGGAAGCCCCTCCCTGGCTCCCTGGCTGCTCCTCAGCTCTGCAGCAGCACCTCCACAGGCAGAGCTCCCAAGGGCAGCACTTTGCTTCGCTCTTGTTTCTGCAATGAGGTCAATAGTATTTTACAACTTTTTTATTCACATTAAGTGTATTATGCTCAGACAGATAAATAAACATCAGTGTGGCCTCGTGTCATCCCATTTCCATAACACTAACACACACACACACACACAGAGGTTGTAATTGAATTTATTATTCAGATGTATTCAACTACTGAAAGCAAGCTAATTGGCATGACACGTGCCTTGGGGATTTTTGTACCTTGTTAAGTCACAATGTATTAAATTACAAAAGTGACAGCATTTGGCACATTTTTCCAATCTGAAACTTGATTTAAGGATGAGCTGAGTAAACAAGGCCTAAATTAGCAAAATTCATAATTGCCAGGTATTTTTATTCACAGGATACCCCATCAATGTCAGTAGTTCTGGTGCTTGGACAGCTGTGTCTGTCACAGCACAGTCACCTGTGAGTTCAGTGCCGCAGCTCCCTGCAATGCTGAGGGGTCTGCTGTCAGTTCTGTGGTGCCCTCTGAGGCTGCAGGGGGCTGCCATGGGGTTCATGCTGTTCTGCAGCTGGTGAGATATGTACATACACAGAAAAAGAAATTTCAGCCTTTTGATTCACAAAGAAAGGTCAAGTCAGCTTCTTACCTCACAGTAAGAGTCTCGCTGAAGAAGAATGGGTAACCAAGGCAACTTCCCTGAAATTTAGAAAAAAATTAATGCAAAATCTTTTGTCCTGACATTCTATTGTTGCATACCAACAATCAGATGAAATCTAAGTGACTGTAGTCCCCTCTCAACTCCCTTTCCACAAGTTCCTTCTTAATCTCAAAACACTGCTTCTCTGAGGAGACCAGCTGCAGAGCTGCCATGTGGAAACAGATGGATGCTCTGCCAACACTCTTACCTCCTCCAGTACTGCAGTGGTTCAGCAGGGCTTCTTTGGTATCACCATTTGAAAACTAAACCATTACTTTGGTGCTTTAAGCATCAAGATTTGACGTGCAGTTCACATATTTTGATGTTATACCTCTCTCAATTAGTGTGTCATCACATACCTGTAGAAAAGGAGTCAGCAAGGTTTAGATGGGTGTATATGAGCATCAGGTGGATGGAAATATGTACTTGCCTCATGCTGAGCCACTGGTTCTGCTCATGGTGGTCACATATGAGAAAAACAATGGCAAATGAAATTGTAGCAAACCTTGTCAAAAATGCTCTCCTTTTCAAGCAGCGAGATCTTTGGCTGATTTCTTCTGGTGCCCTCGTAAAAAGGATCACTCAGCTGGATGAAGAACACACTAAAAACCCTTGAAAATTATAAATCTTGCACAGAAGGACACTTACAGTAATTTGGAAGTGGGACGTACATGGCACAATTGCTTTTCAGATTAAAATTGCTCTTTCTAAAGATTTTCTCCCCTGTATTAAGGTCATATAACAGGATTGTGTTTGTACAAAGAGCTCTAATGATTGTTTTTTCCTACCAAACTGCTGCTATAGCTTCTGTTGTCAATTTGATTAGCCTGCCTGCTTGTTTGAAGTACTGTCAAGCTTTAGTCTTAAACTTCATTATAAATAGCCTAAGAAATATTTCAAACAATGTGGACATAAAAATGTGGACTCGTTTTTTCTCTAGATCTTTCCCACATTCTTTGTCTGCTTTTTAAAAAACATTTTCAATTTAAATAAATGCTGAGCATCCAATATTTCACTTCCATTCTTCTTTCAGCATACATTATTCAGCACCCCATCATCTACCCCTGTGTTGCTCAGCTGCTGGGAGTGCTCTGTGCTTTTCTCATGTTCAGTCTTTGGGCAACCAAACTGCTCCCAAACATAGTCATCTGCAGAGCAAGCTTGGGGCTGGTCTCTGCTATGACAGTGATGAAACATTTGCTTTCTGCCAGGCAGAAATATTCTCTGCCCATTTGTTTTACTAGGGTGCAGAATAGGCCAAAATTAAGAGCATACGTAGGTACTTCATCGAACCTGGGTGACTGAAATCATTGGAGGTTTTGTGGAAAAGTGACTATCATACACCTTTTTTCTTCAGTGCTGGCTCTGTAGAAAAACATTTCTGAAAAAAAATTGTCACAGTCCTCACAATTTCTGTGGCCACAGTGTGTTAAACTAAATGAAGACTTTTGTCCATGTGACCTCTTTTCTCACTGCAAAGTGATCTCTCTTGCCCTGTCCTGCCCTCCCCATCCCCCCCCTTCCCTTCCCCTCCCCTCTCTCCTGTCTCCTCCCTCCATGCCAAGCAGGTGTCTCAGACACACTGGTTACACTGCAGGGCAGACCCCTAAGCCAAGGTCCTCAATCTGTTGCCTGTCAGCCAAGCTTTGTCCTAAACCCCATCACAGCAGTACCTGAGCCTGAGAGCTGCGATCAGCAAGTTGGGCTTGGGGGATGTTCTGCAGTGGGGAGGGAGGATACAGATGCCCTGCTTTGGGAAAGACTGTTTTCCCTGTACTTTCTGCTTTAACTGGTCAGTGCCATGAGTGTTGCTGCCGCAGTGGGAGGCATCAATAAAGATGAGATTTAGGAAGCACATCCGAGACCAGCCCTGCTCAGAGTTCACCTCCTGCCTTTCCTGTGCTGCAGCCACTGGTGGAAGGAGATGTTTACAAGTCTCATCCTGGACTTATTGATTTGGGCTTATCTAGGAATTAACAATCTCCATCAGATATTTGCTGTTATCACAGGGGTTACTGGGATGTTTTAGACAAAACCCTCTTCTGAGATTTATTGCTTGGCTTCTGCTCATCTGAGTTCCCTCTGGAGCAGAGAAGAGAGTCAGCTTTTCAAACTTCTTAATGACAACAGTGTCAGCTGGTGGCAGGTATTCTTAAGACAGTGTGTGCACAGATACGTAATGTCTGCAGATCTGGCTCAGCCTAGTTTAGCAACACTAAAACATTTCTCTACGATTTTCAGTAAAACAGAATGAAACCATTTGAAAATGCAATTTTTTTCTCTGAACAGTATTTTTTAAGGTGTTCACCACCTCAGAGAGCAGAAAATCTGTGTTTTGACTGAAGAATCATGAGAGGCAGTAGCATAAATAAAATTAAAGTATATTAAATTAAATAAAGTCTGGGACTCATTATTAATGAGTTTGGATGTGTCATTGAATGAAGTAGTGACAAATCCTCTATGAAGACTGCAAACTGCAAACTCTTAACCAAAACAAGCACAAAGTGCTGTGGAGCACCTGGAGGTTTCCATTGCTGCAAATAGCAGCAGGTAATGAAAGGGTGCATGTAATGCTGTGTTTGCTGTAAGCAAGTAGAAAAGGAACTTAAACAGATGCTTGCTTCTAGAAAAGGTGGTGGAGCATGTACGAGCTGTTATTCCTTTCCTTCAGTATATTACAATCCTTCTGTCCATTCCCTGCTAACAACTGAGAAATGGCTGGTGCAGACTCTGAAAGTGCCTCTCATCTGCTCCATGGTGACGCCTCTGTGCACACAAGGGTACAAGGGAATAGAAGGACAATTTGTCCTAAATATGATAAAGATTTAGGAGAGGTGTGAATGTGCAATGCTAACGGCTGTGCCGGAGGTGAGGCAGCCGCGTGTTCGTCAGCGTTACAAGCCACGAGCTCAGACAGACATGTCAGCAGAGCTCTTGCCACTGTGTTTTAAGAATTTTGTCATGGTTTTACTGCCTTCCTATCATATCCTGTCTTTGAAAATGTATCAGTACCCTTGTGCATCTTGGTGTTTAAGAAATGTTCAATTCCTTCTCTGAGAATTTGTTCACCTCAGCACTCAGTGTGCATTACACCCAAACATGGTGCATGGTGAGGTACTTCAAACTCTGGACATTGTCTTCACTGTGCATGTAAGAAAAGAACCCATTCAGCAAACAGCCAAGGCAGAGAGAATAGCTGTATAGCCCCATTTTAAAGCCTGAAAGGCTCTCTCTTGGGCAGTTCCAAGCGCAATACTTTAAAGCAGTAAACTGCCATGTGTAACATGTGCTTCAGGGTGGATGTTGTATAACCTGTGACCACTGAAGGGCATTACAGACCTGTGGGCTGCCTCATCCAGCCTTACCAATAAATGCAACTGTGATACCAAAATAACGTGAACTTGGCTTCCCTGGATAAAAGAATTTCATATGTAAAATACATTAAAAATAAAGTCAAATTAAGGAAACATAAAAACCTAAGAGATTAATTAGGTTTAGGCTTTTATGCAAATCCTCTTACTCTTTCCCAGGACGAGGTTCAAACAAAGCAAAAGCTAAATGTAATAATTGCTATTACTAGTTAATTTTGAGACGTGATTACTCTAAGGGAGGCTGCTGCCTATCTCCTGGAAAAGAGGTTCTAACATCTTCTCGTGTTTCCCTGCTTACCCACATTCATTCATGCTGATGTTCCAAAGCATTACCTTCAGTGCCTGTATTGTCAGAAATTGCAGGCATGTGTGCAGATGTTGGTGATACTTGATCTCACCATCAGCCTCTGGCAACCCTCAACAGACTGCCTAGACACACCAATCCAGGTGGTTAGAGCTTCTGTATTGTAATGCTCTGTTAGAGAGACACATGTGATCAGGTACTGAATCTGTCCTCATGAATGTGTTGGGTATTGATCCTCACTGGTGCTTCCCATGCCCAGCTGCCAGGAGGCACAACAGAGCTTTAACAGAGGCAGAGAGATTCAAACACTGAAAAGAAAAATTACAGTGTCCTGTGCCATTGGGAAGCCTTGCCAGGTCTTGTCAGCAGCATAGGATGTGCCTGGATGGGAGCACATGGAATGGGCAGGGGGTTGGGGCTGGGCAGTGACAAGAGTCTACAGACAGGTTAATAACCCCCAGGGGCCAGTTATAGCTCTTGCCACTTATGAATCTGCAACAGGCCAGAACTGACTGGGTGTGCTGGTTTAAAGGTGAACCGTCAGGAGAAATGGACCCACCACAAGAGAGATTATAAGTCAGAGTTACAATTTAATGAAAGATATTACCATAAATACACTGACACAAAGAGAAATTGCTTTCAACTCACAAAAACCCAGCAGTATAACCCAGTGTCCTGGGACACAAACCCAAAGGGGTTTATTAGCACTTGTGCTGAGACCCGCGTGGTTCCCCCAAGTCCAAAGCAAAAGGAAGTGAGAAACCTGTTGGTGCAGGCGAGGGCTGTGGTCTGGGCAAGAGCAGTGATCTCCTCCTGTCGAGGTCCTGCTGCTCCTCTGGATCCAACAAGTGGTTCCCAAGGTCTTCTTACCCACCACTTATGTACCCTCAGGGAGCACCCAGTCCCTCCCCCAGGGCGGGGACTCACACAATGGGTGATTAACTCTGGGAGTCATGGGGTATCCCTGAACTGTTGATGGCCCATTGGCAGCTCCGCCCCCTCAGGCTGAGTGTGAAGGTGATAATGACTCCCTGGGCAGCTGCTGCAAATGGTCCATTGTTCTTGGGGAATGAATAGAAGGGGTAGAATACACAGCTTTGATCACCCCCACACAGGGATAACTGGTCCCACCTGCTGAACTAGGACACTGGGTAAAAGCACAAACATGATATAACTGAACAATAAGACCTTCCATTCCTTGAGTTGTGAACTGTGCAATATTGCTTTGAGGAAAACTTACTTTTTCACCGCAGAAAACTGCAACAATGCAGATAGTCATGATTTACTGCAGTATTCCTAAGCAGCTGCAGTCAGATGATATCTTTCAGCTGTCATTGCATATTTGAACATAGCAAGAAGCTAGAATGGTATGCATATGGAGGAGCAATTTTTTGTTGTTCTGAGGCATTTGCTACAGGTACCATTGATGCACTGGAATTCGCTTCATCCTCCCTTTACTTGGGTTAGGACAGCAAAACAAGTCGGGGCAAAATGACCTCAGAAATTTGTTCCTCTGAATAAGAGGATTTTAATTAACTGTGTTTTGAAGAAATTCCATATCCAGTTACAGTTAAAGGGCATTCTGACCATTTTGCCTTTTAAATGAATTTTTCATGGGGAGAGAGTAGAAGGACAAAACAGGAGAAGTTCTTTAGAAACAGGAGGGGAAATAAAGACTCATCCTGACTAGATGCTGGGGAACCTCATCTGTTGGTGCACACCAAAACTGACCAGCACAGAAATCTAAAATATTAGAGTTTATTCCTGCTGCTTCTGTGTACACTGTGACCTATCAGGTTAAGAATACTTTAAAACACATTATAATATAATATCTAAGGTAGTTCCCTCTTATTGTATTTATTTAATTCTACCACCTGACATTTCAATATATTCTTCTCCTGTGCAGAAAAAGCACAGATTTTCTCTGTAGATGCCCCAATGCATGTCCAGTGCTGAAGAAGAGTGAACTTGTCAGTGAGGAGTAACTTTGAAGCACTGTGCTGTGAGTTTGAAAAGGGGGCAGTGGTGGGGCTGCCTTTGGGGCAGCTGCAGGTCTTTGTTCCTCCTTCACCTTAATCACGCTCCTGGACCATCCTGACACTGCTTAGGAGGGCTGTCTGATCTACTACTGTAAAAAGAGGGAAAATAATAAAGTGGGTAGGGGACAGAAAAGAAAATCATAGAATCACAGAAGCATAAAATGGTTTGGGTTGGAAGGGACCTTAAAGATCATCCAGTTCCAATTCCACTGCCAAGGGCAAGGATACCTTCTGCTAGATGAGGTTGCTTAGAGCCCCATCCAGCCTGGCCTTAAGCACTTCCAGGGCTGGGGCATCCACAGCTTCTCTGGGGAAGCTTAGAAGTTCTAGTGCCTTATTACCCTTTTAGTAAAGCATTTCTTCCTAACTTCTAATCTAAATCTCTCCTCTTTCAGTTTAAAACCCTTCCTCTTGTCCTATCACTATCCACCCATGTAAAAAGACATTCTCCATCTTTTTTTATAAGCCCCTTTCAAGTACTGGAAGGCTGCTATGAGGTTCCCCTGGAGCCTTTTGTACTTCAGCTCCCCAGCCATCTTCAAAAACTCTTACCATACTTCTCAGGATGCATCAGCCCCAGACATGACTCTGCACCATGCAGTGACCCTCTTGTTTCTTATGGTGATTCTCTGTGATGGAATTGCCCTTTGCTTTTCTCAAGGGGATGATGAACCTGAAGCTGATAAGGTCATAAACCAATATTGCAGTCCTTGAATGATGAAAGTGAGAGCATTTCACGTTGCAGCCTCAGGCACACTGAGAACATGGAAACCCCCAAAATCACATTCTCCGTATAAATGCACCAGAGTTCCACAATTAGGGGTGTTAATTAACGAATAAAAAAACCATCTGTGACCCTTAGGAAACAGTCAAACATAACCAACACAAGCAGCAGTTTGGTTTTAACTTCTTCCTTGGTCCATGTTCCCTTAAGCCTCTTTTTACTCTACGTGTCTGAGGGGATCCTAGCCCCAAAAACTTGGAATGCAAATGAGTATGTGCAAGCTGCACCAAATTTCAGGGTCTTTAGAAGGTCTCTTTGGGGTGGTGATAAAGGCTCATTTGCCAAATCAGAGCAGGAATGGATTAGCTCATATAGGAGGCAGGATGCCTCTTTAGGGAGAGACAGCTTTTAAATATCTATCTACCAAGATACACTTCCCAGCTATTAATTTGGATATTAAAGAACATCATGGACGTGACATCATGAACATCAGCCTTTTTTGTTTCTGCCCAGGGATGTGCCATGTACTGTTGTTATACATAGCTCTACTGAAGCAGATGGAAAAGACTGGCAAGAATGCAGTACCTCTGATTTCAATTCCTTCCTTCTTCAATTCCTTTGAACTTTTTGCAACCCATGTATCTGGTTTACAGTGAGTGCATGCCACAGGGGATGTTAGTGATCTGTCCCTCTAGCTCCTGTGTCCTGTGTTTGATCCACTGAGAGTCTGGTGTTGGGCTGCTGCTCAAGAAGCAAAGACCCATTTGTTTTGCACGTGTCTCTCCCAGCACAGTGGCCATCCCATAGGGCCTGGAGGGGGTGTATAGTAGTTTCTCACCCTCTTTGGACGAAAGAAGGGAGCAGAGGAGGGATGGATATTGCAACAGGGACTGGGGATTTTATATATATATATATATATATATATATATATATATATATATATATATATAATCTTTCACAACTGATGCCGTGAATGACCCTTCCCCCAAAAACAGGACTCTGAGCCACGTTAGTGTAGGGTAAGATAAAAAGTAAAGGTCCTTTAATATCACAGGGCCTACAGCCCACAGGAATACAGGATGACATGCATGTGCCCCAGTTCTTGTTTCCATGGCTTTTATAATAAGATCCCTCCAATCATTGCTTTACACATTTCTCAGTCCAGCCCCAGTCCCACCCCTGGTCCAACCCCCTGGAATTGGGTCTGGGGTCGTCAAGACCCTCTGTCTTCATCAGCTCTTCTTCCTCAGGCACACAAAGGTCTCTTGGAGTTCATCCAGTTCTGGCTTTTGGGTCACTCTGACCTGTGTTTATGTTTCATTCTGTGGGCCTTCTGATATCCTTCAGTTCTACCTTGGAAAGGAGTCTAAACAAGATTAATTAACTAAAGGAATTTGAGCTCCCTGTTCTGGGACAGGGGTAGTGATAGAAAGGTATTAAACTTAAACTGTTAGAAATATTAACCCTCTAAAAATCTACAACTACTGTGTTCCTAAAATCTACAAAATGTGAAAATCAGAACAAAAACCCCCTTGGCATCAGTCCCCCCTTTAGAAACAGACAAAACTCAAAAATTTTGTCTGGGTTCTACTACTTAAGCTTAGCATTATACTAAAAGATAAACAAAAACTATAGTATTAAATCTTACAGCTAGCTATTATGTAAAACACTAATGATAAACATAACTAAACAGTTGGTTTAGATCCAGTAACCATGAAGTAGGTTTGTGGAGACTTTTCAAGAGTTACTTGATTAAAGTACTACATGAGACAAACTCTGGACTTTTCAGAGAACACAATGACTTTGTTGCACCTACATAGCAGGTCATGCAAAAGGTACCTGGAAGTCAGCAGAGCACTGCAACAGAGAGAGCAGTCTTTTACATTTAGAGGAGAAGTCACATCTAGCACATTTGGACTTTTTTCTCTCAGATTTGTTGTTTCCTCTGCATAAAAGGCTCTTTTCTAATATCAGCTGGAGAGTCCTTTTTTTTTTTAAGTAACATTTTAATGAAACTGCTGCTAATGAGAACTCTGTCAAAAACTTCCAATTATTACCACAATATCCCTTGATGTTTGTGGGGAAATGGAGCATTGGAGTATTAATTGACCTTCTGATAGTAAAGACCCCTCTAGCAGAACAAGGATTAAAACTGAGAAGCTCTTGGAGCCCAGTGCTAAAATATGGGGAAAAAAGCTCTGAAGGTTTTGGGAAGGTCATCATGATGATTAAAAAAAAAATTCCTCTACAGGGAAGGGAAAACAGCTGGATTAGCAAAATACCTGCATGCAAAATGCAGTTTATCCAGAAGTCAAAAGGAGTTGTCCTTCACACACAAAAATATGAAACCTGGGTAAAGAAGGAAGAACTGCTTCTTTCTCGCTAATCAATGCCCACAGGTTCCATCAATGCAGTTGTAGGCTATGGACTATGGTGTACAGCATATTGCCAAGAAAAGGTTTTTGAGGGTTGTTTTTAGTCAGATTTTGTTGAAAAAAACCAAGCAATCAATCAAGCTAAGCCAGACAGCACTGGCACCACTAGTCACCACAGCTACTACCCTGATACCCCTCAGTCTTCCCTGGAAGGAGTAAATCATCCGAGAAAGATGAAACCATGTCACATGGGAAAACAGGAGAAACACTCATCTGAGAAAAGTAAAAGCCTGAGAGAGTAAAATTTACCTTACAGACTTAGATGAAATACCTATGCCTAGAAAAGTATGTGACAGAGAGTCCATAAAACTGTGCAACCAGGGAGCTGTTGACGTGCTTTATCTACAAATGTCAAGTTTTGTTCATCTATTTCACTTAGTTAAGGGTTTACATACATTGTAGACATTGCACATCAAACTGGCCATGTGACAGGGGGTTGTGAAAATACACACCTTGAAGAAGAGAAGGAAATCTTCCAACACTGTGTGAATCAGACTGCCCTCATGGCTGGGAAAGGGTTAAGCTTTCAGCAGGATCCCAGAAAAACACAATGAAAAGAACCTTCACCACTGGCTTGCTTTCTCCCAAGACAAGAGCAGTCCCAGTGTCCACACTACCCCACTACTCACAAAACATGGTCCCTGGGCACAGGGACTGCATTTGACCTGTCTGTGTCTCTAGACCTGGGAACGAGTTGTGTTGCTCTGCTTTGTAGCATTTTGTGTGAGGGGTATTATCCAATTCAGATAGCCCCCTACAAACCTTCCAAAGTTTGTGTGAGCTGTTCGAGTTTCATGAATAGAAGTCTTGAATGGGCAGTCTCAGAGAGAAAAAGATTGGTTTTTTCTCGTTGCTTTATTTGTCAACAGCTTTCTACCTACGAGACCTGATTCATCTCTCGCTGAAGCTGATGGGAATGTTCTTTCCACATTTTGGCTGGAAAATAGGCTGTCTCATTCATTTCTGTGTCCTGGGCTGCTGTAAAAAACATTACAAGAGTATATACAAGTGACCTGCCAAAGTGACCATCATTTCAACAGTAGGGGTAGTCACACACAGGCTGTGTCATGAGGATATGGAGTACAGAGAGGACAAGTTACCCAAGGCCAGAATTGTCCTAGAGGCCGTTAAAAACCCTACCTGCTTAAATTGCAGTGCCCAGAAATGTCTTATGGTGTTAAATAGTATAGCTATAACCTCTGTCTGCTTGAGCCCCAAGCATAAGTATTGAATACAAGTTTAATTCATAACTTTTTTTGCATGATACTGATGGAAATTCTTACTAGATGTTTCATCATAGTCTTTTGAAACAAGGTCTTATCCTGACAGAAAGCTGAGCCCACATGTTAATCAAAACTTCCCATTTACTATGTTTGACTGTAAACCAGAATCTTTAGGTTTGGGTTTAAAAAAAAAAAAAAAAAGAAAGTGCCTGTGCTTTTTTCTATTCTTTAATTCTGTTTAACCTGGAACATGACATAGGACAGAAAACTGTGAATTTGTCCATGAGGAATAGAAACAGAAATAATGTGGCTGAGAAATTCAATCTGTTAATTCATGCAGAGTGTTGCTGGAAAGGATTTGGTGATGATAAAAGTGTTTACAGTTCTGATGAGCATATATGAGCCACAAAAGCATTTGAAACAAATATTGGAAAAAAACCACCCCAAGAGAATGTAAATAAACCCCACAAATTCTCTAAATATCCTGAGAGTTATTCTATCATTATTCATTTAAATAACAAAGCTGAAGTCATTCAGACTTTTTGGATAGAATAAAATTCTCTTTGACACAGCCAATGACTGTAACCAGATGTGATATATTGTTCTGCATCACCTTTGGTTCAGTGATTTATAGGGGCATTGTTGAAACAGCACATTATTAGAGAAGTTAGAAGCACTATAAGAGACAGCTGGATAATGCCAGATTTGTGTTCCCAAGCTACGTGACAGAATGAGTACAATTTTGAAAACTTCAACATCAACCAGAATAGAAATGCAGCTTTTTTAGTATTTTAGTAATAGTGTTATTAATGAACTATCTCTAACCCATGTCAAAGTACTTAATGTGATATAATAATGTCAATTAAAATACAATAATGGACTTAATAATGTTGCCCATAATGGAAAAAATATTCATGTGGATTATCTCTTCATACCCAAGAGAGAAATTCTAATGAAAGTCACTATAATGAACATAACACTAAACAGCCTTAATGTAATATGAGTTAGAAATATGCCAAGATAGAAAATAGCATGGATAAACTCAAAACCATATCCAGAATGTTTATCAGTTGTTTTGCTAGTGGTTTTGAATTCATAAATCTTCAAAGGCACCATTAGCAAAAGCCAGTCATTGACCCAGGTCAGTCTGAGCTGCACTTCTGAGCAAAATTCCCATAAGATTCAGTCTTTCCAAGGGCAGGTCACCTTGGCGGCATCTCTCAGGTCTTGTCTCTTCCAATGGCTACACTCACATCAATCGCTGCTGGAATAGCAGTGACAGCAATGGCCATTCTGGGTAGTCCAGGGACCCTTACCCAGGGCAAGGTTGCTTATTGCTGGCTTCATTCAACCACTCTGATTTGTCTGTCATACCAGGACTTTAGAGCTCAAGTCCATTTTGTCCAGTCTTGGGCACAAAGCTTGGCTTTCTGCTGGAGACACCTCTTCACAAAGGGGATATAAGAAGTGGTGTCAAATGGCACATTTGGGATCCAGCATCCTGGTGTCCTGTTGGACAAGCTGAGGCTTTCTGCATGTTACTCCTGTGCTGTTGGCTGGGGGCAGGTGGTGTGCCTTGAGTTCTACATTTGGAAATGTCCCAGGCTGCATGTCTGTACCACAGAGCACTAGAGTATTCCTGTATAGACATTTGTTATCCCTCACAAGATACCTGATTCATTAGTCCCTTTCCTTTTAAAACACGTGCAAGCTGCCCATTTATTTGTTAGACATCATTCAGTTCATGCATATTTACTTTTGCTTTCTGTCTTTTCCTGAGCATATTTGGAAATCCAGCTGCAACCAGATGGTGTTGCACAGGGTGACTTGGATTAGTTTTTCCCAGGGTGCATTTATGCCCACCAGGGCCATGCTCCCAGCATGGGAAGCTGGGACAGTGCCTGTCACCTACCACCCACAACCAGCCACGTGAGTGTGGATCAGGCCAGAGACAGCAATAGGAGATGGAGGCTTTCCCACAGGAAAAGGTCTGTTCTTCACTGTCTACCTCCAGGTCACTTAAACTGGGCCTCATGTAACATCTTAAGGCTTTCACCTGCAGTTCGTGGTTTCTACTAAGAGATTACAGGGCTGAGGTGTATCAATCACATCAAGAGATTTCTTGAAATTCAGTCTGGAAAAGGAGAATGCTCTTAAAACTACATCTATGATGAACTTAATTCTAGCAAGACTTTATTCTACAGGTTTTGTGAGTTAAATTTAGGTTTATATTCAAGAACCCATCTCTAATTTATATAAAAATTCAGCAAAATGCTAAATTCTTCTCCTTAGCCTCCTTATTACAACACCGTAACTTTTTTTTTTTGTATCTTACTGGTTCCAAAACAAAGTAACATCACTATTCATGGACAATAACAGAGAGCTAAATAGCTAATCCAGAAGGCAAAACTACTGAAAAGAAGTATTTTAAACAGGCATTCAGCTCCTTGAAAAACAGGGTTGCAGAATGAGCCATGCAATGTGCTAAACAAGAAAATGTATGGCAGAGAAAGTAAAGAAAGTGGAATATAATTGGAGTTCAATAATTTCCTAGCTACATGCTGCATCTCTTAAAATATGCTACAACACTCTTCTCACTACTCTCTTTTCTCTATTTGTTTCTGTTTATCTTTCCAGTGATGTTTTAACCCTTTATACCCACTGCACACCCTTGGCTGATATTTTGTTGCTATGTTTATTATCCGTAATGTGATTTGTATAAACAAATAAGCAGATAGATTTTAGTGGGTTTGAAATCAAAAAAAGCTCTAGTGAGAGATGTAGTAAAAAAATCTCAAAGACAAAGGCACAAACTGAGAAGAACTCAGAGTAATAGGAGAATAAAAATTGCACAAAAAACTCCACTAAACAGGAAATTCCAGATATGCTTTTGTGCCGTTCCAGAAGCACCACAGTCCCTGATCACTCTGGTTCAGCCCAGAGCCTTCTATATTTATCTCACATCAGGATTTGCTTGATTTAAATAGATTTAGCATAGGCATATTTTCTATATGTAGAGTAAGACCAACCTCACCTCCCAGTGAAGCAGCTAACACCATTCTATGTCAACATGAATAATTGACTGTGATACAATTAACACTCATTGTCAGGAGCCCCAGCTCTGGTGAAATAATGAAGTAAGCAAGATCTGCATCTTACTAAGCAGACACTGTTATTGGTGAGTTACTGAATCTAAAAATCACATGGCTAGACATAAAATGTGCTGGGGAAATGTCAGGAGGGAAAGTGATGAAAACAAGAACATGGTACTGTTTGCTGGGTGAAGGGACAAAAAAGAATTAGAAAGGAACAGTTTGAAATGGTCACACTTTGGGTCACATCTCTTCGAGGTTTGGAATGCCCTCTACTGGGGGAACCTCGTGTTTCCCCACTTTCTTGAGCACTGTGCCAGAGTCACTCAGCACCTCACCAGAAACAAACCCCATCAGGGGGGTTTCTGGTATCAAAGAGGTGGCAGGAGTTAAGGCTTAAGTGAAGTAATGAATGATTCAAGGAGATGAGATAGGGGAGCTTGTCTGGTCAGGTTGTGATCTCAAAGCCATAGTGCTGGGGTGGAGGGAATAGATAAAATGAGAGTTAACTGGTTATTGAAGTACCCATGGCCACATGTGTACTATAAGTGGAGGCATAACTAACTCAGACAAGATAATTGCCAAAGCTCTCTGCTCCCTCCTCTCCCCTGGCTGCTTTCCTGTTAGATGATTTGAGAAATCAAAAATCTCAGCAGCTAATCTATACTACCAGATTTCTGTCACCGCAGCAGTTTCCTTTTCTAATGAATATTGAATGTATGCTGACCCTGAGATGATGATGGTGCAGAATATTTTCAGGTTCTTGAAGGTCATAATAAATTTTGGGAAGCATTGTCAGCATAAAAAGGCTTTGGTGTTCTTTCACCAAAAGCTAGATATAAATGTGCTGTGACCTTTATTTGACTCATATCAATGTTTGTGAATGATGTACAGCTCAAATGAAGAGACCAGCACCAGCACCTTTTGCTCAGTTTGCTGCTGTGCTGCAGTTGGTTGGCTGATACCTGTACGGCTGCTGCTGGGCAGAAAGGCTCAATAAACAGGCTATCAAGTTTAATTGGACTGCTTGGTAAATATGCGTGTGTGTGGCTCGGCTTCGCGAACGCAGATTTGGGCAGGGCTGTCCCCACGTGGGTGTGCCCTTCCAGCCTGCGCAGTGGATTTCAGGTGAGGCTCAGCGTGCGCAGAACTGGCCCCATCGTTTAAGTCCTGAGGTTCATCTGCCACGGCCGAGCGAGCTTGGACAGTGCCAGTGAAGTTCTCAGGACTAGAACCTCCAGCACCCGGCATTTCCCAGGAGGTCTCCCATCCAAGTACTAATCCGGGGCTGACCCTGCTGAGCTTCCGAGATCTGACGGGATCGGATGTCAGGGAGGCATTTAACTGCCTACCTGGTAAATATATTGATAATAAATAAGATGTTCTTTTGCTTGGCGCTGAACTACTCTCCTTGGACTTACTGGGGGCTGCAGCAGCTCACAACTTCCCAGATGAGACCCAAGGTGCCTGCTCTCGCTCGCATCAAATACAATTGCAACTTCATCATTGATGTTTTTGCCAGCAGGACTGAGCCTCGAAACTTGTGGAAGGCTTTTGAACTTCTTTTGGTCTATGCATGACATAACTGGCGAGTCCCTCCAAGGCTAATAAGTGCCTATTGTAAGAGACTGTAATAGCCGATATAGGCTGTGACAATGCAGCCAAACGAGCCGCGTTCCTGAGTGTTTGTTTTCTCAGAGCCCTGGAGACGGGTAGTTCCGGGAAAATCTTGAGTTCATTAAAATCAAAGGAGTTCCTGGTGTGCGTGACTGCTGAGAAAGGTGACGGGGAGTGTTCCCTGTGCAGACAACAATGCGCGTGTCTAAGTGCGTGTGCCTGTGTGATAATATGCCCATTGTGCTTTTTAAGGCAATTTAATGAATTCTAATAGCCCGACTTAATGCTTTCTGAATGCCGCACAGCGGTGAGATGTGGTTGGTTGTTAGTAGGTAAAATATTTTGCTGACGGCTGAAGTGGGAATTTTTAGGAGACTTATTTATTTAATGATAAAAAATGTTATTGAGTCAAATGTGCTGATTTTACTTCTGTAAAGCTGGCCTGCCTGCTTGGTGTGATAGCCCTAGCACACATACGTGAATGATGCCAGCCTTAAGAAAAAAGGAGTGTCAGCATCCCTTCCTGGTAATGACAAATGCTATTTACGCCAGAAATGCAGTTCTTTGGAGAGAAGAAGGAATAATTTCAGGTTTACACGAGACAACGGGGAGATGGAGTCCCTGTCTCCTGGAATCAGTCACACCGTCCCATGACAGCTCCGGAGCCCTCTTGGTCAAACCTGCCTGAGGCTGTTCATTTCACAGTCCTCTGGTTCAAATGAGTTAAGCAATCAGAAAAGTATCTGATTTCTACCCTTAAAATTGCATTTTGTGTTGCTATTTCTTCAAATGTTGGTTTGAAAAGCTGCATAAAAAATAGCTGACTCTGCTATCTGTTTTGTTTTACCATTACACCTCTCTGGAACCGCAGACTTGCTGAAACAAGTCTAAATAAGCAAAGCCAGCAGAGTTTGTCTCCTTCTGGGCCCAGGTACCCAGGGTCTGCAGATGCCCCGGGGGATTTAGGGGAAGTGTTTGCCGACGCCAGGACTGGAAAATTTACAGATTTCCTGCAAAAGGCCAGAGAAGGAGTAGCATGGAAAACGTTCCCTGTAGCAGACAAGTAACCGATTATCACCCCGCCTCCCGTGGGTCTATGAGTGAGAGACGCGCCACTGCTCCAGGCAAACCCGGTCCCACACTGGGGCTTTGTGGGCTTCAAGTACCGCTGTGTTGTACAGCACAGCGTCCGGATAAGGGAGCGCTGTCCTTTTTTTCCAGCATCTTGCCTGAAGGGAAACGCATATCCATAGTAATAACACAAACAGACAAAGCCAACCTGCTTTTACCATTCAAACACGCCTATAAAAAATTGCATTAATCAACATCATGTGGATGCCCATCATGGGAGTGTCCAAGGCCAGGCTGGATGGGATTCTGAGCAACCCAGTGTAGTGAATGCGTCCCTGCCCACAGCAGAGGAGTTGGAACTGTATAATCTTTAAGGTCCCTTCCAACCCAGGCCGTTCTAAGATTCTATAATTGAATTGAAGGGAAAAATGGTTTTCTGTTTTACCTAATGTGATACACTTCATAGCACCCTTGACATGGTCTCCCAGCTAATGAAAGTAAATACAGCAGTGTCTTTTTGAGAAATGCATCTTTGCTAGTCCAAAGTAGCTGCTTCAGCTGGAAGAGCTCAGATTCAGGCATCATCAGTTTGTAGTGCTCCTTGTAATCTTTCAAGGCCTCGCTTCTGGACAGGTGCTTCTAGCTGACCACAGCCATAGCAGTAAGGAAGATGCTTGACAACTTTATGCCTTCTTCTGTCACTCTGAATGCTGGAGCCACTTGTCTGTAGGTTATAAAACATCAAACATGTTCCCTCCATTATCTGACAGTGAGATGAATCTTACCTGCTGGCATGATTGCTGCTTTCTGGACAAGAGTGTACTCATTTACTGAACACGTCATGTTCAAAACTGACTGAGCCCTGAAGTAAATCTCTCATCTCTTTACAGCTCCCGTGTTGGAGTTTGGGAAGAATGGACAGAATCACATGCTGAAGTAAAATAACACAATCAAATTACCATATAGCAACCAGGAAGAAACTAAAATAGCAACAGTCTTGTCTCATTCTGGTGCTGGAGTACAGCCAGTTTGCAATCTCCTTTTCTCTGGTGCACCCATGCTGCAATAAAAAGTCTGTTATCCAAGGGTACCTTGGAAAACCACCTGTAATAGATTTCCAAGTTGTAGATACCAGAGGAGTTAGTTACATGGAAAGGCTGACTTTATATACATGTTTTTTTAGAGACAGCTTTGCCATCAGTGAAAATGTATTTAACTGATCATGCTTTAAGAAGCCAGCCATATTTTCATGATGAGCTTGTTTTATGCTTCTAATAAATACAAATAATTAAAAAAATTATCTTTACATATGGACAAACAAAAATATCTTCTTTTTTATGTAAAACATAAAAGGAGACATCACTTCCTCTAGTTCAAGAGTGCTCAAGTCTGCTGAATCCTTGAAAATTTTGGACACAGAGATTCCTACTGCAGGCAGTGGTTCCCAAGATAACTCCTTTTCCTGGAGGACAGAGCTGATTCCCCAGTCTCTCTTTGGGGGTGTGCTGTGCTCAATCACCTGCTAAGCAAAGCCTAGACCAGAATTCAGGCACTTCCCAACCCTAATGAACTATAACACCTTCATGGCCAGAGAGAGAAAACAGAAAAGCAAGTGAAAAACAACCCTGCACAAACCCCTAACTCGAGTTCAAACGAGTACTGACAGAACTAATTAGTTGTTTCTGATTTGCTGAACCCAATCCGATAAACATGGCCAGTTGTTTAAAGTCTTTGCTGCAGGATCAGACAAGCATCCATCATCCGGACTGGGTGCTCTTAGGCAGCTCATTATATCCCAGCGTCAACTATCGATTGGCAAAAACCCTCAGCCCGGAGTTTGCAAAACTCTGAAATTTATCACCTGGCTTTCAGAGGCATCAGCCATTCAGTGCTGTTCCCCTCAGGGGAATCTGGAAGGGCTTGGCACTTCTCAGATTCGGGCCATTTACTCAGCCGGGTAAATGTGGATTTATAAATCCAGACTTCCTTTTCAATTCACAAGAGGTTATATGCTTGCTAAATCCACGCCATTTCATGAAAATAAGAGATTGAAATCGTAAGATAGGCTAATGCACTTTAGAGAGCTGTGCTTAATACATTTTCTTACGGCTGTGCTAGTCCTGGTCCCTCCCTCTTCCTGGCCCATCTGTCTCAGCGGGGCAGAGGAAGACATCTGCACTGACAAAGGTGGCTCGACCTGCTGGTGCCTGCTCCACCCCTTGGTGAATTCATTTTAGGAAGGGTTATGGGTCCTGCTGAGGCTCTGCTCTCCCTCCCTCCCTCCTTCGATCCCTCCCTCCCTCCTTCGATCCCTCCCTCCCTCCTTCCATCCCTCCCTCCCTCCTTCCATCCCTCCCTCCCTCCTTCCATCCCTCCCTCTCCCCTCCCCAGCAGTCCTGGCTGGCTGCAGCATGTCCCTGTGGACCACAGTGCCTCCAGCCCTGCCCCAGGGCACTCTGCATCACAGCTGGGTGCCGTGGTCAAGCCAGGACACGATTCCTCCCATAAACTGCACAGAACCTTCCTCTCCCGCAAAGGGAATGGTGAAGACCATGAATTTTCTTCACTGACGAATAGAAAAGGATGCTGTATCAGAATAACTAATTATTTCTGCCAATAAAATCTGACAAAGAGTATGACTGTCTCTCTTGAGCAAATATTATCTTCCACAGACAGAGGAAGATAAAATCCGATAACTCTCGTGGTACCACACTTGCTTGGATCATCCTGTTAGGACGGCACTGCTGCAGCAGCATTGCCGACCATGCTTTTGTCTTCTGCTTGCAAATTGCTCTGCTTTCAGAAAACACTGCCAGAACTGGTGCTGTCAAAACCAACTCTGTGTTACAGGGTTTTCCCCCTTTTCTGTGACCTTGGTGGTAATTAAGTGTCTGGTTCTCACAGGGAAAAAATGTGAAGCGTGACTTGGACCTGCTGGCCTGGCTGCTGATTTATGGGTCAAGCCTCTAGCTGGTACAGACAAAATTTTGAAGTCTCTGATTAAGAAACCCTGCTGATTTAAGGATCTCACAAGAAATGTGTGCATAATGAATTATCTACAGATGATAATTCAAATTATTCCTTGATGATTCATATCACTTTCCTTTATTAAATTACCATTTTAGAAGTCTAACAAGGGCAATGCAAGCTGACAGGTGGTGACATTGCAACATATATAACAGGTCAGCCAAGCAGCATGCTGTGAGTTTGGGTAAGTGGTATTCGGTCCCAATCAGAGATGCTAACAGAAAGCAAAGGCTGGAAGAGATACAAAAGCAAAACTGGTATCATTATGGGATACATGTTTCTCAATATCCAGCATGTCTGCCTCTTGTGTGTCTGGACCTGTGGTAATTTTTTTCCTCACTTGAGCAAAAGTTTTCAGTGAGCAGTAAAGTCGTGCTCCAGTATTAGTTTCCATATGAGCATAGATATTAATATTAGTATTAATTGCAGTATTATTGGCCAATAATAAAATGGCACTGTCTGTTCTGCTTAGGAAACACTGAGAGCTACCCCACATCACCAAAATCTGTATGTGCACAGGTAACATGTTACAAAGACATGTAAAAATACCTGGCAGAGTAAACAATATTTTTCTTTTCTGTGTTCAGCTTCTATTAGCAGAGGCTTATTGGATCTTAAACCTAAATGATTGGGAACCTAGAAATACCTGCCCTGTGTAAAAAATCAGTGCTGCAGACACCATGTGTCTCCTATGGTCTGATGGTAGACGGAACACTGAGCTTGAGCAGTGGGAACTGGGATGTGCAGATGCACTGATTCTGATGTTGCTTTAGTGTCATGTAATATTTTTTCCAAGCAAATGTATGATAGCAATCACTGCCTCTATATCTGACATACATCAGGAAAGTACTAGAAAATGCAATTAGCCAGTCTTAGTCTTTACCACAACATACCCCAATGAGAAGACTCCATTTTTTTATGTCTTTCATAAGCTGATGTGAGAAAAGTCTCAGAAGGAGCCTGTACCTTCAACCTTCTCCAGCAGTGCCATTTTCTCGTGGTTGGGTGTTATCAGTGGACACAGAGCAGGTGGCAAATGGTGGCCTGGACCACAGCACTCATGTCATTACATCTCTGGCAGGGGTAAAGGACCTGCTTCCAGTCACCATGTGAATACCATCCCAGGTGCAGATCAACTAAGCACAAAGGGAAATCAGAAAATGATGCCTGCATTTTGAAGGTGCTAAATAAAGGGCAAAGGCAAAGGCACAGTTCCATATCTGCAGCAGTTTCACAAAGAGATTGTGCTGTTCCCGTGAAACATTAGCTCTGCAATTGCTTAAACCCTGGGATTTTGTATTATCTAGCCAATACATATGCTAAAAATGAACAAAACAATATTCTAGAGTTCAATAATTTTTACATTCCATTGCCTGTAACAAGTATCTTCCTGGCAATAACTTAGTAAGTCCAGCAAAACAAGTCTTCAGCAAATGCACTTAAAATATAATTAATACACAGAAAACCAGACCATAACAGCTTGTGCAAGAAAAATTCCTTCCAGCAGGATGATTTCCGTATTTTCCACAGGGAAATCCTGGGAGACTTATGTGTGTGTATGCTTATGAAGTACATGCACAGTAAAATCCAGTGTGTTCTGGACACCCAGGGCTTTGCTGAGCTTCCTGAAATGCTACCTGGCACACAGAGTCCAGCCTGATGCTTGGCACATAGGAGTCAATGCACCTTCACCCCACAGCACGTTTACTCTGGCCCGGGATCTGTCAGGTGCTGTGCAGAACCACTGCTCCAGGGGAGCCCTCAGATGCCCTGAAATCCTGAACGACTGCCCCAAGCAGTTTCTTCTTGAACAAAAATGCACTGTTGGGGAAGTGGGAGTGGTGGCTGCCCAGGATGCTTGAGAGCATAAACTCCAATGCAGCACGGGCAGCCAAATAAAGCCCCAGTGATGCCTGTCTTCAGAGAATGCTGAAAAGTGTTCGTGTATTGCTTTTTCTTAATTTGTGACTTTTCTTAATTTATGAACCAATTGCTTTATAGCCCATATGAAAATGCTGTTGAACCATAAAATCATATTATCACATCTCAGTGCTGGGGAAGGGGCATAATTTATCTATGAGATTGTCTTTTCCATAGCCAAAAACCTCCTGTAACACTGACTGCTTAGGTCACAGCAACAAAATGGCACTTGCCACCAACCAATCTCATTATGTTCCCCTTCACTTGATCCTAATTATTCTGCTATGTTCTCACCTCAGAAATCTTCTCCAGTAAGCCCTAACCTCTCCTCAAGTACCATTATTATTTCAAAAGTGTCTTCAATTTAATTCCAAACCCCACTTCTCCTCTAAGCTGCTTTATCCCTCCAGAGCTCTTAATGTCTTTCCAGTCTCCTCCCATCTGCCTCCCTTATTTTTACTCTATTATCAGGGGCATTTCTGTATATGTGTGTGTACTCAGTTGGTTAAAACTTGGTTGTAGTAATGCCAGGGTCATGGGTTCAATCCCCCGCGTGGTTCATTGACTTAAGAGTTGGACTCATTGATCCTTGAGGGTCCCTTCCAACTCAGAATAGTCTGTGATAGTCTGTGATAGTCTGTGATATAGTTACTATGATCTTTCTCAAAAGCTTTCATTAATTTTCAAGAGCTCTGGAATTACTTCTGGGCTATGACTAAGGAAAAATACATAGGTGGTTTCCAAAGCTCCCTGGAAGCACCCAAAAGAGTCAGGCCATTGAGGCGGCACTTGCCAAAGATAAAAAGACAATCCTTGTTTCAGATAGTTTTGTTGCAGATAAGCTGGTGGGCTAATACCAGGTAAAGCACTATCAACAGGTTTTGTGACAAAGCCAGTCAAAGGAAAAGACCTAAAGGCACTGGAAAATCTCAAAAGGTGGCATGGAAAGCAGGTAAATCCATGGATTGGAGAAACAGCAAGCATGGCTCCAGCTGGGGACACACTCCTAGAGGAGTCGTGGTGCCCAAATCCAGGCACAGGCAGAGCTGTGTAGATATTGATGCCAAAGGGGTTTTTGTTCTGATTTTCACATTTTGTAGATTTTAGGAACACAGTAGTTGTGGATTTTTAGAGGGTTAATATTTCTAACAGTTTAAGTTTAATGCCTTTCTATCACTGCCCCTGTCCCAGAACAGGGAGCTCAAATTCCTTTAGTTAATTAATCTTGTTTAGACTCCTTTCCAAGGTAGAGCTGAAGGATATCAGAGGCCCACAGAATGAAACATAAACACAGGTCAGAGTGACCCAAAAGCCAGAACTGGATGAACTCCAAGAGATCTTTGTGTGCCTGAGGAAGAAGAGCTGATGAAGACAGAGGGTCTTGACGACCCCAGACCCAATTCCAGGGGTTGGACCAGGGGTGGGACTGGGGCTGGACTGAGAAATGTGTAAAGCAATGATTGGAGGGATCTTATTATAAAAGCCATGGAAACAAGAACTGGGGCACATGCCTGTCATCCTGTATTCCTGTGGGCTGTAGGCCTGTGATATTAAAGGACCTTTACTTTTTATCTTACCCTACACTAACGTGCTCAGAGTCCTGGTTTTGGGGGGAAGGGTCATTCACAGCAACAGTATGGTGCAGGGAGAGGCTTTAAATCATGCTGAGGGGGACTGTGGCTCCAAGTATCCAGCCAGGAGAAATGAAGTGTGGCAATTGAAAACATTAAGATAGCATATCCTGAAGTGTTTTTAAGGATGAATTGCAATGTGGTTCTTTGCTTATTAAAAAAATAAAATAAAATATTCTTCCATTAGCTTTCAGTGCAGTCTTAGTGGTTTCAGACAGTTCTGCCTAGTCACAGAGACTTTTTTTGCGTGAAGAAATTGTGCAGTCTCTAAAGACTATTATCTATTTTTTACATTTTTCCCCTTCACTTCTAGGGGTGAAATCAACACAAATCAGTCTCATAATTAATTTCTTCTCTCTATGAATGTAAGCTGTTTTGCAGCCACTTCTCTAAATTTCTCATGTGGATCCTTTAGCCTCTAGTTCTCTTCTGAATGGCTATGCTAAAAATGTAGTATTCTTGTAAAACAACTGTTAGTATTTCTCTAATAGATCTCTCAATTGTCTCTCAGCATTATCTTCTAGTCTGTCACACTTTTCTTTTTACCTCTCCAAGTCTGTTTGTTATGAGAATTATTCAGTTGTAAGTTGAGCTTCTCTCATTTTTTTAGTGAGATCTGAAGGAGAAGATGAGAGAGAATTATTTTCAAGGGTGCAGCTGGAAGAATGAAAATAAAAGCTAAGAGATAAAAAATTCATGTTATTTATTAAAAAGCTTAAATGCTGGAACCCAGGCTATGAAGTGCAGAGAAGAGAATGGCTGTTTAGCAGATCTTCATTTTAATGGCTGCCAAAGAGTAAAGTGGGTAACAAATTGACCTTTCAGAGCAGAAAGAGTAATGCCCCATCCCTGGAAGTGTTCAAGGCCAGGTTGGATGGGGCTTTGAGCAATGTCATCTGGTCAAAGATGTCCCTGTCCCTTGCAGGGTTTGGGAAGGGTAGAAGTGTCTGGTCTTCAAAGGGCCCTTCTGACCCAAACCATCCTGTGACTCCGTGATTATAGGATTCTTGTGGAAATATTTTGTTCTAGTAATTAAAATTATCTTAGTGCCTCACTGCTGGTGCTATGGCAGAGAGGCAGGAAGGGCAGAGGTTTGCCCACCTGGTCCTCCTGGCCACCTACCTCCCTTTCTGTACCACATACACCCTGCACTGCTTCGAATGAGGGGCAGAGGCAGGGGAAAAGCCACTGGCTGAGCTCCTGGCTGCACTGCCCTGCACATTTCTATAGGTATTTCCACCAAACCCTGCACTGTGGATATAATATTGCACCTCTTGCAGAAAATTATGTGACTTACCAAAATGACTTACCACTTCACACTCAGCAAACCAGAATCACACTGAGGTTTTCAAAAGTTATGCCTCTTTAGGTACAGTTCTAGTTGTCCCTGAATTCCTGGAAAATTTGCTTTGGCATAATCAGATTATTTTACACACGTCCTTTCAGTTCTGCACTGTTGTACTTCCACATTTGAATGCACTGACTTGTTTAAAATGTATTTCTTTTTCCACTTTCTAATTTTTCACATTTTCCTTCACTGCATGTATCCACATATTTGCAGATGAAAAATTAGTCTTGCAGACCACGCTGCTCTCCTTGTCAGTAGATTTGTTCTGCTCCTGTAGTGTTTCTCTGTCCTTTCCCTGCTTTGTCCTCATCCTTTGCCTTCTTTCTGCAAGCAGCAGGTTGAGGTCAGTCTGCCTCCTAACTTGTCTCTGCCTTCTGCTTATATTCTCTTTCCTCACACCTCTTTTTTGCTTTAGAAATCTTTACTTGCCCTTGTCCCAGGTGTGGGCATGCCTGTGAAGGACATGCTGCTTGCAGGTGATGGCAGCAGCTGAAAGTGATGGCACCACACCTCCACTTATCACCTCCCAATCCATTAGGGCACCACTATGTTTATTGCTTATGACATTTCCACAATCTTGTAAGAACTTCAGAGCGACTGAGTAGTGTTGAGTTATATTGAATAAAGGACAATTGGAAGAAGGACTGGTAGTTCTCACTCAGGGAAGAGGACAGAGGCACAAGGCTGGGGTGGGACATGACTGTGTTCCCATCCCTTCCTGGGCCGTCGCAGGAGGTGACCAGCCCCATGGCCAGGTCAGCAAAGGGCAATTGGATGCCCTTGACATCTTCCCCATCATTGCCTGTATGGGGATGGGCCTTTATGGGATGCAGGGTAGAGGATCTTGGGACTGCATGTGACTTACAGGCTGTTTTGCTGCAGGGAGGGAATCCAAGATGGGGAAGGGGAGGGATAAAGAGATTTTGGGAAGGAACAGGCCTGAGAAAAAATAAGGGAAAGGGGACAAAAGAGGGGCACATATGTCACTTGTCACCATGCTTGTCTGACCCTGTCCTGCCTCTGGCCAGTGCAGTCTGTTGTTTCCCCATTAAACACCATTTCTACTGTTTTCCTCTGTCTGTGTGTGTGTATATGTGTGTGTGGTGGGGGGCTCTGAGCAGCAGTAGCTGGAGTGAGACCCACAGGCCTTAGTGTCCATGTCCCTGTGGGCCACCAACAGGCTGTGTGAAGGTGGGGGTGTCAGCACATGTCACCAGTGAGCATCAGGCTGGACTGGCCAGAGAGGAAGTCAAGTGGTCTGGGAGCCAAGGAGAGACCAGGGGGTCTGTCAGTTGGCTACTGCAGGGACCAGCAGGTTCAAGTCAGTGACTGGGGTGAGTGCAGCATCTGGAGACCCTCCAAGACACCTGTTTGTGTGTGTGTGTGCACATACACACACATGAATTCTGGCAGCACTTCCTCCGCTGAGTCTGGGGGCACACAGCAGCCCCTCAGGGGTATGGGCTGCACAGAGGCAGAGCAGTGACATGGCTCTGCCCCCTTTGAATGTCTGCTGGTGGATGGGAGCAGAGCTGGGCTCGAGCTGGAAGCCTTTAAAGATCCACACGTGCAGTCCAAACTGGAGGAAGACTTTGATACTGACTGTCAAACCTCAAATCCATTGTGCTTCAGCTCACCTGGAAAACATAGTTCTGCACCATAAAGATGTAATCCCTGATGAAGCCTCTTCAAGAACGAATAAAAAGAGAAGAAGCCATAAGTCAGCTTGCTATTGCTCAGTGTTTCATATTGGCTTTACAGATAAAAGTGTTTGCAATCAATAGCTTTAAAGTCTGTTTCTGCCTAGTCCCTTTAAGTGACAAATAACTAAGATCACAGTTTTGGACCAAACCATGAGAAGAGTCATTATAGTTCATAATACTCAAATCTCTCTGCCCTTGGATTACAGTTTATACCACATGCCTGGCTGCTGGGTGCACTCACTCACGTGTGATCAGTCATTCCATGTGCATGGTGGAACAGGGAGGTGTTTACCCTCAAAGGATTGGAAAGAAAATAGACATCCCGTGGCAGCCCTGGAGATTTTTCATGCATAAAGGCCACCAGACTTTGCATTTTCAATTAAGTGAGGAGAAAATAAACCTAAATACACTATAATCCCTCTGAAGTAAAGGGGATGTTGGAAATGGTTGGGATAGACACCTATAGGGCTTCCTACTTTCCTACCACCTAGATGAGGGGGATTGGGGTATCCCTGGCTACTATAAGGAAGGATGGAGAAGCTTTACTAGAGCAGTGTGCCAGAGCAAAAGCAAAAACCTTATCTAATTTTACTTAGGCCCTGACAGATTACAGGGAAAAGAATGGAGGCAGGTATGGCAGCTTCATTTTCTGCAGCTTCTGGCCCCACACATGCTTGGTCAGGGCTAGCAAGTTTCTCTGTCCACTTGATGCTGTCTGAGCAGCAGCTGCAGCCACCAGCAGTCACAGGTGTGCTGCAAGCTGTCAGGGCACCTCTTCCTCTCTCTGTGCCATCTTTGCGCTTTTTCCCCCTTACTTTTTTTTTTCCTTGATGTTTTTATTCTCTTCCCCACGTTATTGTTTTACTTGCCTTCCTTGCTTTGTCACTTGCCTCTCCATCATCTTTCTACCCTCAGCTGTACCCTTGGTTCCCAGTAGTTCTTTCATTCCCTTGCTGACCTTATCATCTCTTTCACCTCCATGCGTCCTTTTTTGTTAATATACTGAGGTATAGCAGAGCAGTAATTGGGCTGGAAGCAGTGTCTTCCCAAGCAAATCTCCTTCCCTGGGCCCTTCTGTGTCCCTTTGTGCATGGAGTTGAATGTCACATCAGAAACAGCGACTTTGCACATATAATCTTTCCATTTCTTTCTCTCTCTCTCTTCCATTCTCCTTTCTCCTGTATCCTTCATACTTTGTGTGCACTTGAACAGTGTCATAGCCTCAATCTGATTACAAATTAGTGCAGCTCTGTCAAAGCCAGCAGACAGGGTTGAATTAAAGGCTCATATCAATGCAAAGTGAAAAAGGAAGCATCTTTTTTTAGTAGGAGACAGAGACTTGATACAGAATAATGAAAAAGTAGAGTGGATTAATAATGAGGACAAGGAAATGGTAGCAGGAGCTCACTTCATAAGCCTACCACTCTTCCATGGCTTTTATGAATTTCTGCCATATTTTGCTAGAATAATAGAAAGGAGCAGCTGCAGGCAAAGGCACAGACAAATTACAACTCACTAGTAATATCTGTATTCAGGACAGGTCTGAAACATCCTCAGATGGTGGCTTGTGAGATATTAAATGATAGTGTGTATTGCATTAATGTATAGTTAGTAACTGCTCTGTCACAGACACTGCACTGTCTTGGGCACTTACTTTGCATGAGGCTTTCAAGGAAGTAGGATCTGTACAGCTTCAGACAGGTCTGTGTGGCTGGATATAGATGGACCTGTGCTCCCTGCAGCCCTGCTCAAAGTTGTTTGGGCAGAGAAAGAGCATGCCCAGGGCCATATATCCTCATTAGTATGATGGTATGGCAGAGGGAATATGCAACTGGATAGTGTAAGAGCAGGAATACTTGACTATGTGCATTGCAGCCATGTGCTTAAACACTTTAAAATGTAGACATTGGTAGAAATGAGCTCCCTGACCCTTGTGTGAGGGCATCTGTATATATGTATGTGTGTGTGTATGCATGCTTATATGTACTATATATATGTAAAAACATAAATTGTGACATACAAAAAAAGTTCTGCTTCAGGACGGACCTAAAGTTTGGGTGTTTTGGTTTCGTTTCTTATAAAAAGCAAGCAGTGAGTAAGCTCACACCCAAGTGCTCTGCATAAGTCCTATTTTGCAAACGCTTTTTCTCCTTTTGGATTTTGAGTAATAATCACAGTTCAGTATTTCTCTCCTCTTCTGACTGTGCCCTGTGCCCAAACCCTTTGGCTGATGAAAACACTAGCAGTGGCTTGCCTCCCTGTCCATGTCTGAGCAGCAGTTCCACCCTGGACTTGACAAAATACCAGGCCTGACCCTCACGCTGAAGAAATTCACAGAAAATCATACTGAGAATTCTATTTTCAACCAGCTTAATGACATTTAAATATCTGCACCATATCTGCTTTATAAGACATAGACACTGACACTGTGTACTCCTGAACATATTACCTTCAATCTGCTTCGTGTCCCTGCCTCCTCTGTCTTTCACAGGAGACATAGTCAGGATTGAAGATCATTTGAGATGAGGGACTTCACTGTCACCATCCAACTGCACTCAGCCATGGCAGATGAACCTTAGGAGCAAAGGGTGGGGTCAGTTTTGCTGTGCCTCACCTAAAATCCACTGTGCAGGCTAGAAGGACACACCCATGTGGAGAAAGCCCTTCCCAAATCTTCGTTCCGGAAGCCTGGCCATGATGATGACACCCTGTGTAGACAACAGATGCTCACCGGCTCCATTGGCCTGAATGGAAAAAGAGTCCTGGACTGGGAAGGAGATTAACAAAAGCAAGGTTTCATTTGCTGCCAAGGACCAGGACTGGGAGACAAATGTCTGTCCATTCCACATCATAATGGCAGTAATACCAGCTGTGATTGTTGGTAGAGAGGGTACAGAGCACATATGAAAGGCAGGAGCCATGTGAATTTTGTCCTGCCTTGTCTGGCCCCAAAGCCTTGGAGGTGAAGGTGATGGCAGCCACATGGAGCAGGTGGCAGCCTGTGATCTGTTCTTGGCTGTCCTAGGTATAAACCCCAGTGTCATCAATCAGAAACAGGATGTAGCATTCAAAGAACTCTACTCCTTTGGGAGCTTTGAAATAAATCAAAATGACTTTACATGGTCAAGGTAGCTGCAAGCTTACATATGCTTGAAGCATCTCTTTTTTACCTTGATGGAGCTGTGTCTTCTTTTCTTTCATTTCTTTTTGTTCTGCCATGCAGCCTTCATCTTCTCTCACTGTCTTTTCTTCTTTAGATCCATTTTTCCTTTCTTTTTACCTCTGGCTCCCCTCCAAATGTAAAAAGTCGAGACGGTGGCAGCAAGAAGCTCTCAGTGAGGATGCTGCCTTTTATGCCGGCTCAGTCTGTTGGTAATGGACAGTAGGTGGAGCACATCCACTGTTTAAAGTACCGGTGAGTTTCATCACTTTTTACCTCCTGTAAAACTATCTATCATTTCTACTGCAGTGAATCAGTACCTATGAGGTAGCACAGCTCTATACAAAGCAGCTAATCTTGGCTGGACCTCAGCATAGAGCATCGTGACTCACGTCAAACCACACGGGGCCAAACACTAGCTGGTCTAGACAGGAGATAAACATCTGAAAAAGAGCAGTTTCTTAACAGTTTCCAGTTCTGGGTGCTGCACTTTTTTTAATTTTTTTTTTTTTTTGGTAATTAAAGGGTTTTTCCCTTAAGAAAAATCTGTTTCACAAGTGAGTGCCAGCCTGGGGTCCATCCCTCCCCAGCTTTTCTGACTTCCTGTGCCAGGTCTGCGGCTTTGTGATGGTTTTGCACCACTGCAAGTGTTGAGGGGCCCCAGAGTGGCTGAAGCAGCATCTGAAGCCTCAGCATCAAGCTGCCCATAAGCACATGGGACCTCTCTTCCACACCAGCAGTGGGCACATGGGAAATCTTTGGACATTTATCATTTCTGTCTGATGTTTCACTTTTTTTCTCCTGTGTATTTTTCATGATTCTGGGGAAAAAACTAACAATGGCAACAGGCACAGACTAGCTTTTGGTTAAATGAGCCTAGAAGTCGTGTGCCTGAAATCTTGTCTGTTTTTTCCAACTAGATCAGCTGCTGTAATGAGAGAGATTGCAAATCTTTGCTCACGTGCTTGGACCATCTTGGCTGCAATATCACTCCTGTCACACCATGGGTCATCTCACCACGCTCCTGTGACACCACAGGTCATCTCACCACTGCAGGCTTTTGTGTCTCCCTGCAAGCCCTGTGTCCTCCATTTCTCCATGGAGCCTGCTGTGACATCGCTCTTGCAGAAAAGCAAACCCAGCCTTTTCCAACAGCCCAGCTGCAGAGGTTCATGGCTGGGAGGGTCTCAGGCAGCCCTCCTGGCACTGCTCCTCATCTCCCAAACCAGCATCTCTTTACCAGTAATATCTGGCTCCCTCCACTGAGCCTCAGAGAGTGGTGGGCTTTGAAGCAGATGTTCATTTTTCATTTTCAGAGTGTTTTTCTATTAACATGGTGAGTGGTGAGAAGGTGACCTTTCCAATCTGGCTACTTGATACTTAGCACTTCTAGCACATCCCCCCTTGTTGGCACTGTGCAAATGTCCACTGGAGGTTTAGAAAGGGAGTGAGTAAAGTGCAAAATAGGGCGAGGAGCCCTGGGATGAACTCACTCCGCCGAGGTAAACCTGCCCATTCCTGCAGTGTTCAATGGAGACTGGCAGATTTACACAAGACACCATCTGCCTGATTGGTCTCCTTCTTTGAACAGACTGATTTTTTTCTCTGTCTCTCTTGGTGTCAGACCCATTTTCCTGGCCCCTGGCATTACCTCGGGACACGTGGCTGGTGGGATCTGCCCAGACCCCAGTGAGGGCAAAGACAACTTCATCAGCCGTCCCTCTGCAGCATTTTGCCTGTGTCTGCAGCACATTCCCTCCCCTCGGGGCTTCTCTGTAAGCCAGCGTGTGCCACCGGAGATGGGATTTAAGGGCCCTCCCTTCAGCAGTCGTGTAATACTGGTATAGACAAGGGGACAATTTTGCTCTCAGTTACGCTGGCAAACCCCAAGAGGCTTTTTGCTAAAAGCATCTTTCCTCCCACTCCTCCCCCTGTTCCAGGATCCCCTCAAGGTCTCTCACTCTCCCTTCTCCTTGCAGTCACTGTGGAGGGAGGCAGATACTTTATCTCATGCTTTACTATTCCAGACAATGCCTTATCAGTGCTGGTTTTGGAATGGGACATTGAGATGCTGCTGCTCGTTGAGGCCAGAGGTGGGGAACCAAAAAAGAGGGACCAAGCATTGCTGCAGGTGACCCACTGCACTTCCAGTGCCCCTCTTAAGTGTTCTGTCCCCACCAGCCACGCCAGAGCGGGAGAGGTGAGGAAGGGCTGCATCCTGTGCAGGGTGCTCAGCACCATGTGCTTGTGGCATGGCTTGGCTGGCACCCCCAGGAGCAGCCTGGTGGGGCTATTGGGGGCTCAGCCCACTCTTCACATGCGAGACTACTGCCTTTCTTTCCTCTGCCCTGTGGCACAGCAGCCAGTGGGGAAAATAACAGGCTCGCCTGAAGGTAATGGATTACGACCAGCGGTCACTGCTGTGTGTGTTTTCCAAGGCTCGTTTTATTCCCTGCTGTAGCCCTTCAAATTAACAGTGGTCTAGTTATTTACATTTGAAAATTGGATGATATGCTGGACTGCTATTTCTCTATTGACTCTGTGCTGCTAATACATTTGGAAATTGTCTGCCTGCTGCAGATAGGCACTGCCTGCTTGGAAACATTTGGAGTCCCTCTATCAGCATCGCAGAGGGAGACACAGAAAATGGGAAAGGACATCTGATTGTTTGTGCTTACCTTCACCCAGCAGTAATAGAAGAGCATTTGTGTTTGATACATCTCCTGCTGTGCACCGACAACCTGTGCTGAAGGAGGCAAAAGCTGGCTGACATTTATGCCCCTTCCTTTTTTAAGCTGCAGAGGCTGTAATTAGCTAATGCAACCTCATGTGAGTCCACAGGAGCCACTTGCTGGGACATCTGGGTGGTGCAAGAGCTGCACCAGGGCTTGTGAGCCAGTGGGACCTTGTGCTGCCCTCAAAGCCCAAGGCCAATGCCAGGCAGCAGCTGAAGGTGTCCCACTTCCTAGCAGTGCCTCATCACCAACCACTGGATCATGATGGCAAGTCTCATTGCATTGAATTTCTGGGATGGAAAGCAGAACAGGAGCTGCTTTCCCATGTGCTTGACAGCTGTAGGTGTTGGGGTCATGGTGGCTGAAAGCTGGCAGGGCTTGGCAGGTGGATTCCTGTTCTTCAGGTATGGCACATGCCAGCAAAATGTACGTGAAGACAGGAGGAGGCAGCTGGGGAAGGGAGCGGAGGCACCGGCACCTTTATGGACACAAAGAGAAGGGCTGCTGGCAAAATAGATGGAGGGGGAATAAGGCACCCAGAGAGAGAACAGGGTGAAAGCCTACAGGAAAAACCAGGTAGCCAGGAGGAGCATAGCACAAACAGCAGCCAGCAGCAGTGACTGGAAATGCCAGGCTGCAGCTGAAGCGAGGTCTGCAGCAGAAAGCTTTCTGCTCCTCTGTGAGCCACCACTTCCAAGGGAATGGTGTGAGACCCTGCAGTGCCTGCTGTCACAAACTCACCTCTACACAGGGCTGAAATTGAATGAATTTCATTTGTTTTCTCATCTCTTCATACTGGTATTGCTGCCTCACAGGCAAGATGCTTGTTGCTGCTCTGAGCAGGGTGGCTGAGAATGTCTTCATGTCTCCAGGTGCTTGGCCCTTCCCTCTGCTTCTGTTCCCCTGGAATAAACCTTGCTCTGGTCCTTCTTGTCCTCAGCTCCTCCATCCCCTACCGGTACATCCGTGGTGGCTCTGGTCTGGCCCTGCTGATTCCAGGGAAACCACCACTCCTGTGGCAGCAGAGTTGCCATGCTGTGCCTCAGAGAGGATGAAGAAGCTGCTGCCTTCCCCATGGCACCCCAATGGCACCACCGAGTGGTGCTGAGAGAGGGGAAAGGAGGGCTGGAGTGAGGGCACACCCAGAGATCCCAGGGCAGAGAGGGCAAGCTGGTGGTGCCCCAGCAGTTCATGGGACACGTGGGACTAGGCTGAGAGGGTGAAGGAGGGGTAATTTTCAAACATGAGTTGGAGCAGCTGGACAGATTTTTTGGGATCATATATGAACTGCTGAATAATAAAGAACAGAAACATTTCAGAAATCTGAGTCTCAGCATTTTTGCACAGAGTTGCTTGTTGGTTGCTTGCTGGCTTAAGACAGGGAAAGTCTTCTCTATTTCTCTTTTCTCCACTGGGGCATTTTGATCCAGCAATCAGCCTGGCAGCAGAAGCAATAAGCCCTGATTTTCAAGGACACTCCCACTACAAGACTGGTGTGAGCACACTGCAGGCTGCAAGGTGTCAGGCTCTGCCCTCCCCATGGCTGGCACCTCGCTGAGCTGAAATGTAACAAAAAGCCACACAAACAACCCACGGCGAAGACTTCCTAGCCTGAACCCTCCTCTTGTCACCTCTGACACTTGCCTCCCCAGCGGGAGAGGGCGCATGTGTGGGTGGTGAAGGCACTGCACAGCCTGCACTCCCAGTCACAGTGCCACCCCTGGGCATCCCCTCTTGCAGCAAACAGTGACCAGCACTCAAAGCTGCCCAAGGCCACCTGGCAAATGCTGGCACATCATGAAACCCCTTGCAGAAAATGAGAAGTAGTTTACAAATGATTTTCCATTCAGTCAGGAGGCTGAAGCTGTTGTAAATCATGGCTGGTTTGACTGTGTCTTTTTCGCACTGGAAGACCATGGGGTTAATAAAAGTTTGATTAGCTATATATAATTTCTATATAACCCCTGCTGCCTCCAGACACATCTATGCCTCCAAATGCTTTGCACACTGCAGTGCAATCACCAAAGTGTACTAAAGGCACTAGACTAGCTGCAGAAGAGAGAAAGATTTGTTGTTTGCTTAGCTGTGACTGAAGAGAATATTCCCTGTGTGCAGACAGGTTTCATTGCCATGTACAGCAGCATTTAATGTGCTCAGTCAGGAATTCACACTGTAGCCTGGTACAGCATCCTCCCTATACGTCATATTAAATATTAACTGGAGGGGAACAGAGCTATTTTATAGC